>NC_051222.1:23497693-24097693 GCF_015220715.1 Pygocentrus nattereri
TCTACTAAATATCAATAAATCTTTTAAGCTAGTGTCCCATAGTGTCCCTTAGTGACGAAACTGAAGAAGGTTCTAACAGTTACCTGTTGTAGAGCACTCTAGAACCACAGTAAGGATTCTACAGCCACACATTCACACAGCTAAGCCAATTTTTTTAAGCATTTAATACTGCAATGTCTCTGGATGAACTAAACACACTCAATCGCAAAATTTAAAACCCTCATGGAAAATGACCCTTTTAGCACTGTCCACTCAATGAATAACTTGTACCCACAGCTCTGTCCTCCTGAATTGATACTATCTGTCATGTACAAATCTCTCTTTGGTCTATTTTAATGCCGCACTCTGCTCACACTCCCTAACACTCCCTCATCAAACCATTGCTTGATTTCCTTGCCCAGCAGCAGAGAGACTAGCTGGAGAAATTATTTAATGGCCTCATTATAATGTCTGATATTAGAATTACTCCACTCATAAACTAGCACTGCGGGACACTCTACTCTTTTCTCTTTCCTAGATTATTAGTGAGTGCGAGAGAGAAATGAAAAGAAACGGGGAATTAGTAGTAAGGTTTTGAAGGCTATTAGCATCCCACGGCTTGTCTAGGGCTGGCCGGGGAAAAGAGTGAAAAGCGAATGACAGGAGTGGCCACTTCAGCATATTACACAGTAAAGAGAATAAATGGAGGGAGTCTGCAGATTCAATCATTGTTTAAATGTGCAGGAGTTGCAACATTAGCAGAGGAGAACGTGAACTGGCAAAGAGATAGAGAAAGCGATTTAAGGGAGGTGTGTGTGTGTGTGTATATATATATATATATATATATATATATATATATATATATATATATGTATGTATGTATGTATATATATATATATATATCACAGCTGTCAGAACAAAATCTCCATATCTTACTTTTAATGTAAGTCAACCTATGTATATATAGACATAGACCCAAAATACACACTCTGGGGACTATATTAATATATTAGGAACACCTGTGTAATTGTCTAATTAGTATATCTATAAGTGCTGATCCCCTGGGATTTTCAGGCACAACAGTCTCTAGAGTGTACTCAGAGCAGTGCAATAAAGAATAAACATTCAGTGAGCAGACAGTTCTGTGGATGGAAAAGAGATTGGCCAGACTGGTTCAACCTGACAGAAAGGCTGCACTTACTCAGATAACCAATCTGTACAACTCTTGTGGTGAACAGAATCTCAGAATGCATCTCAAATCTTGAGGCTGATGGGCAACAACAGTTGAAGACATTTGGTTCCACTTCTGTCACCCAGGAACCGAAAACTGAGGCTGCAGATTGCACAGGCTCACCAGAATTGAACAGTTGAAGAATGAAATAATGTAACCTGGTCTTTTGAATCTTGATTTCTGCTGAGGCAGTCAGATGGTGGGGTCAGTATTTGCCACTGACAGCACAAATCCATGGACCCAACCTGCCAATAGTGTCAACAGTCCAAGCTGGTGGAGGTGGTGTAATGGTCTGGGGAATGTTTTCTTGGCATACTTTAGGCCCATTAATCAATCAACCTATGAAAAGCATAACCTGTTTGAGTATTGTTGCACCCCCATTAAGATTGCAGTGTTCCAGTGTGCTATTTCTTTTGTTATTTTGCTGCTGGTTGATCTATATATAGTTCCCCTGTGAGCATAGTCCGCTGAAAACGTCTTCCGGTGCTATTATTACTGATAATACTGGTATTCCCATAACAGTGGTGTGTTTTGCTTGTCAGTGTTACACATTCAATGTACTTGTTAAATTTATAATGATTTATCAGATTAACGCATTATTAATGTGTTACCTCTAAATAGAATATAATCAAAAATTCGGATTCCTTTGAAATCAAGGATATTAATCAGGAGTTTGTTTCCCTTTGCTGAAATAACATCTTGTACTCTTCTGGAAAGAGCAATCAAATTGCTGTGACTATTTGATTGCTTTCAGTCACAAGAACGAGGTCAGGCAGTGATGTTGAATGATTAGTTCTGGATCAAAGATTGCAATTCAGCTTATCCCAAAGGTAAAGTAAAACAGCACTTTGGAGCTGGAGAAGTAGCCAAGGTCAGAAGAGTGTGAGGTTGAGAGTGCACTTTAGTGTGTGTTAATGTATAGGTGAAGACGAGAAAGCAGCATGTGGGAGTGATTTCACATGGACGCCTGCTGATTCTTCTGGTATGAATGTCGGAAGCTTAGATATGTCTGTGTTAACCCCCTCCTGCCTTGTCAGTGTTGTTACCTCATTAAATCCGAATCAAGGTAACGGATCAGTCCATTGCAGCCCCCCCTGAGGGTGGACCCCAGGGTAGTGGGCTTTGATGTTGAGCGGAGCATTGAGACCTACGAGACATACCGAGAGAGGGAGGGAGGTAGCCTGACATGAGTCATGAGCAACATAATGAATACACACATATGGTTGATTTTGTGCACAAACACATATACATACACACACACACATACTGGATTGTCAACTGCTGGCGCGTATGCATACTTAGACACAAACATTGTGTTCACTGGCCAAGACCCAGAAACAATTGATGCATGAACACATGAACAAAGGCATGGTAATTTATAGGCTTGGATGCCAACATACAAATGCATACAATATGGACACACAGCCCGGTTTGGTGTGCATTGCAGATAAGAATGTATTTACAACATATTACATGCGTAGAAAGGCTTTTAGAATTGACTGAATCTACCATTTACCTCTGGGGCACATTGATCAAATTCTGTTTCCTTATGGCATCAAGTAAACACTAGTTTCACATTCAGGCCTTTAGATTTGCACAATTGGTCAGGCATTCTTCGGAATGCATGCACAATCATGTGAGAAATAAAATTTGACATGCAGTTTTGCCAAAATGTCTCAGCTGTATAAGCTGTAGTGGCCCTATTTTATCCTTTTAAATGTGACTTTGCGAATGTGGTGTTGTTCCAGCACTGATTAGCAGTTAGTGCCTTATGAATGAAAGAATGAAAAATATTCACCTGCTGAACACATTGTTTTCTATTTGTGTATTCATATGATGACTGTGGCCTTTGTTTGTTGCAGGATGACCACTCCATGTTCTTCCAGTTCGGGCCATCGATAGAGCAGCAGGCCAGCGTCATGCTCAACATTATGGAAGAGTACGACTGGTACATCTTCTCTATCGTCACCACTTACTACCCCGGATACCAAGACTTTGTCAACAGAGTAAGAAAGATGCAAACATGTCTTTTTTTTCAGCACCACTATTTATTTGTTTATTTCTTCTTTTTTTTTTGCAGTTATTCTTTCTATTTGTATATTGTGTTTATATTGTGCATAATGAATGGACCAAACTAAATGGCCCAAAATGTATGTAAATTATGTTTTTTCCTTCCTGAAAAGTTAAAGTCAAAAGACTTTTCACAGGCAGTCTACAGACATGTTGCCCCAACTGTAAGCAGCTCCCAGGTTATCTAGAACAGGGTTTCCTAACCTGTAGGCCATGGACCACCAGTGGACCATGAAGCACCCTCTAGTGGTCTGTGAGCCTTTCCCCAGAGGGAGGCAGTAATTCAGGCTGGTAACGTCACTGTGTCATAAAAACATGATGGACTAAATCTCCAAATCATACACTGCTCAAAAAAATAAAGGGAACACTCAAATAACACATCCTAGATCTGAATGAATGAAATATTCTCATTGAATACTTTGTTCTGCACAAAGTTGAATGTGCTGACAACAAAATCACACAAAAATCATCAATGAAAATCAAATTTATTAACCAATGGAGGCCTGGATTTTAAAGTGGAAAAACACACTACAGGCTGATCCAACTTTGATGTAATGTCCTTAAAACAAGTCAAAATGAGGCTCAGTATTGTGTGTGGCGTCCACGTGCCTGTATGACCTCCCTACAATGCCTGGGCATGCCCCTGATGAGGTGGCATATGGTCTCCTGAGGGATCTCCTCCCAGACCTGGACTAAAGCATCCGCCAACTCCTGGACAGTCTGTGGTGCAACCTGTGGTGTTGGTGGATGGAGCGAGACATGATGTCCCAGATGTGCTCAATCGGATTCAGGTCTGGGGAACGGGCGGGCCAGTCCATAGCTTCAATGCCTTCATCTTGCAGGAACTGCTGACACACTCCAGCCACATGAGGTCTAGCGTTGTCCTGCGTTAGGAGGAACCCAGGGCCAACCACACCAGCATATGGTCTCAAAAGGGGTCTGAGGATCTCATCTTGGTACCTAATGACAGTCAGGCTATCTCTGGCGAGCACATGGAGGGCTGTGCGGCCCTCCAAAGAAATGCCACCCCACACCATTACTGACCCACTGCCAAACCGGTCATGCTGAAGGATGTTGCAGGCAGCAGATCGCTCTCCATGGCGTCTCCAGACTCTGTCACGTCGGTCACATGTGCTCAGTGTGAACCTGCTTTGATCTGTGAAGAGCACAGGACGCCAGTGGCGAATTTGCCAATCCTGGTGTTCTCTGGCAAATGCCAAGCATCTTGCATGGTGTTGGGCTGTGAGCACAACCCCCATCTGTGGACGTCGGGCCCTCATACCATCCTCATGGAGTCGGTTTCTAACCGTTTGTACAGACACATGCACATTTGTGGCCTGCTGGAGGTCATTTTGCAGGGCTCTGGCAGTGCTCCTCCTGTACCTCCTTGCACAAAGGCAGAGGTAGCGGTCCTGCTGCTGGGTTGTTGTCCTCCTACGGCCTCCTCCACGTCTCCTGGTGTACTGGCCTGTCTTCTGGTAGCACCTCCAGCCTCTGGACACTATGCTAACAGACACAGCAAACCTTCTTGCCACAGCTCGCATTGATGTGCCATCCTGGATGAGCTGCACTACCTGATCCACTTGTGTGGGTTCTAGAGTCCGTCTCATGCTACCACGAGCGTGAAAGCACCACCAACATTCAAAAGTGACCAAAAACATCAGCCAGAAAGCAGAAAGGCACTGAGAAGTGGTCTGTGGTCCCCACCTGCAGAACCACTCCTTTATTGACTGTGTCTTGCTGATTGCCAATGATTTCCACCTGTTGTCTATTCCATTTGCACAACAGCTGTGAAATTGATTGGCAATCAGTGTTGCTTCCTAAGTGGACAGTTTGATTTCACAGAAGTTTGATTCACTTGGAGTTATATTGTGTTGTTTTAGTGTTCCCTTTACTTTTTGAGCAGTGCATTGACCTTGTACATTTCTTCTCTTTTCCCCCCCTTTTGTCATCACTACAACCATGGGGCTTGTTAACATGTTTAATGTTTTTATCCTGCATACATTTTGCAAACCTACTGAAAACCAGAATGGCCAATCTGGTCTTTTTGAAGACCTAATTTTTAGGTTTTTTAGTATCAGAATTTAAGAAAAGGAAAGTTGTATTTAAAAAAGTTGATTTTAGTTTTCCTGGGGGCTGCTATGCTTTGTAGTTATACATAGGTGGGCTTTGGAATGGAAAAGGTTGAAAACCCCTGATCTAGAATGTAGTTTTGACTGTTCATGTTCATTTTAACTGTTCATGATACCAATTACTATCTTGATGACTTGACCTCAAAATGATGTCTTAGTCCAAATGTCTTTGAAATCATGTCTGGAAGAAAGAAGAGATATCACAGTGTCTTTGTTATCCACTTTGTTGCAAAAAAAAAAACAAACCAAAACATTCTTTTGTGGCTGTTCTTGATAAGAAAGCAGTGGAGAAGAACTGGCCCTACTGCAGACATATTTGTTCAGTCATTTCTGTATTGGAGCATTGCATAAACAGGGCGTACTTCTGTAACTGTCTCGCCTGCAGATATCAATAAAAAACAGATTTCTTGGGGATAGGGAGACACATTGTGGGAAAAGGAGTTTGGACTGCTTGCTGGAGTAATGCTGGTGTACCATGTAGAATGATTACGATCACATGCTTATCTGAAGCACCTGTATTTTGCAGAACCATAAAGACAAGCTAATAAATTTCAAAGTACTGCTTTAAAGTTCTATTTCCTCCATCTAATTCAATCACTGCTCGCAATAGATGGGGCACTGGAGTGCAATTACACAATGTAAAATGGAAAAGAAGATTTGACGTCGATTACTAGTACTTATTGAAAAAAGTGTACAATTTTGAGCCATGTTTGTAGTACGCTGACATAATGGCTGGTCATTTTACGTCACAATACACTTCCTTGCTTGGTTGTCTGACTGATAATTATGGCTTAGAGTGACACTTGAAGGTTTTTTTCCTTTGTTGGGAGCTTGTAATTACAGTAATACCAAGGACATCTGAATGCAGGCAATTGTTTGGGTTGGCAGTTGGCGTAGTTGTGGACTGGGAAATGTAGTTTTCTCTCATGCAGATTAAGTGCACCATATTGTATAGTTAGAGTGAACTGGGGGCTGTTTATTTGCATTTTGGGAAATGTGGTTTTAACATTTAGCATCACAGAGAACAGTTTTGTTTCTTGAGAGTTGTAATATAAAGCAATAAGCCATGAGAGGCCATGTCCTATGGTGAGTTTACAGTGGCTTATTAATTAGATTGTGGGAAATATAGTTCTTATCTGTTTTTTCCTTCATACAGGTTCGGAGTACCATCGAGAATAGTTTTGTGGGCTGGGAGTTGGAGGAGGTGTTGCTGTTGGACATGTCGGTTGACGATGGCGACTCTAAGATTCAAAACCAGATGAAGAAGCTCCAGAGCCCTGTGATACTGCTGTACTGCACTAAAGAAGAGGCCACCACCATTTTCGAGGTGGCGCATTCTGTTGGCCTTACTGGATACGGTTACACCTGGATCGTACCAGCACTGGTGGCGGGGGATGCAGACAACGTGCCACCTGTTTTTCCTACAGGTGCGAATGAAAAGGGAATGGGGCGGGGAAAAGAGGATGAAAGGAAAAAAAAAGAGAGAATGCAAAAAAGAATAGGAAAGATTTGTGTACATGTATAATTCTCGATTCAGTTTTGTTTCTATTCACAGTTATTTTACACAAATGTTTCTGTTTACTATTTACACAGTAGTGGCAATAAAATCAATATTCCAAACTGTTATTTAAATTAATTTTACAAGGCTTCCCAAGTGGTCTATCTAAGTGTTCTTTGGAGATTGCAAGTTCAATCCCTGGTGACAACACAGCCATCCATAGCCAGTAGTCTCTCTCTCTCTGGGTGGGTTGGGGGTTGGATGGCCATCTCTCTTCCCCATCACTGAACGCAATGTTAGCCTGTGCGGGGGTCTTTCAGCTGAAGTAAAAGAATTGGCACTCCTCTTCCAGATGTGTTCATCTGTCCAGTGACATTGCATTAGCAGCAGTCCAGAAATATACACGGGTGCTTCACATGTGTCGGAGGAAGCTTGTGTTAGCCTTCAGCCTACCTGCTTAGTAGCATTGTGTGATGAGGGAAACCTTGCTACCAGGCTTACAGCAAAGTGTCAAAAGACTTAAAAAAGAAAAGAAAAAAAAAAAATATACTCAATATAAACAGACAGTAAATCACTTGTCAAATATATATATATATATATATATATATTTGACAAGTGATTTACTGTCTGTTTATATTGAGTATGAAGAGGGTGTATGACACACATGAACTTATCCACTACAGGATTGGTACCACTTTAAAACACGACATTCCCCGCATTATGCAGAGTACAGCAAAACCACAAGAACAGAAAGGAAAGTCACAGCTAGTACCCTAATATCTGTAGTTTTTGATTTGATGAAAACATTATAATAATTAAGTATAAGCAAGAACTTAATGGAAGTCATTGATTTGGATGTTGGATTTTGTGACTCTGTAGCCATACTATTCATACTAAATCATTTTAGTTTATTTTTTAAGCTGTTTGTATCATTTTCAAGTTCTGCGCAAGAAATTACATTTTGAAACAGAGATTGCTCAATTTATTCAGTTATATTAATCTTGATCAGTTCAACCAAAGTGATGCAGCTGAATCGGCTTTGCTTTGCCATACATCAGAGCATTTTTACAGTCCCAGAAATGTTGTTACATGTACAGTACAATAGGAAGAAACAGCTTAGGACGTAAGAGAAATGGCATGTGGTATAAAAGGTTAAATACTGAATAATGTAAAGCTGGGGAAGCAAACTATGCTGTAACATATGGAACATATGGTTCATCTGACCAGTTGCTGTTTTGCTTTTCTTCATTTTAACCGAACAGTATCTTTGATGGGAATAAATTCAGTTTAACTAAACGACCCAAAGTACAAAGACTTAACTGAAAACACGTTTTATAGTGTAAATATCTGCCTATGTCTCTCTCAGGTCTGATCTCCGTGTCCTATGATGAGTGGGATTACGGGCTGGAGGCTCGTGTGCGTGATGCTGTGGCCATCATCGCCATGGCGACCTCCACCATGATGCTGGACCGAGGTCCACACACGCTGCTGAAGTCAGGTTGCCACGGCGCGCCCGACAAGAAAGGCACAAAGGGAGGAAACCCCAATGAAGTGCTGAGGTGAGTCAGACTGACGCCCACCCACGCAGACACACAGGCTCATACCTATTCACTAGAAAGATTTTTATAGGAAGTCTTGTTGGTGTCTCTTGGTCTTTTTTTGTTTTGTGCTTTTAGCCAGAACTAATAGTCAATGTAATGGTTTTGGAATGGACCAAGTGTACACACAGACACTAATATGTACACACACACACACACACACACACACACACACACACACACACACACACACACACACACACACCTCTCTTGGAAACACTTAGGTACAGTCCATTTGTCTAAGTCAATTTAGAGAGAGAGAGAGAGAGAGAGAGAGAGAGAGAAAACACTGAAAACAAGATTTACTAAGAGCACCATTAGAAACAACTAATTGTCTCTCAGAAAATTAAATGGTAGTGGAACTCCATTTCCTGTTTGCCAGTGTGCTCGAAAACGATGTTGTTTCAAACCATCAGATGCTAAAGAACTCTACTGGTATACTAGATCATGCCTTTAACCCTTAGAAGTCATCACCACCAACAACAAAACTTGTAATTTGATATTATAACGTGGGAGGTTCTCACAAGAAACTTAGACAAATCGAAGTTCAGGTCCAAACTTCTGCTTTACTGGTTTTTACTTAGAAGGAATGTGCAAAAATGAAAGGGGAAACAGAGTGTAGTGCTAGCTCATGGCTCTGTTGTTAGCTGGGTAGGGTCTCACCTACAACAACCACTGCCTTGGCAGAACCTAGCTCCGCCTTTTGCAGCAAAGGCAAATGAACTAAGCCTAAGCATTTCTAATCAACTAAATGACCTAAAACTAGCATGCACAAACATTTTATTAACCAAGCACCCTTAAACTTAAACTAAACAGAACACAGGCATGCTCTGATGTTATTTGCCCTTCAAATGGCACACATACTATTTAGTTATTAATCTTAAGACTTAGGTACAATAGTGAGGAATAGGACCCACATACAAGCCTTTACAGTTAACTCTAAGCGATTACTCATACATCTTAGTTTTATCTTCCTTCACAAAGGTCCACATACTAAGGTGGGGTTCACAATGTGTTTTAAGTTACACTTTTTCAAAAAAACTTATTTTATATATGTCATGCTAATTTTGGTCTGTAAAATCATGCAGTTTTGGGTACTCAGTGACTGCAAAGTTACTGAAGATCTCTGTAACTTTTGATCTGATTGTTCAACACAGAAAAATGTTTGTTATGTAGGCTGCTTGACAGCTTAAAACACCTTGTTTTTAAACAAACCTTGTTAAAAACACACCTTGCCCACAGAAACCAATAGTAAAAAGGCATTTTAGTTGGCAAAAAACACATCCAAAGTGAACCCATCCTTATCATTCAATACCTACATAGAAAACTTTACAAAATGATATGATATAGTACATTAAAACAAAGCGGAGACATTCTGTCAAAAGTGACTTTCTGAACTTTCATTCTATACACTGAAAAAAGTAATGCATCAAATTTTACTGACTTAAATGTGTACATCAATTCCTTATGAATAAAATGCACTGTATGTCCAAAAATATCCAGACACTGCTTCTATTAAGTGAAATCCTTATATCAGATATGTACACACAGTGTAGTCTCCATAAAAATGACCAATACTAAGTGTCAGCTAGAGGGGTATAAAGTGCCTCAGGGCTTTGGAGCAGTGGAACTGAGCTCCCTGGAGAGATAGAACTCCATCCAATACCTTTGGCATGAGTTTGAACAGTGTTTGTACTCCAAAACTATTCACCCAACACCAGTACTTGACCTCACTGATGTATTTGGACTGAATGCGTTCAGATCTTCACAGCCATGTTCCAACAGCTAGTGTTGTACGTAGTGTTATAGTGTATATCACAGTACCACACATCAGTGTCTGATTTTAGTTTCCACATTTAAACTGAAAGACAAAACTGTCTAAATATTTTATTTCCATAGAAATGAACACATTCAAGTAGATTAAATGCATGACATTTTTCAGTGTGTTTGTAAGTAGAAGATTTTTCAATCTGTTATTGTAGTTGCTAGGTTTCTCATTTCTTGACATTGAAACATGAAAAAAATGACTCAGAATATGAATTGAATTAAAATAGATTTCATTGTTAACTAATTGTTTGCATATAATTATGTAATAATGTTTAACAGATATATGAAAACGAAAGTAATATGTCTAAGCGTTAACTTTCTTCACTTCCTGAGTGACACTGAGGTGTTTTTTTTATGACACTGACAGTTAAACTCAGTCTCATATGAAGGAGAGAAAAGCACAAAACATTTCAGTCAGCAAGAATGCGATTTTCTGAAGTGAGTGAATCAAACGCAGAGGTGCATCGCCAACTGGTCACATTAACAGAAAGGCGGAGGAGAAAATCAGCTGAATATAAAAGAACGAGGCGCGATGAGTTTAAAGATGACCACGGCACACTGACAGAAACCTTTTCCCTTTAATGGAGGCGCCTGCATCCGCACAGAGAAACGTTTCAGCTCATTCAGGACCTCGACGGGAGTCGCTATTCTTTTTATTACCGTTACACAGCCTGTTACCCTGCGCCATGGACAGCACTGAGGGGGAGCGTTTCGGGTGAGTTCTGTGGGTCACGTATCGCTCCTCCTCAAACTGCAGGCAAAGTAGTTTATTATGAATATATTAGCCCCTGAACACCTGAATAAGGCAATCTTCGCCTTTTTACATTCCATTTATTCTTATAGCAGATGCTCTAAAATGGCAAACAATCAAAGATAAACTCATACAAAGTATCCAGCGCATCTGCAAAGATTTATAAAGACATGAGTCCCATCATGGCTCTGCTTAAATATCTAAATATATATAAAATGTTATTTGAGTACCTATATTTTAATTTTTTGCTGTACTTCATTTATCTTTCTGAGGGCCACTTAAGACCCACCTTTCTACCAATTTTTAGTCTCTCCTTGTCCTTTTGAATTAAGCAAGTTGTTTCTCTTACTGGGCCTGATATATGTAAATTATATGTACATTTTATATAAAAATAAATTGTTTATTCTGATTGGCTCCCTGTTTTGTGCTTCATTCCAAAAAGTAGTGGCCTGAAAGACTCCTTATAACTTCACTGTGATTGGGTGGAGCTAAACTGAAGGGGGTTGAAAAGGTGGATGTGCAGTCATATGCAAATATTTTGGCAAATTACATGTTTTGTTGATTTTCTAAGTAAGGCAATTAAATACAAACTATGCACTAGCATTGAAAATGTCATATTTGAATTTGTTTCCTGTAGAGGATAAGTATAATATAAGGATAATTGGTCACTACTCGCCTCTGGTGCAGATAGCACTGGTGGCTATCTAATCACTGTTATACATGTTAGCATGCTGAGTAAATAAAATGAATCTTTTTTTTAAATACAAACAAACATTGAATACTTTTCTTTGCATGTGACAGAAAGCATGGCATCAAGCTTAGAAGAGAGTACATTAAAACACAACACAAGAGTTGGTCATAAATATCAACTAGAGAATGTTGCTACATGTTTGGAACAAATTAATGAAGATCTTTTAAATCATGACACTTAGCTTGCCTTTCTCTATGAATTGTTGACTGTCCAGCTGTGTTCATGTTGTTATGGAGAGTACCTGTTTTTCAGTTTAAAAGCCCATAATCTGCATTTTTCCTGCATTTTAATTTCTTCTGAGGTCCACTTGTTTGGTTTGTGTGGTTTTATTATGTTTTTGTTACTGTTCTGATAACTGTCCTGTTAAGTGCCCCACTCAGAAAGCAATATTATATATAAACAAATATTATATATAAGCAAAAAAAAGGGGTGTAAAATTCCTCATAACTTCAACATGAATAAACAGAGGTAAACTGCTAAAATCTTAAAAGGGATACAGTACTGTGCAAAATTTGTGGCAAATAGTTTAAACTGTGTGTTTACATAACACCTACATAGCATAATGCTAGAAAAAATTAAAATAAACGCAGTAAAAAGCTACAAGAATTTCAAATAAAAAAAAGTAGTTGAAATGTTTTGAGCTGCTTAGAATAACACAGGTTTAGGTCCCAACTTGTCCTTGATGCCCCCCATCCATCATATAGTTTTGTTCAAATTCACCAACAGCACACAGGATTTAACCTAACGATGCACTGATTAGGTGCAGGTATCTGATGATAACAGTGAATACGGGGCTGCCACAAGTAGAAGTTTGGAAATGGGTATGCAAAAACAATGCCAAACGTTAAAATTTGTATTTCTTGCATTAATGTTATTTGTAGTAAGTCTAATATTAGTGCATATGGAAACTAAGCCGTGCATGTGCCCTCCACAAATATTGGCACCCCTGGTATCATGAGCAAAATTAGATTTTAAAAATATTCTTAATTATTATCCTTTTAGTTTTCATTCCAAATAATAGCAAAAATCTAACTTTTATTTAAGGTATAGTGCAAGAAAAAACTAAATATTTTCTTTTTTTTTTTTTTTGTGCCACAATGTATAAGTTAAATATGAAATGTAAAGTATATTCCTATTCATATTTCATATTTTTAAGTTCACCTGAGCAATTAGGAACACTGAAAATGGTCAGCCATGACTTCCTGTTTCACTGGGAAATACATATGAGATAACACACATGAGTGTTCGAGTGGAGAAAGAATCTCCAAGGATCACAGCTAGGGAATGGCAAACATTAGTTTGATCTTGGGATCAGAACGTCTCCCAAACCACAATCAAACGCCAGAAGAAGGCCACTACTGTCAAGAACCAAACGTTTGCCAAGCGTTACTAGAACGTTCAGTGGGTTCTATAGTGAGATGAGACCAAAATAAAAGTTGTTGGCAGCTAACCCTAACCCAACACTGTATATGCACCAGTTCCGGCTATTGCAGTTTAGCTCCACCCATTAGGTTTGAAGTTCTAGGGAGTGTTTCAGCTGTTTTGAATCATGCACATTTGAATGATTTTTAAGTTTCTCTAGCATTTTTTGCGTGACATGATTGGGAATTGGAGTGAAAGCCATGTAAAACCAAAATGTTAGGGAAGTGGGGACTGGACACCTTAGACACTCTGTCTATGATTAGTTCAAGGGATTTTCTGCCCAGGCATTTACATTGACTCTTCACCACATTATAATTCAGTTGCATACATCTCTGCAAAGTTGCTTGCTGCTGTAAGTCAGCTACAGTTAATTTACTTTTATAGGAAATGACTGGTTTCCTGTCGCTGTGTTGCTTGCTGATGCTGGAGATGCAGGACTGGAGATGTTAGATCATCACGTATAATTTATTAATTGTTTAATTTTTAATTAATTAAATTAATTTTTTTGTATTTTGCATTAAGCAGTAGCAAATAATTAAAACATCATTAAAACACCAAAGAAATGTGCGCTGACCTCGAACCGAAGGAGGATGATTACATTTTTAATATTTAATACTTATTTCAGTCCATGTTTTTAATGGAATTGTAATTGTTGGTATGATGTTGTGTATTTTTCGTCGGAGCCGGTGTTAGTGTTCAGATTGTTGTGAATACTGTTTTACTATTTCTGTGATGTATTGTGAAGGCAGTAAAACAACACAGAAAGGATGGATGAGGGAGTGTGTTTATGTGCGTGTTGGGGGGGCCTCTTTCTTTTCCTAACACACTGTCTCTGACATTTTGACAGCACTCGACGTGTCTGCTTATTATCTCGGCTTTTGAGATCTCACAAACACCCCCGTTTTAATGCCAACGTGAAAACCCACCTTTCACTCCAACAGCTTCGCCTGGCTTTGTTTTGCCGCTTGACACTGGGCACGGAGGGGGCATTGATTGCTAATTATTAATTAGCATTTAGCGCTGCCTTGCATTTGATGTGCCGTCGCGTCGGTAATAGAACGCTCGAGGCAAAGCTGGATTAGAGAGACGCAACAAGAACAGAGCAGGCCTTCTCTCAGCTGCTCCCTCGCTTTTATCTCTTTCTCCCTTCCCGTTTTTCTTTTCATCCCTCTCCCCCTCTCTCTTCCTCCACTTTGTTTCCTTCCCTCTATCTTTTTATCTTTTGATTTTTTTTCTTTTCTTCGTTTTTCTCTCTCTGAAGCTTTCTTTACAGATTTTTGGCTTTTTCTTTTGTTTCTCACTTTGACTTTCGTCTTGCTTCACTCCTGAGAGGAAGCATTGTTTCTTTACCCTCTCATATCTCTTTCTGTCACACATTTCTCAGTCTGTTTTTCTTCACTCATTCTCCTTTTCTGTCATGACTCTACCTTTCTGTTCTCTCTCACTCTCTACTTTCTTTCCCACTTTTTCATTCCCTTTTTTCATTCTCTTTCTTCCTTGTGTGGCTCTTTCTTTCAATTTTTTTCTATTCTCCATCTCTCTCTTTCTTTCTTCTCTCAGTCTCTCTCCACCTCTCTCTCATCTCTTCGGTCTGCTCTTTCTCTCATGTCTCTCTCTGGTTGTCTCTCTCTGGGTTCTCTCTCTCTTTTTCTCTCTCTCTCTCTCTCTCTCTCTCTCTCTCTCTCTCTCTCTCTCTCTCTCTCTCTCTCTCTCTCTCTCTCTCTCTCTCTCTCTCTCTCTCTCTCTCTCTCTTTCTCTCTCTCTCTCTCTGGTTCTCTTCTTTCCCCCACTATCTATACTCTGGTTCTCTACCCTCTCTCTCTTTATCTGGTTTGCTACCATTTCTCTCTCTCTCTCTCTCTCTCTCTCTCTCTCTCTCTCTCTCTCTCGCTCTCTCTCTCTCTCTCTTTCTCTCTCTCTCTCGCTCGCTCTCTCTCTCTCTCTCTCTCTCGCTCTCTCTCTCTCTCTCTCTCTCTCTCGCTCTCTCTCTCTCTCTCTCTCGCTCTCTCTCTCTCTCTCTCACTCTCTCTCTCTCTCTCTCTTTCTCTCTTTGAACACACACAGGCTTCATCCTCACCCTCACTCGCCTCCCAAAATAAACCCTGTAAAATATTCAACGCTAAATTTGGGATTTGGGGAGCTACATCTGTTGTGAAACAGCAGAATGTAAAAGAACTCTGCTATAACTTTTGACGCTGCGGTTACTGAGCCCCAGGCCACTGCTTGATTCGCCATGCTCTCAGAAACACTGAAACAAAAAAACGTACATTTCCAGTATTTACTGAATTATTAATTAGTTAGAAGGCTGTTGTACTAATGTATGGATGAACTTCATTGTAACGAAGGAAACAGATCAGAAGCATGTTGAACGTTTTGTATATATAATTCTGCATATATGATGTTACATTGCATATCATTGCTGTCATATCAAAACCTTTTTTTATATTATGACTACTTTAAAAAAATAGACACAACAGATTAACTGATATTAAATATTTAATAAGGATTTAATAAGGGCCAAAACAACTTTTGATTCTTAAATATTTTTCACAATTAAGATTTGTGCAGGGATTCAGATTTTATAAAGAACTGAATATTCCTCTTAGACACAGAAAATAGTCTTTTATTAATTAAAGTGTGGCTTGGAAAATTTGGGAGATTGTAAATATTTTAAAGATTACTTAATTTGCTGATTATGAAATCTTCATTACACCACACAAAAAAATCTTGTGAAGGACATTTAAAATTTCTTAGCAATGAAATCTCAAACATATGAGCAACCACACATTTTAAGAATTTGTGATTAAAGTCATCATAGTTTTCAAATCTTCAGGTAGTCTAGGCTACATGTTTACGTCCTTGATAACCCCTTACATTTCAAGGACCCCTAAATGCATGTTAATGGGTTTGGTGTAAATCCTGATGAATTCAAGTACATCTTAAGTGCTCAGGATATGTAGTGCCTTATGCTCAGAAAAGCATATTGTTTGTCATGATAAAAGTATCTCGATAATAATATCATCATATTGCCTACCTCTAATATGACAGTAATACTGTGCAGCCATGGCTCAGTAACAGTATCATGAGTTTGGCTTGAATGAAAGCGCCTCTACTGTCTGACCCCTGCTGGACCTAAACAATTTGTTTTCAGGGCAGTAGGGCCAGTAAAACTGACGGTCCATGCTTGTGTTTTGTCATTCTGGCCCACGCACTGCATGCTGTCGTAGATCTGTCAGGACTGGCGTATAGCTGTGGAGGTCTAGGGAATGGTCAGGGCAGACGTAGCAGAGCTGTGTGTAAACATGAGAGAGAGAGACAGAGTGACAGAGAGTTTGAACAGGGTTTATATGTTCTTCTCTGTTTGTATGTTTCCCTGTTTACCTTTGCGATGTTTGTTTGGCTGTCAAAACTCGTCTCTCCATCTGTCTGCGTTACATCTTACCCCTGTGTGCAAACGCATGCATCTCCATGTTACTGTCATAGCCCCTCTGTATCTGTGTGTGTTTGTGTGTTCACGTTTTGGGAATCTGAATTATCTGTCCATAGTAACTCTGATACATGGGAATTTGTTTAGGCTAGAGGTGAGTAATATGATTATGTTTTATGGTTATCACGATTCATTTTTATCATGATATGCAATATACTTTTTGGAGCATATCTTGGACATTGTCAGTACTTATTTCATTGCAAACAGGTCATAAATAGTACCCACACATTTGTACAGCAGAAGAACTGTAATTGTGCATTAAAGTGTGAAGAAATATGTTCTCTGTGCACATTGTACACAAATTAACTTTTACTTTATAGGATAGGTTTTTTGTTTTTACTTTAAAAGTCAACAAAACATGCAAACCAGAAGTGATGCAGGTGAGTCTTTATCTACAGGCTTTGGCCTCTGGACCCACTGCCCTGCATGCTCAATAAGTCACTTTACTACACTATAGGTCAATGCTGAAAGATGCTAACCCACCCTGGCTCAGAAGCGGGCGGATGTCTGTCTGTCTGCCTGTCTGTCTGTCTGTCTCCTGAGTGTACGTGTGCTGGTGTGTGTATTTTTAATTAAAGCGGATTGTGGACTGTAGATTAATTACCTTACTTACACAAGGCTTAAAGCATGTTGCAGGGGGGGAATGCCATAAAATCATCAAACCGTGTCCCAGGAGGCCTACGGATCCACACACACGCACACACACACACACACACACACACACACACACACACACACACACACACACACACACACACACCTGCCTGTGAGCACCAAAGCAGAATCGGCCACTGCAGCTGTGTTGTCATATCCTACATTTTAGTGGAGCAGAAATTACAGCTACCTAAATCCTGATTAGCTGCTCTGCTGTAGTGATGTCGTCATGCCGCCTCGTGACTGTCATTCCAAATCAGTCAGAGATTAGTGACGCCCTCTTGTAGATGCTGCGCAAAGAAAAAAGGCAGCGTGAGTGGCTATTATCATTGGTTGTGGAAGGGGTGGGGTGCTATTATTCACTTCCTGCAAACCCCTCTTTCTTAAACCTGGCCCAGCCTAAAGTGGTTCAAATTGGTTCCTGTTTGTTTTTTTAGAGAGCAATACAAAACCTCAGTAAATGAGTCTGAGGCCAGAGAACTATACAAAACTGCAGGTTTCTGGACCTTTAGTGCAGGGTGAGCATAATTGCAGTGGGCCAAGGGCCTTAAGACAACACAGGCTGTTGTTGTTGTTGTTGTTGTTATTATTATTATTATTATTATTATTATTATTATTATAAGTACCTCCGTTGACGTAGTTTTTGACTCCTGGTCACAATATCCTGTTTTCTGTTTGGAGCTAGCTAGCTTATTAGATGTACATTTTCTTATAATTAATTTACATTAAAGTCAGTAATGTTTTTGCTTTCTCTCTTGAAGTCACATTTTTCACATTGGAAACAAATTGTAATATACAGTATTTGGCCCGTGGGCTTCACTTTTGCCAGCTTACTTTAGTGTCTTTAAAGGCCACTTTAAAGACGTACTCTGGCATTTTTCAACATAATTTCAATTTGCATTTTCCTTTGCTCAGAACAGAAAACCTGTTGACTTGAAACTCACCTATAACAGAAGACATTGGTCATTGCTAAATTTTAAGTACATGACTGTATAGCACCAATGAGATGGATGAGACGTGAGAGAAATAAAACTGTTCATGTGAAGTTTTATCCAACTTTTGAACACTGAAGCAACGCAGTGGAAAAAGTAGTTCTGGCTGCTTTCCAGCTGTGCGCGATCAGACAGGAAAGCTTGTAAAAAGGCTCTGCCCACACAACTACACTGGTAACAAATTCCTTTCTGCTGAAAATGAGTCCCATCTCTGAAAGAATGAATTGTAATCATATACAGCTTCATTTACAAATAACTCTGACTAACAAATCATGAAAGTGATTTGCAAAAATGTGTTCCACATGAACATTTACTGGTGGAATACTGCATTTACTCAGTGATTTCAGTAAAAGCATTGTCTGTGGTAACTGACTATGCTACAGTTACTGCAAACAGACACCAGAGTAAAAAAAAATTGCTGGAGATATTCCTTCATTATTTTTCATCTTTACATGGTAGGATGTGCAGAGAACGCAGGATATCTGGCATGCTTTGCTCTTGACAGCTGATCTAGGAACAGTTTCCTCGGTTCCTAAACTCAGTCGTCATAAGCGCCGCGAGCAGCGCAAAAGGGTGATTTCTGCAAACACTGTTCTATCATGTCTCTATATTGATCCGTCTATATTTATAGAGAGCAAGATTTATTGGGAACTTGTGTATCATGTCCCTACCCGCGAGTGGAAAGAGAAAAGGGGGGGCGAGAGAGGGAGTGAGGGACAGATGGAGGGGTGTGGGGGCAACATTCTGGGTACGAAAGATATACTCTCTCTCTCTCTCTTTCTCCCTCTCTCTCTCTCTCTTTTTCTGGTGAGATTATTGTTCCCATGGCAACGCGGCAGATTGCTAGGAAATCACTGTGGTTGTGGGCACCATGGTAACACATTTCATATGCCGGTCTCTCTCTCTCTCTTTTCTCTCTCTCCCTCTCTTTCTCTCTCTCTCTCTCTCTCTCTCTCTCTCTCTCTCTCTCTCTCTCCCCTTTTCATTCTCTCTCGCTCTGTCTTTCAAATCACGATACATGCGTATCAATCATAACGCACACGCAGTGCAGTCAATGCTCACTTGCAGCTTTCCAGGGTCCTCACTTTTATATCTTTTCTATGTTGCTATTTCTTCTGTGTTTTTTTTTTCCACACACAGGGCAGTGCCTTGGTAACCATAGATGCTCTCAAGCAGCTTGTTGCCCTGTTACCCAATATAAAACTAAATGTACAGTAAATGTATGTAAAAATAAAACTAATGTACAGCTCCATGTATTATTACTATAGAGGTTAATTGCTCCCTTTTCTGTTACTTGAATGGTTGGACTGTATCACTGCTGTAAATGTGTGAGATGTCTTAAACCTTTACTGCAGGGTTTTACATATACATATACATTACCTCATATAAATGTATTCTTCTCTCTCTCTCTCTCTCTCTCTCTCTCTCTCTCTCTCTTACCCCTCATTTAGAGTAGATAGTTATTTCTTGCGTGGTGAGTCTTTTTTGAGGCTGAGCGTTGTCATGGCAATGGCAGCCTACAGCTCGAGAGCAGGTCGGGAGGGGGGCTGCGAGGAGAGAGGGAAGAGAGAAGTTTTCACTGGCAGTGACACAAACTTGTTGACACACATACACCGTGATACTAACACCCTGATGCAAATCTGTGTGTCTGAGCACTGCAGGGCACAAACACACACACACACATGCGTACACCTGGCGACGGACTGATTCACAGCCCCTGTCTAAAGTGGGTCAGCCGCTGTTTGTCACAAACTATAGAGCACACAGAGAAATTTATGCCTCACCAATTCTAACATTAATGTGACAGTGTCTATTTCTAGGTGATGCGCATGGTCTTTTAACTGTTGAAATAAGGCATGTAATCAGCAGCACCTTTTTATAGAACCTGTGGGAAAAAACCTATTTCAAGCTATTATCGTTTGGCATTACCTTTTGTCACCAGTCTGAGCTCATGTAGTTCATAATCATTAAAGACCTTTTCCCTGCCTAAATGACCACTTTTACAAATTGACCTATCCATGCTCGACCCAGAAACTCACTCATTCATAGAAACTATTGTGAGATTGGACAAGCTTTACAAAACATTGGCAAAAATCTTGCTTAAATTAATGACTTTAGATTAGAGTTTAGGTTCACTATGTAATGTTAGTTTAGAAAATCATAATTGGTAGGTTAGAAACAACAACAGCAAATTTGCCTGCATGCTAACATTAACATGATGATGCATCAAATAAAAATAATTTAAGATCAACAAAGCACTCTAAATGTAGATATTTTGATGTAACTGAGTTTTGAGTAAATAGTTGTTTCCTGTGATTTCTTTTTAGGGTTGGATAGGATTTTGCTATTTATGCTGCCTTTCTGAGTGGAGTATGAATAGGTCAGTTTCTAGGCTCCATGGCGATGCAGATGACCAGCTGCTTTCAGTGTAGAAATAGCACATGTAATCAACAGAACCTTTTTATGCAAAGCATCCATTATTTTTGGCAGGCACCTTTGTCGCCAGGTTAACCTCTTGTTATAAATGATCATTATAGACATTTTTCGTTTTTAACATGACACCTGTTACCATTTTCTAGTCTTTCTGCTTACAAAAAAACGTAAAATAAAGTAATGCAAAGAAATGTAATACACTGAATTGATGTGCACATCATCTCTAGTAAATCAGTTCATTTCTTTTTTCACTGTGAAAAATAGATGAACTTCTAATCAAACTATTCCAACACATTATTGACTGTCACCTTTTTCACCAGGCTGTTTGTTGTTCATAATCATTATAGACCTTTTCCTTGTTTGCATGACATCTGTACTGTTTACTCTGTTAGGGGGTATTTTTTCAGGAACTCTAGACCTTCCCACTGGCTTTTCCACTTGAGTTGAGCTAAAGGTTATGATAATGATCTTGTGACCAGGAGGCCACCAGATCAGCGTTCTCTCACATTATCCACTCTGTCACAGCTTCCAGCACTGAACTGGCTGTTTTGCTTTTACAGAGACCCATATACTGTTGTGATGTGTGAGCGCATTACAGGCACGCATATACACTTAGAGCGATATATCATAGCTTAAACACATTATAGTTTAAAAGTGTTAGTCCTTTAAGCTCTGCTGACTGCCTTCTATATTAGTTTCTCTACTGACAGTTCCATACTAGTTTCATAGAACTGAATAATTTGTAGTAGTTACTCAATAATTCCTACTATACCTTGGGTTAGTTCCAACCACATGATGTGATTGACTGACAAGCATTATGTGACTATACATTTTTCTTGGTATTGGTGCTCTAATAGCATAAAATCCAAACAAGTATCACTCCACAATATTCCCTTGTAAACTAGTGATGGTCACCAGCATGTAGACTGTTTAATGGAATTCATTAGGTGTTTTTTTTTTTTATTTAAAAAACTATTTTTTGTTTATTTTTGAGATAATAAAAATATTAATAGTGATACTGTGATATAATCACAATAATATACGGAAGGTATTGCTAGATATGTGAGACTGCCATTCTGACATTTAATCTGCTATGTTAAAGTGATTTCTCAATGCTATTGTTTTACTGCATTTTTGATGTTTAAAAATGAGGTTTGATAAGGTTAAAGATAAGCTAGGTGGCTACAGTGCAGTTCTAAATGGTAACAGTTGGTTAAGGATTCCAGATGGTTACAAGTGGTTAATGATTATAGATGGATACAACTGGTTAAGGATTGTAGGTGGTTATAACTAGTTATAGGTTCTATATTGTTACAGCTGGTAAATTATTCCAGATGGTTACAAATTGGTAAGATAGATACAACTGGTAACAAGTATTTTAGATTAGATAGTTGAAACTGCTTTGAGATTTTTGGATGGTTATTTTAACAGGTTTTGGATACTAGACGATTACGACTGGATAAAGATTCTGGATTAAATAGTGGTGTAGGGTTCTTGATGGTTGCAGTTGACTGAAGATTCTAGATGGTTACAACTGACTGTTACATTCTTTGTTTCCTCAGATACCTCATGAACGTAACCTTCGAGGGGCGCAATCTCTCTTTTAGCGAAGACGGCTACCAGATGCACCCTAAGCTGGTTATTATTTTGCTGGATAAGGAAAGGCAGTGGGACAGGGTGAGTACATCTCTTTTCCTTGCTTTCTCTCTGGCATTCTTTCTCACTTTCTCTCTCACGTTGTCTCTCAAAACATTGCACCTCCCTGACGTCATAATCATTGCTGTCCCGTCTTTGTGTCTTTGTACTTTGTAAATTCCCGCTATTCAGACATATTCAAATCGAAGGTGCATTAATCCGACCCTGACCTTTTAGACACACGTTTTATCTCCCTCTGCCCCACTCGCCTTTTCTCTCTCTCACTCTCTCTCTCCCTGTCTCTCTCTTTCTTTCTCTAACCACTCTCCTTCTTCCCTGCTTGCTTCACAGGTGGGAAAGTGGGAGAATGGCTCGTTGACTATGAAGTACCATGTGTGGCCGCGCTTCGAGCTCTATTCGGATGCTGAGGAGAGGGAGGACGACCACCTGTCTATAGTGACTCTGGAGGAGGCCCCGTTCGTCATTGTGGAGGACGTGGACCCCCTCAGCGGCACCTGCATGAGGAACACGGTGCCCTGCAGGAAACAGCTCAAAGCCCAGTGAGAGGCCCATTGACCTACTTCACTATCAGAGCCTTTCGATTTGTTACTGGGGAGGGGGAGCTCATATTAAATGGAAAAGCTGTCCTGTTTTCTCTTTAGTCTTAGGTAACAGGCAATGTAGTGTTAGAAAGCTAATACTTAAACATTGTTTTGCTTTTTCAGTCAAGTGAGTTTACAAACTAATGTGAGGTACTTTATAGATAACAAAAGTAACTGAATAGTTCATGTCTAGATTGCATGTATCCATTACAGAAGCAGACAAATTGTTACTGTGTGCAAAAAGACATTTTCAGAATTCACTATTCAAATCCTGTATCATTTTTATTTAATGAATTAATTTAAATATTGTTGGAGGCTAGCCAGTATGTTATACAACAGATACAGTGCACTAGAAAGAACGAAGGAAAAAAGGAAAATGAAATGGATGTTATCCAATTATGAAGTGCAGATCATTTCATTATTGGATAACATCCAATCAGCTGTTTGTTACTATACAATTTGTTAACTGGTTAACTGGCTGTCTAAAATTAGTCAAAATCTCTTGTCTAGGAAAAATGCAGTTAGTCAGAACTACTAAGAAATACCTGATGCACTCAGAAAAGCATATTGTTGTTGAATGTTTTTGGGATAACAGTTGCATACCACTGTGTCACCCACTGCTAGTGTCGAGAGGAAATGTGTCAAAACTCATGAGGGCTTGTGTCACACAAGAATAAAATCTCAGGAAGGAAAATAAGTGGCTTCTAGCTGAATCTCACTGACAATAATATAAAGGTAGTTAAGCAGGACAGTTGCATCCTGATACTTCACACATTTATGTTGAGAGGCTTTCCAGATTTGTTATGGTTTATTGAGCTTAGATTCAGGACCTCAGAGTGGTAGAAGAAAGTAGAGTGATCAAAATGGTTTTGTATTTTGTGTTTCTTGATTAACTGAGGACTTTGATAGCACTAACATATCATGCCATGGCTAATGTACATGGATTATTCTACTGAATTGGTTCAAAGTCAGAATTGAAAACTCATTTTGGACTTTTAACTTACTTAGTCTTCAGATTAAATCTTTTTACTTTGAGTGACTCAATGCCCTATTTATGTTTTTATGTGAACTTTAACTAATTGTAGAGGTAATTTTAGCTTATTTTGAGCAAAACTTAAAAATACCTGGCAAAACTAGCAAACACAGATTTGAACAATTTGTATGATATTATACACAAGAAGTCATAATACTTTTCATTAATACACAGAAAAGTATAGTTACCTGCAGAAAATATGTTTGGGTAGTGACAGTTCTTAAAGAGGAACTTGACTGATTTTTCAAAATATCTTTATAATTTATTGGTTAACATGTCAACAAAGTCATTCTGAGAGATTTGGTATGAAAAGCTTCCTTCAGGAGAAACTTACAGAGTCAGAATAGTTTGCATTGGTGATGATAGGAACCAGACATCTGAAGTGTTTAATGCTCTAAGGTCACAAAGTTATTACATGAAATGGTTATGAATGCTTGGCCTGATGTCTGAGACATTGTTTTACAATAGGTGTGTTATAAAGTTTTAGAATAAAACATACTTTGATCAATTAATTTTAATCCCTTCATGGTGGAGGGATGCATGAAGATTGTTTAAAGGCAAAATAGCCCCCAAGGAAAGCTTATTTATTTATTTATTTTTCAGATTGACCATTACTTTAGCAACTTATATAACTTAATATTAAAACACGTTTAGGTTCACTGGTGGTTTTAGATAGTAAATAAATTGGCTACATACAGTATCTCACAAATGTGAGTACACCCCTCACATTTCTGCAAATATTTTATTATATTATTTCATTGGACAACATTATAGAAATGAAACTTGGATATAACTTGGTCAGTGTACAGATTGTATCGCAGTATAGATTTACTGTCAATAGCTGGCAACACAACTGTGTACACCTCACAGTGAACATGTCCAAATTGAGCTCAAAATGTCAATATTTTGTGTGACCACCATTATTATCTAGCACTGCCTTAACTCTTAACCCTCTTGGAATTCACTGGAGCTGCACAGGTTGCTAATGGAATCCTCTTCCGCTCCTCCATGATGGCATCAGGGATATATGGTGCATGTTAGACATCTTGCGCTCCTCCTCCTTCCACTTGAGGATGCCCCACAGGTGCTCAATTGGGTTTAGGTCTGGAGACAAACTTGGCCAGTCCATCATCTTTACCTTCATCAAGGCAGTTGTCATCTTGGATGTGTGTTTGGGGTCATTATCAAGTTGGAAAACTGCCATGCAGCGCAGTTTCCGAAAGGAGGGGATCATGCTTTGCTTCAGAATGTCAAGTACATGTTTGAATTCATGTTTCTCTCAATGAATTGCAGCTCCTCAGTCCTGGCAGCACTTATGCAGCTCCAGACCATGATGCTACCACCACCATGCTTGAATGTAGGCAAGAGACAATTGTCTTGGTACTCCTCACCAGGGTGCCAGCACACTTGCTGGACACCATGTGAGCCAAACAAGTTTTTCTTGGTCTTGTCAGACCACAGGACATGGCTCCAGTAATCCATATTCTTGGATTGCTTGTCTTCAGCAAACTGTTTCCAGGCTTTTTGTGTGTCAGCTTCAGAAGAGGCTTCCTTCTGGGACGACGGCCATGCAGACCAAGTTGATGCATTGTGCAGTGTATGGTCTGAGCACTGACAGGCCGACCTCCTATTTCTTCAACCTCTGCAGCAATGCTGGCAGAAGTCATGCATCTATTTTTTTATATGACACTGAACATGTGTACACAACTTCTTTGGTCGACCCTGTTGAGGCCTGTTCGTAGTAGAACCTGTCCTGGAAAACCATTATATGGTCTTGGCCATGCTGTAGCTCAGTTTCAGGGTGTTAGAAATCTTTTTATAGCCTAGGCCATCTTTGTGGAGAGCACCAATTCTATTTCTCAGATCCTCTGAGAGTTCTTTGCCATGAGGTGCCATGTTGAATATCCAGTGGCCATTATGAGCGAATTGTACCCAAAACACCAAATTTAACAGCCCTGCTCCCCATTCACACCTGGAACCTTATAACACTAACAAGTCACATGACACCAGGGGGAACCACGACACGAGTGGGTACAATTTGGACATGTTCACTGTGAGGTGTACTCACTTGTGTTGCCAGCTATTTAGACATTAATGGCTGTGTGTGGAGTTTATTTTCAGAGGAGAGTAAATCTGTACTGCTATGCAAGCTGTACACTGACTATAGTACTGTACTGTCAAAACATAAAAACAATATAAAGTAACAAGAATTTCTTGGATCCATATTTTTCCATGACACCTTCACAGCCACCACAGAGACTTGTGAATATCATCAATGACATCATGAGCACAATTTACTGAAGCACTGATTGGTCAAACCAGGAGCTGCTTTTTAACTACATATAATACTGGGCTTCCTTGAAGGGAGGTTTGAAAATGGTTTAACAAACACACTAACGTCCATAAAATCACCATTTATTATACATATATATATAATAGCACATAGCAGTGCAATCTCCATAGATAGACAGAGGCAGTAGAATGAGTCATACAGAATTTATGTCTGGCTAGATCTACCCCATCAACTGTAAGTGCTAATATTGTGAAAGGAGGTGTCTATTAGCAACAACAGCTCAGCTGAAGACATGTCTTGAGTTTGGTGTGGAGGAACTCCAGTGGTCTGTACAAATCCCTGACCTCAATCCCACAGAACACATTTGGGATGAGCTGGAACATCAGGCCTTTATGTCCAGCATCAGTGCCTGATCTCACAAATGTTTTTTTGACTGTGTGTACACAAATTCTTGTAGAATTCCCCAAAATCTTGTAGGAAGCTTCCCAGAAAAAGAGAAGGCAACTCTATATTAATACCTGTGGTTTTGGAATGGGATGCCCAATAAGCTCAAATGGGTGTCAGCTGTCTACATGTTTTGGCCATATAATGTATCTCAACTATTGGATTATGCAGATATTATGAAACATGAAAATATTCTGAAAAAAAAAATACATATATACATATATATATGTGTGTGTGTGTTAATTTAATTTAAATGTTAAACTCATGAGAAATCAAATGAGAAATCTTTTGACTTCAATGAAAGTGGAAATAAAACTGGGGGTTAGGGCTTGGGACAGCCATCTGTCAACAGAAAGAATGCTATAAATGATTCTTTTGTATATATTTTGCTTAATAATTAATCTACATTAATGTCTTAGCTTTAAATAGATCATAACATAATCCTTGTAAATATCTAAAGTGTGGACACTTAATTTTTTTTTCTTTTTTCTGTTGAACCATTGTTTGAACTATATTCTTTTCCAGTCTTTCAACTGCTATCCATATCATGCATAAACATTTAAACCTAAAATTATAGATGATTGAACAGCATAAAATGTCATTCTTGCTCATGCAGTAACACCTGGTTGAAAAGTAGCTTCAATTTACAAGACATTTCTGCTGTCGTTTGTAGCTTAGATGTCCCTGAGGGCTGCCTTTGATGCTGCAAAGCTCTTTTCTACAAATGAGCAGTAAAAAGCATAGTAAGATTCCCCAGCACTGTTTACTTGTTAGTGTGATTGTATACAAAATATGCTACACAAGTTTCAGCCCCTTAAACATGACTTGATCCTGAATGGAAAGAAGGTGCAGCATTTAATTTATGTTGCATTGTTTGTTAAGGATATGAGTTTATTACCAAATCCCAATCCTGTTTGTTTTATCTTGATATCTTATCTGCTAAACAGTACTGCTTACTGTTTTAGTT
Organism: Pygocentrus nattereri; assembly: GCF_015220715.1. Taxonomy (NCBI): domain Eukaryota; kingdom Metazoa; phylum Chordata; class Actinopteri; order Characiformes; family Serrasalmidae; genus Pygocentrus; species Pygocentrus nattereri. Next base: position 23,525,493 of record NC_051222.1, read on the forward strand.
ATCAGGTATTCACTGTTAGCGCACATATGAACTGGCGTGACAGATTAAAATATGAATGTTGGTGTTAGGTTGTACTAAGTCATCTCATGGCAGAGTTAAGTTAATCTTATTGTAAGACTGATTAGCTTTAAAAATATGCCCTTGCCATTGACTAAGATGCAGTAAATTGAATGGAGTTCATAGCTTTGTTCTCTCTAAAGACAGTGATATCCATTTTTACTGCTGAATAGTCAACAGCTTTATCAGGAAATATTTAAAAAATTTGATCTGTTGTAAGTGTGAATTTATCTTAAGGGGTATTTATCGACCATTATTGACTACACTGCTCAATTTATGTTAATGTTTTGTCATCAGTCATTCTGTGATGACTTGGCCAATTTGTTCATTATCATTCATCTAGATGCAGCAAGTTGGTTTCATACTCTAACAGCACATTTATAATTGACACAAAAGCATTTTCTGCTCTCTGGTTTTATGGACTTAAGGTCACAACAAATTTAGTAATGAACCACAGACCTAAAGGAAACCTGATTGTGTTTTACAACATACTCTTTCCATTATTGTGCTAGAGTCAAACACGTAACCCCAGTTTGCCCCAGTATAATTGGTAAATGCAAGTCTTTTTGGGGCATAGCATTAGCTAAATGTCCTGGCAATGATCATTTTGTGAATTGCTGTTATGTGAATCGCTGTTATTTTAAGGTCATTTTATTGAATTATTTCTCTCATTTCTCATGGTTAAGAGTCCTAAACAACCTTCATGTCAAGGATGAGTACCCCTTTACCGTCTGCCTTCCAGCTGACGTCTTTCTTCTTTCCTCTCCCAGAAACCAAACAGGCGATTCAGGGATCTACATCAAGCGCTGTTGCAAGGGCTTCTGCATAGACATCCTCAAAAAGATTGCCAAGACCGTCAAATTCACCTATGACCTTTACCTGGTGACCAACGGCAAGCACGGCAAGAAGGTCAATGGCACATGGAATGGCATGGTCGGAGAGGTGGGATCGGCTTTCAGATTCAATCCAGACCGTCTTTTTTAAGTCAGAGCTAGATATGCTCTGATCTGATCTGAAATATCTGATCATATTTTAATGGTTCTATATCGCCTCTTTTAAACCTGCTTGAACTCTGATATTTTTGTTAAACTTTCTGTGTAATTCCATAATTGAAACATGTATAAAGATGTACATTTCATTACATTGATGGTGATAGTGTGTAATGTCTACAACAGAAATCTAGCCATTTTATTTACTATCCAAAATGATGTTGATCTACATGTGTCTCATGAGTTTTGGTAAAATAGTGGTAAATCTGAAGAAAAGAGTATACTTTGAATACTATACCCACAATGAAGAAGTAGGTTACACTGTGCACAATATAGCACACTGACAAAAGAAGACAGAAGAAGCATGGTAGCCCAGACAAATAAAAATGATTTCCATATTATGCTGAAATAAAAAGTTGTTAAAATGCCTAAAAAGGTTATTATAAATTATAAGTTTACATTGCGATCTAACTGCTTAGTGTGTGGCCATGATGGACAGGGATGCAGTCTCACTTCCTGCTCTAAAATGCAGAGGTGTGGCTAAAATATGGCTCCACCTATGGAGTAAAACTAGTTTTTCAGCAGTAACAGATAAACATGGGACAACCTTTTTTATTTGAAAATTAAACTCGTGATTAATCTAAATCTTTTAACTTCTAAAAATACAAAAAAGAAATGAAGTATTATTTTGGAATTATTTTTGGTACTCTATAAATGATGATTTTGTATATATTTAGCTTTTTACTATCTCATTTACTTTCATTTAAGATCATAACATAATCCTTTTAATTATTTAGGATCTGAATACTTAAATGTTACTGAGAGACAGTTTGAACTAATTTGGTAGAATGGTGCATATATAAACACACATTAGCAAAACACAAGTAAAGTATCATCAGATATTCTGAATTAAAAGCCGTCAATATAACCATCAACGTAATAAAACAGTCCTTCACTGTTCATGAGGTTGGCTGATTAATTGAAAATAAAACCTTAAGGTTCATGTGAGTTGTAATAGCTTAAAAATACTGAGTCTGCCTCTTTAGAAATAATCTAATAATATACATTTTTCTGAAATAAAAAGTTAATGTTGTTAAAATGCCTAATAAGGTTATTATAAATTATAAGTTTATAAGTAAAAATCATGTTGAAGTTACAGTGTTTCAGCCTGGACTGCTCTGTGAGTGAGGACAGTAAAAAAACGTAGATATTTGCATTTTATTTCATTTTAATATAACATTAATAAAAAGCTGGGTAAAGTAGCTGAATTCACTGATAAGAAGGGCTTTGTGGATCCTTTTGGACATGTAGTATAAGTGCAGTAGAGAATTCAAGCTTTTATTTGTCTTCTTAATTGATTTGTAGTTAGACAGGCTTTTATATAAGGTTGATGGAACATGAAGCCAGTGTTTTTCAGCTTGGAAATGTGTCACTTAGTATTTATGAAAGTGTGAGGAAAGGAGTGTTGATGAAAGAGCAAGAGAGAGAGAGAATGAGTCAGTGACATAAAGAGAGACATGGAGAGAGAGCGAGTGAGACACAGGGAGGGAGGGAGAGAGAGAGAGAGAGAGCCCGAGGGTAAGTCCAGCTGGTGTTTCAATTCAGATTTCATAGATTAGAAATAATACCCATTGCAGAAGCATATGCTAATCCACAGTTTAAATGAATGTGGCACATTTATCTAATTTCTTTTCATTTAAAGTCAGATTAATTATCGTCACATCCGTCACAATGTTTGAGGAGGCTGCTGTTTTTGGCTGACTCGCTCGCTGCTTAATATCTGTGCATGATGGCTCAAGACATCTGTAATGTATTATTATTACTGCCCAAAATACACACACACACACACACACACACACACACACACACAAACACATTTATGCACACAAGCAAATACCAACACCATATATAATGCGTTTATTTTTCAGTCATTATTTTAAGGATTATCCAGTAACTACATAACTACATCGTCACTGGTCCAAAATTACTTAGAATAAAATCTTATTACATTAATTTAGATTTCAAGAGTATTGGTAACTTTCAAGGAAGCCCATATTCATAATCCATTATAAATGTGTTCTTTGCAACTTGTTAACCATGCTTTGTAGACATATTTATAAACTCACTAATGGTTCATAAGGCTTTAAATAATGAACTATAATAAATTCTAACACCAGTAACATGTGTCACTATTCACTGTAATGCCTTTTTAAATGGAGAATGACCTGTGCATAATTAAACTGCCTATAATATGCGTATATTAACAGTTACAAAAACACAAATACAAAACAAATAAAAATGATTTCCATATTATGCTGTTCATTGACATAAAAATTTACAAGAAATTATATATATACAAACTTTATACAGTATATTATAATGAACACAATAACAGATACATAAGCAATACTTGTGATGTCTTAAAATATCAATCGTTTGACACATTACTGATGGCATTTTAAATGTTCATACTTTTTTATTGCTGTTAAAGAGTATTATAGGTGCTTTATATTTATGTACAGGTCATTATCTATTTGAAAGCTATTATAATGAATAGTGATACTTCTGTGGCAATTTCTTTATGTAATTAAAGTTAATTACAGTACATTATTAGAGCCTTATGAGTTAATATTAGACTTTGCTATTAAAACTAAATATGCTAACAGTGCATTTTCACAAAGAGTTACAAGGACATTTATAACTATTTATAAATACAGACTTCATCGAAAGTATTACCAGAATATTTTTGCCTTCTCCTATAAAGTTATCATTTTGGAAATGGTTTTGTTAGGGCAATAATGATCTAGACCATTGAGGTTTTAACTCTGGCTTACTTAATGCATTGACATAGTTACATACTGTATGTGTCTTTGTTTCCTTTAATTAATTCAAATCTTCCCTCAGAGTAGTCGCCTACATGTCCGCATTGCCTGTGTTTTTTCTCTGTCTTACCATGTTTACCACTACATAAAGATGCTGCCTTTGTTGTTGGATGTACAGTGGCACACACATGCACACAAATTCACACAGAATTCTGCTCATTAAGAGCTTTTTAATGATTTGTTTAATTAGAGTAAACAACAAACGTCACAATAAAGTGTACGACTGAAGTGTGAAGTATATTCCTATTCATGTGTTTTCTTGCTCAGAATAGTAGCATGTAATGCAAACAATAAAACCTTGTTATGTTACGTTCTTTACATATCAAATTATCAACAGCAGCATAGAGAAATCACATTATTAAAGGTAGGAATTTACTTTTATGATTTCTTCTCTCCTGATACCAGCTGATACAGAGTACCATTTCAATACATTTACTCTTTATATACCTCACTGAGTAGAATGGCTTATTATTGGTAGCATAAGACTGCAACTGCACATCACTTCTTAACTTCAGAGAAAAAAAACATAAAAAACAAATGAGTCTACTGGCTAATGCAATAAGTGTATCTAAGAAACTGTATTCTGTTTAATATTAAGTATTGGTGCAAAAAGTGAGAAGGACCAAAAAAAGAAAAAAAAAACTATTGCTTAAGGATAAGATAAGGAGAATGGGGGGAGAAGTGTAGAAAATGGGTGGAGTGTTTCTCTAGCATACGTTCACCTTATTAACTCAGTCTGTTTTGCCCCATTTTCACATGTAGCCTGAGGCCTCTGATATTTAAAGCTAAATATACCTGAGCAGAAGAGGGGACTGGGGAAGGGATGATAGAAAGGAAGGGCAAGGAAGAAGGAAGGATGACTATTTCCAGATATAGCAGCCCACAGTAGTAACCCAATTTGTCTTTGTATGTTCACTCATTTTTTAAACATCTTTCTTTATCTTTTGTGTATATTGTTCTTTTATTAGAGCCAACCTGGGACACAAGGCAAAGCTGTTGAAACAAAAATATGGTGACAAAAGTGTCTTCCAGGTTAAATGTTATAAATGTAATGAATCAGTATCAATATTATCATCACGCTGTAAAAACATTTTCCACCTCATTGTCTGGTCTTGACCCAAAAGCAAAAACACACTCTGTAGATTAAATAGATCGAAATAGATTGAAACTGCTGTGAGTCGTTCTACAATGTCCTGCTCCAACATATGTCCTGGTCGGTTTCTTCTCAAATCAAGGGTATTAATAGGGCTGCAGTAACAGCCTCTAGTCTTCTGGGAAGGCTTTACACTAGATGTTGGAACATTGCTGATAGGATTTGATTGCGTTCAACCACAAGACCATTACAGTGGTCAGGTATGTTGAATTATTAGTTTTGAATCACACACTGCGTTCCAGCTCATCCCAAAGCTATTACATTCATTACTCCAGAGAGTGCAGTTCATGTGCGGTTGTTCAAGAGCTTCCCATTCTATTAGCAGTGCTGTTCCACAAAGATTATACAAGCTGTGTTTGCGCAGTTGAATGTCCACAACTTTAAAGTATCTGAATTCAGTAATCAGAAGAGGCTTCTGAATGCTATTGAAATTAAACTTAAATTGGCTGTAGATTGAAATGAGCATCAATAAAATACCTAGTACGTAGTGATGATATTGTAGCTGGCTAATGAAGAAAAAAAAAGGTTACTGATTAATATTCTGATTAAATCTCATTTTGTATATTTTGGAAAGTGGTCCCCATTTGTATGTAAAATGCCCCTGAATTCCAGTTAGTTAGGGCAAAATTTGGCCCGTAAAAATATATTTCCTACCTTGATTTAAAATCCAGTCCTTTCTTTGTCCTTTTTCCCCCTTTCAGCCATTGTTCATGGTTTCATTCATTCCTGTAGTCACATATGTCATAACTTAGTATTTTGTAACCTCTCTTTTTCTTTCTCTCTCTTTCTCTCTTTTTTCTTTCTCACCACGCTGTAGGTGGTGGCTAAAAATGCCCACATGGCAGTGGGCTCTTTGACCATCAACGAGGAGAGGTCAGAGGTCATTGACTTCTCTGTGCCCTTCATAGAGACGGGTATTAGTGTCATGGTCTCCCGTAGCAACGGCACAGTGTCTCCCTCAGCATTTCTAGGTATGGACCGTTTGTGTTCACTCACATGCAAACACTAAACATGGACATTCTTGCTGAGCAATTTGAAAAGAAAGTATTGCATGTCTGCTGATCAGGCCAAACAGTATTATTGTTCATGCATTGTTCAAATGTTTGGAATCACTCTTTTCAATATAAAATTAGTTTTGTTAGAGATACATGTGCAAATCTGTTTTTATTATGATGTTAATGCTCAGAAATTTCAAATAATTAGTAGGAATTCAGAAATTTTAGATATTACAGGATGATGAATGGCACTGTAGAAGATTCCATAATGACCGAGAAAACTGTATGACATTCAGAATGGAGGTAAAATAAATTAATATCCAGAATGCCTTATATTTGAAATATGCCATTAAATACAGTTTATTTATTTTTCAGGAGATATTTCTGAAGAGATTAAATATAAGATACACTTGCATAAGGAAGGGCAAAGGAAAGTAAAAAGGAAAATCAGTTTTTAGAACTGGAGTTTGAAAAATAATAAAAAGAGAAAATGGGACTCCTAACAGTCATTCAGAAGCTACCAAAACTACCAAAACCATCAAATGAACAATACTATGCGCTTTCATCTTTGAGAAACCTCAGGTGGGCCTGAAAGCATGTGTAGCTGTCCAGAAGAGGAAAAAACATTTGCAAATCAAATAAAGAAGCTGCTGGTGTTCTCAGAGCAATAGACTGGCTAGTATTCAACATCACTGAATGTTTTGTATTACTTGGATTGTGAAAGGCATAGAATACAACCACTTGCACACACCTGAAAAGAATAAAAGCTGTAATACTGAGAGGGTGGACAAAGTAAATACTGAATTCATTGGTATTGTATTAGTAGTTGAGGCTTTTGTGTAAATTTTTGTTTCACTTTTTTCTGAGGCTGAAAATGACTAACTTGTATTTAATGGTAATTTTGACTGGAAATTGGTAAATGAAGAGCGGTCTCTGGCTTTTGAGCAGTACTATACATAACTGCAGCATATTAATGTCTCAAACATACATTGAATAAAACATCGAAATACCTTTATATAGTACTTTATAATATTTGAATCTACAATGTCATTTTTGAATAAAATAACAATTTTTACTCTGATAAGTGATTCCAAACACTTGAACAGTACTGCAGCTCCTTCTGTCACACACTTTCTCTGCCAGTACAGACTCACTAAGTCGAATGAAGTGGTGTTCGTGATAAGATCACTTCTTCAGGATACCTCAATGAGCACTTCATTAACGAGACCCCTCTCTCTCTCTCTCTCTCTCTCGCTCTCAGAGCCCTTTAGTGCTGATGTCTGGGTGATGATGTTCGTGATGCTGCTGATTGTGTCTGCCGTCGCTGTCTTTGTCTTTGAGTACTTCAGTCCCGTCGGCTATAACCGCTGCCTCGCAGATGGACGAGGTACACACGTCCACACACACTTCCACATACACAGTGGGACAACACCTATTAAACACCCTGACACATTATAGCCAAGATGTCAAAACCCGTCACTCGTCCCTGTCCATACAAGCAATACATGCCTCTTCCCATCATATTGACCAGCATGGTAGCTCAGTATCTTTCTCTAAAATATAAGGTATAAGGTACAGTTTTGTGTGATTGTATCATGGAAAATCAAGTTTTCCTTGCTTTTTTGTCTTTTCAAAAATCCTGAATACTTTTATCATTACCCAGACTACATCATTTTTAGCTGTCCGTTGAAGTGATAAATTAAGTGATTAAACATTATGCTGCTTCTGGCTGTTGAGAGGCCAATGTACTGCTGCCCCCTAGAACATATAGACGTCTGAATGTAGTGGATTAAATTTATTTTAACAATTTGTTAATATTTCGGCCTGGACTGCTTCTGAATGAAGTGAAATACACAGCATGTTTGAACACTACTGGTCATATAACATGTTATTGTTAAGTGAAAATAGGTTAACACATCCTCTACAGGGAACAGAAATAAATGTGGCATTGATCTGTACATTTTAGTTGACAATTTAATTTTATTTGCCAAGTTTAATGATTTTATTGAAAAAATCATCAAATATAAAATATTGTACTATAACATTTGAACAGACCACATTTATTCTTTTCTAATATGTTAAATTCAGCAAATAAACAGTAACTGTGTATTAAAATGTGAAGAAGTTTGTGCTCTGCAGCAAACTTATTTTCAAACTTTTGCACAAGGGGTGCAGTAGTTAGATGACAATAGGTTGGAAAATTATCAATATAAATATAAGACTTTGGAAGATAGAGCCACAAAATACAGTGCATATATTATTGTTGTGATGGCCATGCAAACAGATCTATAGAGTCTTTCTAAAGAGAAGCAGAATAGATTCAGATCAAGTCAGGCTGGTTTGAATGGAGTCATATGGTGAGTATAGGCTGTAGTGTTTGCTGTTCTTTCTGTATGTCCTGCACAGTGATGGCGTGTCAGTAATTTGCGGTAAGCTGTGAGAAATAGGGGCTGTGGATTCTCCTCTCGCCCACAGCCCCATGTTTAATGACACGCCTCCGTTACATAAGCATGTTGTACCATGCCGCAGCTTAAACACACTTCAAATTACTACACACTGTGTGATCCCTCTGTGCCTCTCTCTCTGTCTCTCTCTGTCTCTCCTTTCTCTCTCTCGCTTTCTATCTCTCTGTCTAGCCTTCTGACAGCACTATGCCTTTTTCACCTCAGGTTACTGTTTCGACTGTTTTAAAACATGCTGACGATCGCATTCATCCAAGTTATAAACATCTTTTTTTGCCCCCTCTGTCTATTCTATCCTCTTTTCTCTTCCTTTGCCCCTCTACCTTTCACATTGCTTCCTTTGGGCCTCCTTCTTCCCCTCTCACTCTTTCTCTTTATCTCCTTCTCTGTCTCATACTTATTTTACACACACGCTCAAACACACTATTATTCTCCTACTCTTCTTACGTATTATACTATATTTCTCTCTCTCTCTCTCTCTCTCTCTCAATCTCCCCTGCTTTCTCTTTCTCTTTATTTGTCTCTCTTTCTCAGAGCCGGGTGGCCCCTCCTTCACCATCGGTAAGGCCATATGGCTGCTTTGGGGTCTGGTCTTCAACAACTCTGTACCTGTCCAGAACCCTAAAGGCACCACCAGTAAGATCATGGTCTCCGTTTGGGCCTTCTTTGCTGTCATCTTCCTGGCCAGCTACACAGCTAACCTGGCTGCCTTCATGATCCAGGAGGAGTACGTGGACCAGGTGTCCGGCCTCAGCGACAAAAAGGTAGCAGGGATTTACCTGTAAAACTCCACCCCTCTGGAGATAAGCTTTGTTGTTAATATTGTGGGACTGCTTTTAAAGCTGGCATTTCACAGTTTAGCAAATCTAGGATTAAAGCTACAGGAAGCCGTATTACTGTGTTGTTTTTAAGCCTAATTAATGCTAACAGCAGTTTAAACATTTATGGACTGAAATGAATAATGGAACCATTCAAATACCTGTAAGCTTAAACTTAGATCGATCTCATCATTTCCTTCATTAGACGAGTAGGTGTGCAGGGCAATCAAGAGGTGTATGCATCCTCAAAACAACCCCCCCCACCACTGCAACAACTACATCAACCAACTGCAACCAAAGGCTTCCTATAAATGCTGTCAAGGAATTTTGGCCCACTCTTCTTTGCAGATTTGCTTTAATTCATCGACAGAGGAGGGCTTTCAAGCTTGACCCGATGGTTTAAGGTCCTGCCCCAGCATCACAATGACGTTCAAGTCAGGACATTGACTAGGCCACTCCGAAACTTTAGGGGCCGAACTTGGTCTTGTGCTCGAAATCATTGTCCTGCCACATAACCCACTTGTGCAAGAGCCTCAGATAATGGACTGATGACTGCACAACTTTCAAGTAGAGAGCAGAATACTGTTGCCTAGGCCCTGAAACAGCAAAGCACAATATCATCATCCCACTATCACCACCATGTTTGACAACTGCTATGATGTTCTTGTTTTTTGTGGAAGCACTAGGTAAACACTGTCTTCCAAAAAGCTCCACTTTTAAACAATCAGTTTACAGAATATTATTCCAAAAGGCTTGCAGGTCAGCAAGGTGTGAAAATCTGAAACAAAAATTGGAATGGTAGTGCTGTATATGTGTTATGTGCTCAGTGTTGCAGTTCAGGTGTAAGTAAGAAGTTAAATTGCTTGTTATTGGCCTAGGTGTTTGTCGTGCACCAGTGGTCGGTCGTGTTAATTGCTCTGCCTTTCCCCACTATTTCTGCGGTATGTTCTTGCTGCTTTGCGTCTGGCCGGTATAAGTGAGAAATTACTGGGCTAATGGGAACTGGGTTACAGCTGCTAAAACAGGCAAGGAGAATTGACTTTGAGAGGCTGTTGTAGCCTCTGAATAATTGATGTGGTGAGATTTTGTTCTTTACTTTAAGTTGCGCTTTATTTTTTTCATGTCTGGCAAAGCTTCTGGGTGTCAAGCGGATGTAGCAATATGGGTTTACAGGATACACTGACATGATTCCACTGTGAAATGAGGAAAAAAGATCTCATTCATCTTTTAAGGTCTGAAGCAACCAAGCACCCACAGGTCACACCGCTGAGTTTTAGTGTTAACAAAAGCTGCACATTTCTTGTGTGTGTTTAAACCTGGATTTTGTGACTTGAAGTTAACATTTTGGAATTCACAAATTTATTTTGTGGCCTGACGTTGATAATAGCGTCTTAAGGTCCACATGATGTTTTTATCATGTCCTCAAGGGCTTTTTTTTTTTTTTTTACTACTAATTGATATTGTTTTTAATAGACTTTAATCTAGCTAGTTTTAGCTAACATTGCGTTTTGAGCAATTTTATTATAATATATAATGTTATATAATGTTGTAATATATACTATAATATGTAATGTTAAGTTGTTACTATTGTTAACGTTTACTTAAAAATGTTAAATGCATGGATGATTCTAAACTGACAATGTTGTAAAACATCAAGAATGAAGTTAGTCCAGAATGTCTCATGTTTCAAAAGCTTGAGGCAGACTATGTGACAAAAAAATACAATAAATAGTTAATGTGTATTGTTGTTGTCCAAAAAATTGATTTCCATTTTTTAAGATTTTTTAAATTCACATGCTAAAACACAGCAGCTATCTTTTGCATTGCGTGAAAATTCAATGAAGAATGGACCAACAGAAATGTTCCATAATCACTTTGAATAAAACCTCTTTACCTTAACTTACATCAAAAGTTGAGAATGTTTTGCCTTCTCCTGTGCAATTACTATTCTGGAGATACATATTTGCACTCAAAAAATTTGTAACTCAAAATCATTGGAATACTAAATAAAACATCAAACATATAATATTACAGAATGAGGGTTCTTCAAGGGTTCCTTGCATAATGAAAGGGATTATCAAACTGGTGGAAAATGTGCTGAAGGTGGTTTTATATAGAACCCTTTAAAAAAGATAGGACCATTTACAGCACATTCTCCATCAATCTGAAGAACACTTTCACAATGCAGAGAACATTTGAATCATGCAAAGGGTTCTTTGAGTGTTCCTGATTCCATATAGAACCATTTTCTTTACTGAGGAACCCTTGAAGATCAATCTTTTTCAGGAGTGTACCTCTGGTTTCTGGTTTATAAGATTAAGATTACATTGTACAGTCTATTACTATATTGAAATAATAAATATTGTTAATATATCAATTTATCCCAAACTTTTAAACAGTAACTTAGCAACTTGTTTGTATCTAAAACTTTAGCCTCAAGAACACCGTACATGAGGGGACATGCTACATTTTGGGTTTTGGGTTCCATCATTGTCTTTATTTCAATGTTAATTGAATATGTTGTTTTTGTCATAGGTGCATTTTATAAAATTTACTTAATTAATTTTTATCAGACTCCAAAGGCATGATGAGCATATTGTTGTTACATGATGTTGTAATCTCTGAATGTAGTTTATGTTGTTGAATGTTGTTTAATGCATCTTCATGTAATGATTTTATTCAATGTATTTTTGGAGCTTTTCTCTTGTTCTGTCCATCATGAAATGGTTACACATTGTAAAGGGCAGCTGATGTCTTTAAATGGTGTGAAAATAAATGAAAAACAAAATAAGGAATCCTTCCTAATTGCATTTTTCCAGAGTTTTTCACCCTCTCTGTCTCTCTCCTCCCTCCAGTTCCAGCGTCCAAATGACTTCTCTCCTCCATTCCGTTTTGGCACGGTTCCCAACGGCAGCACAGAGAGGAACATTAGGAACAACTACAAAGAGATGCACAGCTACATGACCAGCTTCCACCAGAAGAACGTAGATGAGGCCCTCCATAGCCTGAAGACTGGGTGAGTGAAAGAGTAAAAGAGAGGGGTGGTTAAGCATGAGCAAGCATGAGGAAAAAGAAAGCAACAGAAAAAGAAGTGTGGGGTGGGGGACAGAGAGTAAGAAGGATTGAGGATGGGAGGGGGAGAGAGAGAGAGAGAGAGAGAGAGAGAGAGAGAGAGAGAGAGAGAGAGAGAGAGAGAAAGCGAGAGCGAGAGTGAGAGCGAGAGAGAGAGAGAAAGCGAGAGCGAGAGAGAGAGCGAGAGAGAGAGCGAGAGAGAGAGCGAGAAAGCGAGAGCCAGAGTGAGAGCGAGAGAAAGAGAGAGACAGAGAGAGAGAGAGCAAGAGAGAGAGAGAGAGAGAGAAAGCGAGAGAGAAAGTGAGAGAGAGTGAGAGCGAGAGCCAGAGTGAGAGCGAGAGAAAGAGAGAGACAGGCAGAGACAGAGAGAGAGAGAGCAAGAGAGAGAGAGAGAGAAGCTTAAGGATAAGATATGTATGTGAGTGAGTGGGTGTTCAGTGGACTCACAGCTGGTAATAGCATCAAACTGGAGAAGCCTGAGGCTGTTTGTTTAGAAATGACTAAGCCACACATCTCACTGAGACACTGAACTGACTGTAACGTTTAATTCCTCTGGAATCATTTCTGATGTGTGGCATCTCTAATCATAATAGATTTTAATAAGCATACAGGTCTTTCCTATACATCCATTTTCACACCATATTGTAATATATTATGCAAGAACAATCACCAGAACCCAGTACTGTATACTGTTTTAAACTATAGTTGGAAATACACTACCCTATCAAAAGTATTGGGACACATCTGTAATTGAGATTAACTAAACATTTTGGGAAATAATATGGAAATTAGAGCTGCATAAAAGTCAAATGTCAGTGACCACCCTTTGATTCATTTAATTTTCTCATCAAAACACCCATTAAAAAGTTATTTATTGCAAAGAAAGCATATTTGACATAGAATATGACATTTGACATAAAATATACAATTTGACGTCTCACAGAAGCCTGCACAGCTCCATATAATATCATTTTCAGTATTTAATGTCTGTACCTTTATTATAGCTACCATTCTTTTTTTGAAAAACAATCTGCCTAGATACTTTTCTATCTGATCTACATAATTCCAATTACAAATGTAGACTCTACAAGATTGTTTTTTGTCTATTTTCTTTGCTCAATAATGGCTTTTTGACAACTACACATCCTTTTAGCCTCATAGTGTTGAGTTGTCTTCTCACAGAGGTAGCACAGACAGAAACACCTGTGGTCAAATAAATACTGATTTAATATTTGTTGGAGAGAAAAGGAATAACTAGTACTTTATGGCTTTTTTTGACTGGAAACTAAATAAACAAAAATAAACAAAAGGATGGTCTCTGACATTTGCGTAGTACTGTAGTATAATTTAGGACAAATATCAGTATGTGCCATTGGGGTACAACTGCCAATTCCAAAAACATCTGCCTTGAAAATTGAAGGAGAATGAAGATGATACTGCAGCAAAGGAAAGAGCAGATTGGGAAAAAAAAACTGCTGACCAAAAGACAACGTGCATTGAGAGCATCTTGTTGTTGCTTTAATAAAAGAAGAGAGGATGGTTATTCCACCTTTATGTTCACAGAAAATTGCTTCAGAGCCTTCCACCAGATACTAACGCAATTATTTGGGCCACAGTGCTCCTACATGAATACATTTTTGCAGTAAAAGCATGTTTGTGCTGAACTACAACACTTGTGGTAGGAGTATATAATCCTTAAGTCTATAGATAAAAAGTGACTATAAAAGTGACGATCATATCCTGAAGTGAGAAGATGTCACATCCACAGCTGCTGATGTACATCAAAACTGAGTCTAGACTTTATGTATTTTGTGCTGGGCCTTGGACTTGCTCCATCATGTTCAGAACCAGCACCCTACATTGGCAAACTACAGCTAGGGCCTTGGTGTGACAGTTCACTAGTGATACAGTATATGAGGCATTTTTGCTAAATTGACCAAAAAAGGGGGAAAAAGTCATACGAAAGTATATGCACAAAGTTAAATTGGCCATGGTCTAACAAACACTCTGTAGCATTCCCTAGCCTCTGCGGTTTAATTTATACTTTTGCAATTTGCCCTTGTGAGTGTAAAGTCCGCATGGGTATCCAAATATAGTTGGCATCCATTAGCTGCAGTCAAGCACTCTTCAACGCCTGAATGATCTTTCCCCCTCTATTCTTGACAGTAAACTGGACGCGTTTATCTACGATGCTGCTGTGCTGAACTACATGGCAGGCAGAGACGAGGGCTGTAAACTCGTAACCATCGGTAGTGGTTATATCTTTGCTACCACGGGCTACGGCATTGCAATCCAGAAAGATTCAGGCTGGAAGAGGCCAGTGGATCTCGCCATTCTGCAGTTGTTCGGAGACGGTAAGCCCTGTAAAACAACGTTCATAAGGGCAGTATTACAGGAATTATTTCTGTTTCATTTGGCCACTGAACAAGCTCAGAGATACCTCATTATACATGAGCACACATAGGTATTTCAGGTGAATACCCCCTGAAGAATGTTTTGTATGTAAATGCATAAGAATGTTCTGAGTCTATTTGCCCTGTTATCCTAAAACCAAGGCTACAAAAAAACCCAAAAAATGGCTTGCTTAGAGGAGCAATGATATTATTAACATTTCTTGCACTATTCAAGCCCAACTTAATATTCCTAATCAATTTGAATCAAACTTAAAAATGATTAATTCCACTCCCTTTGCAAAGGCTGGTATAGTACACTGCTCAAAAAAATAAAGGGAACACTCAAATAACACATCCTAGATCTGAATGAATGAAATATTCTCATTGAATACTTTGTTCTGTACAAAGTTGAATGTGCTGGCAACAAAATCACACAAAAATCATCAATGAAAATCAAATTTATTAACCAATGCAGGCCTGGATTTGGAGTCACACACAAAATTAAAGTGGAAAAACACACGACAGGCTGATCCAACTTTGATGTGATGTCCTTAAAACAAGTCAAAATGACGCTCAGTATTGTGTGTCGCCTCCACGTTCCTGTATGACCTCCTTACAACGCCTGGGCATGCTCCTGATGAGGTGACAGATGGTCTCCTGAGGGATCTCCTCCCAGACCTGGACTAAAGCATCCGCCAACTCCTGGACAGTCTGTGGTGCAACATGGCGTTGGTGGATGGAGCGAGACATGATGTCCCAGATGTGCTCAATCGGATTGAGGTCTGGGGAACGGGCGGGCCAGTCCATAGCTTCAATGCCTTCATCTTGCAGGAACTGCTGACACACTCCAGCCACATGAGGTCTAGCATTATCCTGCATTAGGAGGAACCCAGGGCCAACCGCACCAGCATATGGTCTCACAAGGGGTCTGAGGATCTCATCTCGGTACCTAATGGCTGTCAGGCTTCTTCTGGTGAGCACATGTAGGGAAAGAAATGCCAAACCGGTCATGCTGAAGAATGTTGCAGGCAGCAGATCGCTCTCCACAGCGTCTCCAGACTCTGTCACGTCTGTCACGTGCTCAGTGTGAATCTGCTTTGATCTGTGAAGAGCACAGGGCGCCAGTGGCGAATTTGCCCATCCTGGTGTTCTCTGGCAAATGCCAAGCGTCATGCATGGTGTTGGGCTGTGAGCACAACGCCCATCTGTGGACGTCGGGCCCTCATACCATCCTCATGGAGTCGGTTTCTAACCGTTTATGCAGACACATGCACATTTGTGGCCTGCTGGAGGTCATTTTGCAGGGCTCTGGCAGTGCTCCTCCTGTTCCTCCTTGCGCAAAGGCGGAGGTAGCGGTCCTGCTGCTGGGTTGTTGTAGCTGCACTACCTGAGCCACTTGTGTGGGTTGTAGAGTCCGTCTCATGCTACCACGAGTGTGAAAGCACCACCAACATTCAAAAGTGACCAAAACATCAGCTAGAAAGCAGAAAGGTACTGAGAAGTGGTCTGTGGTCCCCACCTGCAGAACCACTCCTTTATTGAGTGTGTCTTGCTAATTGCCAGTAATTTCCACCTGTTGTCTATTCCATTTGCACAACAGCTGTGAAATTGATTGTCAGTCAGTGTTGCTTCCTAAGTGGACGGCTTGATTTCACAGAAGTTTGATTTACTTGGAGTTATATTGTGTTGTTTAAGTGTTCCCTTTATTTTTTTGAGCAGTGTATAATGCAGGCATAGTATAATGAAATGAATAGTTTAGTATAATTTGCAGGTATAGTATAATGAAATGAAGCTATTAGATCCAGCAGTTGTACTCGTACTTAAAAGCACCTTTTAACACACACACACAGGCTATTGAATTTTACATTGCTCCAAAGTGTAGCCGATAATTATTTACCAGAAGATGTTATGATAGCATAGACAGCCTAATAAGCACAGAGTTGCACTGTTAAATGTGTAACCCATACTTCTACAGAATGAAGTTTATGTTGAGAAAATATTGATATTAAAGGGACACTCTGGTCAAAATGAGAAATGTAACCATCACTACACCTGGTGTAAACCTATCTGCTTGCTTCCTACAGCAGTGCTGCAGTGGTACCTAGAGTACCTTTCTTGTTTAAAGAAAACCACCTTCTGATGATGTAGGTGGGATGAACTTTTGAAAAATAACAACTGCTTTGGGGTGAATTTTTGGGGGCTTTTTCAGCTGTCGAATGCAGACTGAAATCAGTTACTGCTAAGAATCTGAATATCTTTTTTTGCAGCCGTTTTAACTCTGGTTGCTTTCATTTTCAACACTTTCATTTTTTCAATGAATTACTCAAATAACAGACTCATCAGATGAAGATGTCAACAACCCAATAGATAAAGTTAGCAAAATAGCTATCTGGCTGTGTAAATACCTCAAGTAAGAAGGTAAATACATCAAGTAAGAAGGTAATGACACTGTCATCCATTTTGGGCTGAATAAAAATAGAAAACATTTTTAAAAGTTTGTCTGAGGACAAAGATAAGAGTTACAGTAATAATAGCATGGTTGTATTGCTTAGCCTGGGGATCATTGTCTATGCTAGTAGTCAGGATTTGTTGACACCATGGGGATTCGCAGTGGTTGTATAAAGTGTTAATCCTTAATGCTGAGTATTGTAGTGAGTGAACATCGATGAATGAAAACCCTATAAAATCGAGAATTTGTTTAAGGCTAAGGGATAAAATGCTGCTTTCTGACTGGGAACAAAGATTTTAGGTTCTGTTCAGAAAAAAGTTCATGGTGTCTGCGTTTTGTTCCTGTTGTTCATTTTCAGTTTTATATTTTCATTCCATGATCCAGCATTCATGGTGTGTATATATACTATAACATTCAATTCAAGCTTATTCTATAGCTTTCTCATTTGGTTCACTGTCCTTTTTAGTGGAGAGGTAGTCTAGAGCTGCTCCGAGAGTCTTAAATAACTTCCCCTCAAGGCAGACATCATACCCACACCCAGATAAGAAATGACAGGGACCTGGATTTACACCCACCATAGTCCCATGTTGATGAGTATGTGTATATGGAGCATAGTAGTGCTTTAAATTGTCCTGTTAGAACTCCTGTTACACTAACAAACCTGTTTGAAGCATTAGAACTGACATTTGTCTCAGTCATCTTGTCCTTTGTTTCCCAGGGTACTCTGTACTCTTACCAGTGTTAACTCTGTTGAATTCCAGGAAAGGTTTAGCTTACCTATCGCAAGTGTTTTAGGGTTTGGAGTAGCACAGAATAAGAACCAGCTTAAGAGCCTTAAGGACTTAATTGGACCCCACTTTACAATAGATGTCACTGTTATTACAGGACATATATATTTCAGGCATGTAATGACTTGTGAAATGATCATTTATCTAAAATATTACAGTACAAAGGGAACCACAAATTAGTAACAACATAGTAATGACAAACACCAGTACTGCCATGTCAAAGCATAGTAATTTATGGCATCTCAGAATAGTTTTATATTTAACACAGTGACTTATGAAATAATGTAACTTGCAAGGTAATTTGTTAAAATGTAAATGTTATCAATTATGTTGACACTAATAATATTCAAGTTCACTTTCACAGATATTTCACAGTCTCAAATTACAATTACTTCATAACCCAGATTTATAAAGTCACCCAGTCATGGAGCAATATTTAACACCACATCTTCTAGTCTGTAGCTGTAGTCTTATAATATTCTCTGTGACTTTTCTTCATCAAAAGATATGAAAAAGTATATAGACATATCAAAAGTTGTGAGACACTACAGACTACTCTACAACAAAAGAGAAAAGAATAGAGAAAACAAGAAAAGTGTTGATCTTGGAATTTTTACTACATTACGTTGTTTCCTCTGCTTTCTTTTTCATCCACTTAACAAGCCTGAGCCATCACTGACAAGCCCATCTCGTTCTTCACACGACTTCTGAACAAAGACACACAGAGAACATGGCCCGCATACTCCGATGCAATCGCAAATAGTGCTAATAGATTTCGACACTGTGGATCATACGTTGTACTGCAAGGATATCAGAGCTGGATTGTGGGGACCCAGCCACACAAAACACTCTCTTGCTAGCCTAAATTAGCCCTGGCCTAGTTACTGGGCTACCTTTTGAGTGATTGCTCATGCATGCATATAGACATGCGCTGCTAGCGACACACGTTAGCTTAGCGACGCGGCAGCTGCCCATTTGGAGGTCTGCTGTAGGTATGCTCAGGTGTGTCATGCATTGTTATTTTGTGGCTGCTAGGCATTATATAATTTTATATAGGAGCCAAGACTGAGAGTAGTGCCCTAGTTAGACGTGTCAAGGCTAGCTTGTGGCGGCCCTTGAGTGGATTGGGGATGGCATCAAGTGTGTGTGTGTTTTTGTGTGTGTGTGTGTGTGTGTGTGTGTGTGTGTGTGTGTGTGTGTGTTTATGTGACTTCCAAACTGGAGCACTCTCTCACACACTCACAAACATACACGGCACATGTAGGCAAACATTTACGCAGTTGTGGTATCACTATCCCCGTTTCTGTCTCTCACATATGCACATATGTCCAAAGGGAGCAGTCTACATAGTTCTCCTTCAGCAAGGGGAAACCAATACGCTGACAGAGAAAGAAATATCTCTTAGGCCAAAAAAGCCTGTAGGTCCTCTCAGATCTTCTCCATCACATCTTTTAAGTAGGGCATCGTAGGAAAAGCTCCAGATTAACAGCCAGCGTCAGAGCGACTTTAGCATCCAAGAAGACCTATTTCATATGCGCATGACCAGTGGCGTAACTTGGACCGAGGTGCAAAAAGACTGAATTTGGCCCCCATATGAAAATGACCTTAAATATACAAATATACAAAAGTGACTAGACAATTGAAAATAAATACAATACGCAAAGCTTTTTTTGTGATATTTACGCTTTAAAATTGTCAAGCAACATTACATGAGTACATACATAATTGACTAAAAATGTCACCTTCAAATTGATGCGCTCCTAGGTCTAATGTAGGCCAATAGTGGAAGTATTTTAGTGAGTTATCATATTTAAGTCCAAATATGTTATGAATCTGATCACCATGCACCCCCCCTCCACCTTGCTACAGGTAGTTATAATGGAATTCCACTGATTTTTCAAAATATCTGTCTAATTCCAACATTAACATGCAAGCAAAGTCTTTCAGACTGGTTTGATATGAAATGTTTCATTTTAGAAAACAGATTTCTTTAAAGTAGTGGCAACAGGAACCAAGGGTCAAGTCCACACTGCAAATATAACCCGTTTTCTTTGTTATCCAAAATGACCAATGAACCTACACCTGTTTTCTGAGTTTTATGTGTAGTGTTAATAATGTTTAAGTAGTGGTAAATTGGAAAACTGTTTTTTAGCCTTAACATGTCCATACCTCTCCACCATGAATTAAATAATACATTTTAGGCCAAAAGCTTATTGTAAAAAAGACATCAGGCATCGAGCAACATATTACATGAAATAGTCACAAATAACTTTAAGATGTAGCTTTAAGAGGCATTAAACTCCTGTGACATTTGGTTCCTCTCACCATCGCTGTGAACAATTCTGATTAGGTCCAAAAAATTAGGCAAGTTTTTCTAGAACAAAGCATTTCACATTACACCATTCGGAATGATTTTGTTTACATCTTAATGACTGAATTATGCAGAAATAAAAAAAAATGGATGGAATTCCACTTTAAGCCAGTGGGTATTACAGCAGTGAACATTCTAACTACTCCAAATGCTTGACTACCATGTTTAATCAAAGAACTAGTTTGCTCCCTTTGTCTCTGATTATGGAATGGATGGACAGAGAGTGGATTTATATGGAGGGGGGGCTTAATTCTGCCCCTCCTTTTAGAACTGCCAGGCCCTTAAGCCACCCCCCTTAGCTCCTGGAGCCAAATCACAAGTGACGCTCATAATCAATCATTAATGAGGAAGCGCTCCGTCGGGAATGCGTCGGGAGTAATGCGACATGACAAATGTTGCAGATCGCGGGGGCCTTAATTTGTTTACTGCACGCGGCATCGGAGAAGTTCTCAACAAATGCTTCCAGATGAAGATAAGCACAAACAGACGAATGCGTATTACCGCAAATGCCCAAAAAAACTCACACAAATGCACAAAGAAGGGGAAAAATCCTGACGCACATTTAAACAAACCCTTTTGAAAACACTTAAAGAAACTCCTACAATTTTTTTTCTCTCAGAAACATATACAGTCAGTGTGTTTCTAATGTACACACACATTTTAACTTACAGGACACTACTGTACACTCACTTTCACTCAAGGCCAAACATCACGCACTTACTCATCTCTCTCCCTCTGCCCTTGCTCTCTCAATCTCTCTGTGTGCCCTTCACCCTAAACAAACTCCAACTCTGCTGCCATCCTCACAACGTTCACTTTCTCTCCCTCCTGCCATCCTTCCATAATCCATTCATCCCTCCACCTCTCCCTTTTCCCATTTTTCATTTCATGTTTCCATCCAAACCTCTCCTTTCCTCTTTCATCCTTCCATTCCTCATTCTCCAATTCTGGCGTCCTTCTCCCACTCTCTCTCCACACCCCCCCACCCTTCTCTTTCTCTCTCTGCAGGTGAGATGGAGGAGCTGGAGGCTCTCTGGCTGACTGGGATCTGTCACAACGAGAAGAACGAGGTGATGAGCAGCCAGCTGGACGTGGACAACATGGCCGGTGTCTTCTACATGCTGGGGGCGGCCATGGCTCTGTCACTCATCACCTTCATAGCAGAGCACCTGTTCTATTGGCAGCTACGTTTCTGCTTCATGGGCGTGTGCTCGGGCAAGCCCGGCATCACCTTCTCCATTAGCAGGGTAAGTGGCTCTAGCATCTTATACAAGCACTCTCTTCTCAGGCAGAACCACTCTGTTTGAAGTATGCATGGGGTGCTTGAAGGGCCCTATTGTATCAGCTTTGAAAAACTGGCCTGGGAGTGTTGCTGTTTTCTGATGAGAAATGCCCCTTTGACTAGAACTAGAATTCCAGAACTTCTCGAACCAAGCAATTGACCTATCCTTGCTCCACCCATATTTGTTCACCATGTAAAGTTAGCCCAGATTTAAGAATTTCTAGTCTGCTCAGCTGTGTAACAGTGTAGAGTGTAGAAAGTAATGCATAGCTGAAATATTGGTACAGTCACTTTTCACTTTCATTTCACATGTAAAATCACTCACTTTAGCCCTTATTTTACTCATGTACCTTGTAGTGTACTATTGTAAGGACAGTGTCCTTATATGGAGAACATATTATATGATAACCTTTCCCTCAAGCAGTGAACCTACTCTTGCTGTGGAACTGTACAATCAAATGTGTTGAAATATTAAAGAATGCAGGAGCCGAACAGGGATAGTAGATAAGGCAAGAGTGGCTTGAGGAACAGACAGAAAGGTAAGAGTTTAAAAACCAAACAATGCAAGGGGAGAAAAAAAAATGCCAGAGAAGGCCATAAAAAAGAAGGTGTAGAACCCTCTAGAGAAAGAAAGCAGAAAGAAAGAGCAACGAGATAGCATAGACATGAGAATATGTCAGAACCAGTCCAATCAGATGAAGGGGTTAGGTGATAAATGAGAGAAAAGAGTCAAGCTGGCAAGGATGACCTGAGGTTAAAAAAAAGGACAGGAGGTAGTAGAGATAAGGCAGACACAATGGAAGCACACAAGAAGAATGGATAGATATGGTGAGGCAGAAAAAGTAAGAGACAGACAAAAAACTGTTTCTGACGTTGCCTCTCAAAGGAGGCCATGGAATGCCAACAGGGGAGCCACCTTTAACCTTTGAAATATTTTTGGGAGAGAATTCTATTAATGATGTCCCTCTTGGTGTTCATTTTGGTATTTATGTGTGTGGTTATTCTTTGTGACATTATATCGTCAAAGATATTCCAGGGGCTTTTAGTTTGGGAAACACTAAAGGATGGACAATAGGAACTGACATGCAGTATGTAAATTAGAACCCTACATTCCTGCCTTTGTTATATTTGATTATGTACTGAAATGTGGATAAGTGACTTAAAGAGTAATACATTTAAGCATGTTGATTACGATGATGAGTTTTGGATAATGTTGTGTAATTAATTTGCTTGATGTGTCTTTAGTACTGAAGAGGCCATCCAAAGAGGCAACAATGTCAGCTGAATTTTAATCAAATTGATTTACAGTATTGATTGTTAGTAAAAAAAACAGCCTCACTGTAACACTATCATCAATCATTCCTTCTGCATCTGTCTCTCTCTTTTCTCTCTGCCTTTCTTGTTTCTTACTCCTTTTTCTCAATCACTCATTTTCCATCTGTGGCAGTGCAGGGTTGGGGTCCTGATGTATAAAGCTTTAATGAACCTATCATTCACTGGTTATGTCCAGTTCACTATTAAATCCTATCAGCCTTTATTTTTTCTCAAATTTAAAATTAATCTCAATTTTGCCTTTACTTATGGCAAAATAGCACTGCTTAGATAACATTCTCTTTTATAGAAAATCAATGAAGGAGTTGTAAGTCAGTAGCATTAATTTCAGAGACTTTTTGGTGAAGCTTATTACATTGTAAATTCTTGAGATCAGTGTGCTTACATGTATCAGAAAATGTCAAGAGTGAAATATTATAAATGCTTATAACAATATTGTTATTGCACTTATTGCTTTTCTCTTCATCACCCTTACCTCTCTGTGGTTTCTCTAACAGGGCATCTACAGCTGCATCCACGGTGTGCAGATCGAGGAGAACAAATCAGGCCTCAACTCCCCGTCAGCCACCATGAACATGAACATGAACAACACACACTCCAACATCCTTCGCCTGCTGCGCACTGCCAAAAACATGACCTCCGTGCCTGGGGTCAACGGCTCCCCCCACAGTGCCCTGGATTATGGCCACCGCGAATCAGCCGTCTATGACATCAGCGAGCATCGGCGAAGCCTAGTAGGCCATTCTGACTGCAAGCCTCCGCCACCATACTTGCCCGAAGACAATATGTTCAGTGACTACGTGAGTGATGTTGAGAGGACTTTTGGGAACTTGCACCTGAAGGACAGTAACCTGTACCAGGATCATTACCTGCACCACCATGGGGGCACGGGATCCGGGCTGGCTCTGGGTATGTCGGGTCCCTTGCCTAACCGACCACGTAGCTTAGGAAGTGCCAGTTCATTGGAGGGTGGGATGTACGATTGTGACAGCTTAGGGGGAGGGGTAGCGCCCATCTTCACCACCCAGCCCCGCCAGTCGCTGACACACAGGAACAGGGAAAAGTTTGACCTGATTGCAGGCCACCCCACCCAGTCGAGCTTCAAGTCTGGCCTGCCCGATCTGTACGGGAAGTTCTCCTTCAAGGGTGGGGCATCCAGTTCAGGGTTTATAGCGGGACATGACAGGTACTGCGGGGGAGGTGGGGCGGGCTCGGGAGGGGATGATGGGAATATCCGCTCGGACGTGTCGGATATTTCCACTCACACCGTGACCTACGGCAATCTTGAAGGCAATGCCAAGAGGCGCAAGCAGTACTGGGACAGTCTGAAAAAGAGGCCGGCATCTGCCAAGTCGCGTCGGGAGCAGGATGAAATTGAGCTGGGCTTCCGGAGACGCACGCATCACACCATTCATCACCACCACCACCACCACCCAGTTTCGCAGGGACACCGTTCGGCTACCCCACCCGTCGAACGCAAAAGCCAGAGAGGGGGCAACTGTTCCTCATACCTGTTCCGTGACAAAGAGAACTTGAGGGACTTCTACAAGGAAGGGGCATCCCCATGGGAACATTTGGATTTGAGTGATGCTCCTGGAATAGGTGGCGGAGGGGGTCTGGGTGGGGGTGGATGTGGTGGCATAGTCGGCAGCGGTGGTGGCGGGGGAGCGTGCACTAGTTTGGTTCCCGTGGACGATTTCTTGAAAGGTAAATCCAAGAAGACAGAGGTTAAGGGTGGAGTGGGAGGAGGAGGAGGAGGAGGAGGATCTCCTGGGCAACAGGGCCATGCATGCTGGGAAAAGAACATTGGAGGGGTTGGAGGGTTAACTGGTGGGGACTGGGAATGCCGTAACTGCCACAGTGGAGGAGGTGGAGGAGGCAAGCCAGTTTGCATGCACGGGGGAGGAGGGGGTGGGGGCTACGCGGCTGCAGGGGGTGTTGGGGGATCCAGTGGAGGAGGAGGTGGGGGGAGCGGACAAGTTTCCAGCCGCCCAAGCTCAGCCACCTGCAAGCGGTGTGATTCGTGCAAAAAGCCGGGCAACTTGTACGACATCAGCGAGGACAACCACCTCCTCCTGGATCAGATAGGGGGCAAGTTCCTCCTGGAGGGTGGGAAGGGAGGTGGAGGGGCCCAGACCCAGGCGCAGAGGCGCAAGTTTGGCCCAGGCGGCAGGGTTCTGCGCAGGCAGCATTCCTACGACACGTTCGTAGACCTGCAGAAAGAAGGGGCGGGCAGGATGGGAGGCTCAGGAGGCTTTGGAGGTGGTGGAGCTTCCATGCTCCCTCCGCCCCGGAGTGTGAGCCTGAAAGACAAAGATCGCTACATGGAAGGCGCAAGCCCCTATGCCCAGATGTTCGAGCGGTATGCGGGAGGGGAACGAGAGCCTTCTTTTTTTGCTGGGGACCGTGGGAAGGGTGGGGGCTCGTCGTTTAGCTTGTTCCGTGGGGGTGAAGGTGGGTTGCATCGTCGTTCGATAGGCGAAAGGGACATGAGGGACAGAGATAGAGGCATGATGGGAGGAGGAGGAGGTATGGGCGGTACCCGAGGGGTTGGGACTTACTCCTTGTCTAAATCTCTCTACCCAGATAAGGTGAACCAGAACCCATTCATCCCAACCTTCGGCGACGACCAGTGCCTATTACATGGCGCCAAATCGTACTACATCAAAAAGCAGCAGACACAGCCGCAGCAGCAACAGACGCAACAGCAGCAGCAGCAGCTCCTCAACAACAACCGGGCTGACTTCCGAGGCTCCATGGGGGTGACTTCCTATTTGCCAGTCTCTGCCTCCGCCGGGGTCATGTCCAACGTGGGACCCCGGTTCCCCAAGGAGCTGTGCCTGGGCGGGCCCCTCAGCAACCACCATGGAGGGGCAGCGGGTAACAACAAGCTGCTGTCAGCAAGGGACGGGTTAGGGATGGGGCAAGGGCAGAGACCGTTCAATGGCTCTAGTAATGGACACGTATATGAGAAGCTCTCCAGTATTGAGTCTGATGTCTGAAGTTCGACTGTGAGTGAGAGGGAAAAAGAGAGTGACAGAGTGAGGGAGAGAGAAACATGGAAAGTTTAAGAAAGGAGGCAGCAGGCGTTGAGACTGACGAGGGAATAAACCAACAGAAAGTGTCTGCAGTGTCTACTTAATTTCTACGTTCAAAAGGAAGAGGAAGAAAGTGAGCAAGAGGAACTGACCCATGCTTTAGGTGAGCAGGCAGGGGCCACGTGTAAATAGAGAGAAGGGACCAATTCACTAGAGAGTGACGAACTCTGCGTATCCCTCTCTTTTATCCTCTCTTCTTTTCTTATCCCTTCTATTTTTCTGCTCCTTACGCCAAAACGAAACGTCCAATCCAGCTTAGGCACGGAGACCTGGTACAATCATGAATGGAATTCAGTTATCGTCTTGAAACAACAGGGTAAAACTTACAATAATTGTATTGATAACGTTGTTAACAATAATATTATTAGATATTACAATGTTTATGATGTTCAGTTTGGGCTTGATTTCTGGGTGTTATATGCTGTTATATATTTGTACTCTAGTTACAATTCTTTGTTAGCACAATACTTTGCAGGAGGCTTCTTATTTGATCATGGGATCTTATTTGATCTTATTTGTCGATTGAGCTTGCATTGTCTTACGTCATCGCGCCATTCTGCCGTGATGTGGAACACCAGGACCGCTGTGCAGAATGCGCCCTCTGCCAGGGACGATGCCAAGCTAGAAGAAATATAGACAAACTTGCTTTCCTTTAAGATTATTTACTATTAATTATTCATTGTTCATTTTATTTCTGATATGGAGTGCTGTAAAATGTATGTAAAAGGCATGATGCACAGTACGTCAGCTGTACTCAAGATATTGTTGTGAAGGACATTTATTATGATCTCTTTTTATGGTTTTACAATTTTTACAACATTGCATTAATGTCAGTAGAACATTGGTTTAGTTCACAGCACATTATGTGCCTTACCAGGAGTCCCAGAATTCTAATTATACAGGTCATTTTGCCATGGCAACTTTCTGGTCACTGCACATTGATTGGTTATTGGATGATTCATGTATTATTCTGGAATTATCCTTATTGCGAAGTGAGCACCTGATCTTGAATATACAGTGAGCAGCGCATTCTAGATTCATAAACCTGAATGTCTGAGACCCTAGTTCTAATGAAGGAGCTAATGTTTAAAGTTTAAACCAGAGAAAAACATTACAGAAGGACCTGCACATCCATGCCCAGCACATGGCTTGTCATATACAAAGTTGAGCTTCAGGGTGTTAAGTTCAAGTGCTTGAAAAACAACAACAAAAAAAAACAATTGATTCATTATTTTTCCTCTCCCAACCCCTATCTCTTCAGTACTGAGTTCTTTGATCAAGCAGCAAATTAAAACCAATGTCACAGTGTGTTTCCTCTTAGAGTGCGCTCATTATTAATTTTTTTCTTTCTTTCTTTCTTTCTTTCTTCCTTACTTTCTTTCTTTTTTGTGCACACTGTCCTTTGGGAAGCACCCAACAAAAGCTGGGTGTTGTGTGATACTATGAAAGAGCTCTTTGTCTCAGCATTCGCTTGTATTTTTTTAAATGTAAATATTCCTTTTTTCCACATTGTACAGTGCACAGACAGCAAGGATGTAACTTTAGAGAAATTGTGTGTTACTAAATTAGGTATGAAGTGAAATAAAATAGTTGCACAGTTCAACCTGGCCATAGTACCGCCAAACACCCAGATTAGATCATGAAATGTTACTTATTGTCTCACCACTTTTACATTTTTTCACAATTAGTGACCTGACTAGTTGTTGGAGGCATGGGTTCTGGGTAATCCTTCTTGAGTGTAATAATTGTTGATTTTGCATGAACACTCTTTCACCCCACATTAACACAATATTTTGGATTCCTCTTTATATATGTTGCAATGGAAACAGAGCTTACTACCCTAATTAAAGGCGTGCCCTTCAATTCCTGGACAATCGCAGTCAAAACATCACTTCAAGATCACTCACATTTCGAGACAGTTTACAAAATTCAAGATCACTGTTGTAAAACTCAGTCGAGGTATTTTGTCTAGTATTATCAGACAAAGAGGATGGACATAAAGTGCTTACCAGCTATTTTTCTAAGTAGCCAATTATGTAAAGAAATGAACTAATTAACTCATTCAGTCATACAATTAAGAATGAAAGTCTCCTCCATTTAGTGACATTAGTTCTAGTTTACTTTTTTGTTCTTGTTTAGTCTAACATCGTCTTTTGAGACACCGATAAGCACATGATAATTTCTACCTTTCTGGTTACAGAAGAACAGTTAAGTTCTCCCATACACCGTTAGATCCTGGTATGAGTTTGTTGTGTGAAATATACATTTTCTTTACTCACATTTTGTAAGCCAAACTGATCTCCAATTTAAGCACAATGTTTATACTATTTGGTTAATAATTGATGTGTATATGACTATTGGTTTTGTGGACTTTAAAAAACAGACTTCACATTTATTGCCACATTTACTCATTTTTTTGCTAAGTGTGTGTGAGAGTTTGTGAAACTGTGAGTACATTGTGAGAGACATGCATGCATCTTTCTTTCTATTTTACATACCTGCTTCCACATTCTTGCTTTTAAACTATGTATAATTCAAGGACCATGTCTGTTTTCTTTTTTTGTGCAGAGAAATATGTGTGTTTCTTTTGCTTGAGTTGTACCGGTTAGTGCCATACAAAGGTAATGTTGACAAGCTGTACATAATTTAGTCGGGGAGACATTATGGCAAATATGCTAACAGAGATGGATACATCTTTGCAGCATGGAATATGGAGGTACATTGAGACACTGATAAATTTGTATTTAGAGAAGGCACTATCATGTCTTCGGCCTGAAGTTTTTACTTTATGTTGCTGGGCAAACACTAATGATGGGTCCTAACCTGGGTTAGGAATGTAACCATATAACCATGAGAATTTATTTTCATTGTTGTGATCATATAGGGCTAATTTTGTCACTTGAAGCGTTTAAAATCTTAATCTCTCATAGTTGTTTTGGTATAGGGGGAAATTATGTGCATGAACTGTAGAGGCACCCTTAAGGTTTTTTTATGCTTGGTTTACTTTTTTTAATCGAGAGTACACTATTCGTTCACTTCAGTCAGTTCTTTAATTGAACTAGCCATGTTTTGCCCACTGTTGCATTCAGTCCATCCAACATAATGAGAAACTTTAGGTTACTATTCAGTTTTTGGAAAACTACCTAAATTATTCATGAGTTTTGAGTTTGGACATGATGTTTTCAGCTTTACAAATGCTGCTAAGCTGGACTTTGTTGTTGTTGCTAACTGAAATTTGGCAGGTAGGAAACCACAGTAACTTTGCTTTAGAATTCGCCAACCTTAAACTACATCTGATTTGTCCTTTCATTGGCTTTCATTTCACTGTTGTCAGAAGAAAACCTTTTATCTCCTAAATTATAACTTCATAGGAGAAAGAATAAACCTGCTTTATTTTTTATGTATGTCAGTGGAACCAGACTTTTCCAAGTTATATTTGGGCTGTTTCTTATGGTCCATTCTTCTTGAAATTCACACAGAATGTAAAGGGCAACAAGCATTTTCAAATTATGTAAAAATGGCGACATGAGGTTTTCTTCCGTGATGTGCATACAAAATAAAACTCTAAATTGAGCTTAATTCACAAAATGCTACAGTTTCTCATTAGGTGGATTGACATTTTCTGATGTTCTGTAAAACTTGTCAAACCTGGCAGCAGATGTTAATGAAGAATGGTTATGTGGGAAGAGCATGGCTAGGTTTCAGGGTTTCGCAGCTTGGAGCATTTGCAGAAAATATGTGATGACAGACTTTGAGTGCTGTATAATCAGTGTTATATTATCAGTCTTCATGTTTTTGTGGGAGTTTTGCTCATAGCTAGTAAAAGCAGGGCAGAGGAAACGTGTGTCTGTGAGATTGTCTGTCTGTGTCTTTATGAAAGAGAAGGGGATGCTGTCCTCTAGAATAAAAGCTGCCCTTCTTTAAGGTTTTAGTTTTGATTCACACCTTTTCCAGTGGAGGCCTGGTGATAGCAGGCTAAGCGCTGTTTTGTTAAATGTAGGTGGATAACGAGAGACAATGGTTGTAAATGAAAGAAAGAGAGAGAGAGAGAGAAATAGTAGCCTACATTTTATTTTTGCACTCTGTGATCATTCACACTATCGTTTAGGCTTCCTGAGATTTGACTTTGGTACAAAAAGAGTGCTGCGTTGCTGTTTATCATAGGCTAATCAGTCTTTGTTTCGCCATTTACTTTGCAATTCACGTCCCTTCTCTGGTACTGTATGTCACAGGTTATTGTACATGTGCCTGGATTCATGCTTGATTACCTCTGTGTGTGTGTGTGTGTGTGTGTGTGTGTGTGTGTGTGTGTGTGTGTGTGTGTGTGTGCACGCATGTGAGTTGAGACACAGAGCACAGTGCAATGGCTGTCTACTGTAATGTCTGAATTTTTGCTGTAAATAATGAAGTCCCCTTTTCTGTAATTTTTAATATAGAGAGAAAACTATTCTAAGCTACGGAAATTTGGGATACGTTTTTGTTAGGAAGGTTTTGTAAACCACCATAGAGGTCAATAATGACATCGTGTCACCAAGGCTAGAACTCCACTTGAATAGAATTAGAGGACCCAATTTTAAGAGACAAAAGTACGCCTTTGTGGTCTTTACTATATAACTGATCTTTCTAATTCTCTTTCTTTTCCTTCCTCGTTTTTTTGATGCTTCTTTTAAATGTTACACAAAGATTAACAATTGTACAGACAATTGTGTAAATATGAACAAATGGTTTCTCTTTATTCTGTTTTTGTATAGAGAGAGATTACCTGTGTTTAAGATTACAATAATAATTTAACGGGAAATTTCACAATACTTAAGCTATTGAGAATACAGACACAGTATGTGTGAATATAAGTGCTAAGATATATTCTTCTGTCTCTTTGTACAAAACAGTGTTGACAATAAATAAAAGGGAGAAATCTCACATGGCGTCGGCATTGCTTTCTTCATCCTGGGGCCTATATCCTTAGCCATAAACGACTAAAGGAAGTTGAGGAAAGCTGTGTGTCATTTTTAGCTGGATTATTTATTGCACTAGTTTTGCCTTTATATATATATAAAGTGTGTCTGTGTGTGTGTTTGTGTGTGTGTATGTGTGTGTGTGTGTGTGTGTGTGTGTATGTATATGGCAAAACTATATAGATGTTGTGTTATGACAATGTTCCTCTTTAAAGGGACCCTCCCAAACGAGTCAAGGCAAAATAAGTGCTAAAATATGACTTTCAAAAACTTATCAAATGATACAGAGGAAATGGGACTCCTAACAGCCATGTAAGACCTGGTAGACCACAAAAACTCCACTGGATCTGTCTCCATTGGATAAATAGTGCTTAAAGTTCTAGTTTTGAGACATAACCAACTTTTGAGACTGCACCTTGTGAAAAATTATCCTTGCAGATTTCTTTCAAAAACTACAATTAAATCCCCTGACAAGAATAGAATCTGTCACAAAGGCAAATGGTGGACACACTAAATATTGTAAAATTATATTTCTACTGATGCAGAAATATTTTGTTTAGTTAAATCTTGTCATTTTTTTGTTAAGTTTGTTTTCTGTTTTCTCTCCTGAAATTGAAAAAGAAATGGCTGTTTGACTGGAAATGAAACAATGATTTTTGCATAGTACCAGTCCTAAGGTTCTATGCTAGTGAAAGATTTTTTTTCTATAACCTTACATCCAAACTAAGAACCATCAAAGAACCTTTATTTTTAAGAATTAAGATGTATAGATAGGATTAATTTCTGTTTTTATGTAGGCTATATATAACATCCCACGGTAACCCCTATTACTGTTCTCCATGCTGTTTTAATAGCCACTGGGCTCATTTAACATTGCTGTAAAAGGCAATGTTCAATTCCGGGTGTATAAGTATAGGTGTAATAAAGTGGCTGTGCTGTGTGTCTACTACGTATAACGTATGCAACCCTCATTTTCCCCGCATTAGTACACACGCTGAGAGCCCTGTGAGTGACAGCTGCTGTGGTTGCCATGGAGATGGCTGGTCCACTGTTGCAGCGACCACCACAAGCAGGCAGGTTACTTGTTGTCAGTGGCTGATTTGGGAAAAAAGAGAACACTTTTGACACGTTTGGGTTTTTTTTTTTTTTTGCTGTTTTTGTGTGTGAAGTTCCATCGTTTTGACCGGCTGAAGTGATGCAGTGCCTGGAGTAGGACTGAGCTGATATAGGCATTTATGAAATATTCAGATGTGTCTGCTGTTATCACTGTTGTTTGGCTTCAAAAAAAGGTGCAGTTTATTATTCCATGAGGCTATTCTCTTTATGATGCCCTCTCTCTTCCTCCCTCTCTCTACCGCTTGCTCTCTCCTCTCGCTCTCTGATACACGCACACTCTCACCACACACACGTATCCAGAACCCAGCCAATCCTGGAATACATTGCAACACATGTAACTACTTCTTGACAATTAACTGTTACCTAGCAACTGGCTCTTTTGAGAGAGAGAGAGAGAGAGAGAGAGAGAGAGAGAGAGAGAGAGAGAGAGAGAGAGAGAGAGGGAGAGAGAGAGAGAGATTTGCTGTGTTCTCGTCGTGTCCTAGTGGAATGGATGCTACAGTGAATCAACACACAATGCAGAAATGGAAAGTACAGCATGAGCTCAACACCCACACTCATGAGCAAGATGAGAATGGAGAGAAGAGGCATCAGACATGTAGAGATAAAGGGAAAAGAAAGAATGGAGAGATTGAGAGAGAATGATGAGAATGAGGCATGAGACATAGAGATGAGGGGAAAAGAAAGAATGGAGAGAGAAGATCAGATGTTTAAAAAGAAATAATGGAAAGAGAATGATGAGCTTGGGGAGATGTATGAAGAGGAAAGGACAAATGATGAGATAGAATGGAGAGAAGTGGTATCAGATGTAGGGAGAAGGAGATACGCAATGTAGAGAGAATGATGAAAATGGAGAGATACAGAGAAAAGAAAACTATAGAGGAGGGTACACACTTAAAAAAACACTCAAAGAACCCTTTGCATGACTTAAGGGCTCTTTGCATGATGGAAGTGTTCTTCAGGTTAATGGTGAATGTATTGAAAATGGTTCTATATAGCACCAAATAGGTTCTGCTATTGTTATAATGTCAAGCTTGTAATAAAAGAAAAAGGCTTATGGGTGATTTAATCATACAAACCATTTTCTTTACTAAGGACCCGTTGAAGAACCGTCTTCTTAAGAGTGCAGATGGGTACAGAAAATCAGACACGTAAAGATGAAGGAAGTAAATATAGAAAGTGATGAGGAGGATGGTGAATTATTTGAGGATGAAAAGAAACAGTGAAGATAGAGAATGATGAAGATCCAGAGCAGATAGAGAGGATGGAGACATGAGACAGAATGAGAGGAGATATCAGACAGATGGAGAGAAAGAGATAGAGAGATATAGGGCATAAGACATGCAGATTTAAGGAGGAAAGCAAAAAATGATGAGAAGGCAAATGAGAGAAGAAAGAATTGAGAGTGATGAGAGCAGAGAGAAGAGGAATGAAGAGGACAGAAAGAATGGAGAGATAAGGAAAGATAATGAAGGATATAATGGAGAGATTAAGAGGACAGAAAGAAGGAGAATTAGGAAGAGAGAAGAAAGAAAGGAAAACATGATTAGTATGGAGAGGGGGAATAACGAGAGAAAAAAGAAAGGAGAGAGAGATGAGTATGGAGATGGGAAGTGAGGAAAAGAAGAAAGAAAGGAGTGATGAGTATGGTGAGAAGGAGGAGAATGAAAAGAGAGCGGTGAGCATGGAGAGAAGAAAAAATTGAGAGTGAAGAGTATGGAGAGGAAGGTAAAGATGGAGAACAGAGATAGATGAGGATGAAGAAGAGAAGGAGAAAAAAGAGGAGAGAAGAAAGAACATTAACAAAAGATAATAAGGAGGATAGAGCAAAAAAGGAATGGGGAATGAGGAAGAAAAGAAAGAAAGTGATTAAGAAGAGGCAGAGAAGTAAGAATGGCAAGAGTCTGGGAAGGAGGATGAAGAGAAATTTGATGAATGGAGAGAGTAAACATGTAGAAGAGACAGAGTGTGGAGTGATGGGAGGAAGAATAGACAGACAAAGTGAAGGAGCGTTTAACAGGCTGAGGAGCTGCTTGACGATCATTTCTGCGGAAAGGAGGAGAGATGGAGGCTTGTTGCCGTAGAGACAGAGCACAGCATTTTAGTGCTTAAGTTTTAATGAGGACACATAGTTCATACAGGCTTGCCACACACACACACATACCTCTCAGCATGTCTACAGTACAGTGCACGCAAACAAATGATACTTTATAAAACTATTACAGAGACGTTCCTGCTCCTACAAAACCAAATGCAGACTGTACCCACTGGTATTAGGTACAAACACTATGCAAATGGCTCTAAGCGCTGGCCTGGATGTGC
This sequence comes from Pygocentrus nattereri, assembly GCF_015220715.1. Classification (NCBI taxonomy): domain Eukaryota; kingdom Metazoa; phylum Chordata; class Actinopteri; order Characiformes; family Serrasalmidae; genus Pygocentrus; species Pygocentrus nattereri. The sequence goes on from NC_051222.1 coordinate 23,560,027, forward strand.
CAGCTACTGAGTGTCATGCTACCTTTTGATCACGGCCTGTAAAGAGACATTATTTTTAAGAGTTTAAAGGTACGGTAAGCAATGTTAATCCAATACATTTTCAGTAAATTAAGTGAAAATCTTCTCACAGTCCTCTAGCTGTATGCTCATCACTGGTTCTCTATATGGTAAACAAACAAAGTAGTTTGGACCAAACAACACAACACTATTTCAGCCAATCAACAACAGGAGACCTCTGAGAGTTGATGAGGCTGAAGTTCCTCATCCTATTTAAGCATTCTAATTTCTTCTTGTTTGAAATTTCCCATTCTACCTTAAATGGTATGGCGGGTAAATTCTGGAGCCTGAGGTGGTAAAATAATCACTGCTGCATCTTTTTTGGTGGGGTGGAAAAAGTAGAACAAGATGTTGGAGAAAAATAAGTTTAATTCAGCTTCATTGAGAGTTGAAATGCTTGAAAAATGATGAGGAGGCTGCTCTGTCTCTGATTGACAGGTGGATAACTTTAACTTGTTATTGTTGTTTGACAGAACCAACAGGTCAGTATCATTCAAAGCGGGACTTCTGATGAGCACAGATGTGAGGGGTTTATTTGTTTTGCTGTTGAGTTCAAATATCAACAGTCATTCTCCAGAATGGTTTACTACACCTTTAATTAGACATGTAGATGTGCTGCATACTAGAACCTCTTATCTCCAAAGGTATCAAATTTGTCCTACACTCTTTCCCCTTTCCCAAATGGAATCTGAAGTATCTGAAGTTTACTTTTTTAGTTTTGTCCTAGCAACAGGCTAATGTACTAATGTAACTAACAAGTAATGGAAGCTGACATTATCTAAAAACAGTAGTTGCAGCCATTTCATTGCCTGAATTTTATCAGTAGGCCTATTTTTGTCCATTTTACACATAACAGTAAGTCATAGTGCCAAAGACCACATAAACAGGCTATCTGAAATGTTTTGAGGGAAATGCGTGATGCTTCAGGCATACAGTTTCACCGCTGGAGAGAAATAATCAAAATTCTAAGGTCTCCTCTTACTCTTTTCTTCTCATACACATGACTACATTCTCTGAGACTTAGAGAGTAATTTAATCGATTTTTCAAAATTTCTGCATAATTATATAGTTAAGACTGTAACAAACTCAATAAGAGTGGCTTGGTATTAAATGTTTCATTTTAGAGAAGCTTAGCCAGTCCTAATTGTTCACAGTTGTGGTGATAGGAACCAGACAAGGAATCATGTGTCTAAAAGCTACCTTACAAAGTTAATATGTGAAATGCTGCCTGATGCTGAGACTTTGTTTTATAATAGTTTTGAGATAAGATTTTGGTCTTGTTTTTTTATCTGTTCATGGCAGAGATGTACATGCAGGATGTTAAAAGGCCAAAAAATTAATATAATGGCTATAGCTATCTGTAGCTATCGACCCACTCCACATCAAACCACTCTGAATAACTTTATCTCAACCACTGAATTATACTGAAAATTTAGAAAAATTGGGGAAATTCCCCTTAAAGCAATTTTTTCCTGTTTCTGAAATTTGGCACACATTTTACTTTACAATATAATGTCTGCAACCCACATAAGAGCAGTGTATGATCTCACTTTCTTACGTAGCTCTTATTGTGTGAACTTGATATTTTTTGTCAAACTATTTCTTTAAACACAGTGTGCTTGGTCTACTGCAGTCTTTAACTTTAAAAAATGGGAGGTGCTTTATCTATTAAACAATGTAATCATGTAAAAATAGCAAAGCTGGCAGGATCTTGGAGTTGAAATGGTTAGAAGATGCTAGAAGGAGCCTGGATCCATTGACTTGTATGTCATTACCCCCCTTTTTAGTATCTTCTTACACTTCATATTACATTATATCACATAGCCTGTTCTTAAATTTGAAACAGGGATCTACAGACTTGCACACGTCTGCCGGGTTACTCTTCAAAACCCCAAAGTAACATAAGGCTGCCACCTTGTGTCCAGTGCAACATAATGCTCATAGAAGAGGACGTACTGCAATAACCAGTCCTGTTTACATCAGTGGCGGAGTCCGAAGTGTTTATAAAGCATACACTACACACACAGCCTGGAAAAGTCCTTCTGTCTTGTCTCTGATTCTTTTTCCACACCTCCAAAGTTCAGTCTTTGAAGTTGCTTGCACTTTTTGCCTCTTACAATCCAAGTAATCTCAAACACATTCAGTGATGTTGAGGTCTGGACTCTGGGGTGGTCAGTCTATTGTTCTGAGAAGACCAACAGCTTCTTTGATTGATTAGCAAATGTTCTTGTTTCCTTTTCTCAGCTGCACATCCTTTCAGACTCGTAGTGTTGAGTTGTCTTCTCACAGTTGAAGGATGGATAGAAACACCTGTGGACTTAAACACCTGTGGACTAAGACTGGAGCTTGATTTTCTCCTCTCTCTCGAAGATGAAAGCTTCAAGTGCTGTTTATCTGATGGGAGAAGTTTTGGTATCTACCAGGTCTTGCATGGTTGGTAGGAGTCCCGTTTTCTCTGTGTCTTTTATTAACCTTTTTAATCCCAGTTTTGGAAACTGCTGTTTTTTTCACCTATCATCCTTTGACTTTCCCTTTCTTATGCAAGTGTATTTTCTTATGTGTAATCCCATCAGAAATATCATATGCAAAATGCTTGTATTTAATAGCAGTTTTTACTGGAAATTAAGTAAATAAAGGGTGGTCTATGACGTACACAGTACTATATGTCTTTATAGACCCTGTAGAGATTGATGGTGTTTTAGGATAAGTACGTAGTGTTTATAAAGCACATGCTTACTGATACACTGTAGAAACGAACATATGTGCCATATACAGAATAATAGTGATTTTAGTATCTTATACCAGTGTGATAATTAATGACTCATTATTGATAGCATTCTGCCTCACAAACTCTTTTAACACTGCATCATGCTGTATTATAAATTGTATCAGTGTGTATTGCTGCTACATAGACACTGTTTATAAATGACCTTCTTATTTACCTGAAACTCTGTTTCTTGTGTCTTAGCTCAGTTCACTTCCCAGAGGTTCAACCAAACGTGCCCACAAAGTAATGTTTTTTTTTTTCGCGATCTGTGACCTAACTTGGTCAAAAACTTAAATTAGCCAGGGACTCTTACTTTTCCCTCATTGGTGTCAGCTGGCTAGACAAACTTTTCCAGCCATCGGGAGTTAGTTCTGGTCCAGTGAATGCGGCTTAAAGTTTCTTTTGCCGGGGAACTTTGATTGGACCTTGGAGATCCAAGCTTACACTAGTGCAGGCAGCAGAGAAAAAGAATATACTCTTGAAAAGTTCATATGCTGTATATCAGGTGCTTAGCCATGGGTAGGCCTGGGTATGCCTACCCAGACTGATCACAGGCCTACCCAGTCAGATAGAGAGCAGGTCGGTGTCCCTTTAGTCATTCAATTTTCTTGGAAAAATGGAAAAATTAATCAATTCTGGTAAAAATGGAAAAATGTGCCAATATGTGAACTCTGCATGTTTATCTCTATTTGAAGTGTTAGGAAATTTTAATATTGGATAAATAATAATGATCCTTTATGCCATTTTTGTTTGTTTGTTATTTGATGCTCTGATTATTTTGTGAGTTTTATACTGACAATAACGGAACCAAAACCAAGAATTGACCTGTTCTTCCGGTTTTCATTACTGGTTTAAAAAAAATTCAATAGACCAAAAACAGGCAGACAGGAAAGATAGAGATATATAGATGTGCTGAACATCTGAGGGACCCATTTTGTAAATTTTTCTTTCATGTTTTTGTTTTCCTCAATGTCCACGGATGATGTTTGTCTCTTCATTACTTAAATTGATACAGACCATTTTTGTTAGTGTGCCTTTAAGGCTGCTATATGTAAATGATCTATTGTCTGATTGGCTGGATTGTATCATGCATCATTCCAAAAGCAGTCCAGGGTGAAACACTCATAACTTATGTCAACTGGCAGGCTAAAATGGTCTATGATTAATAGGTGCATATGTGTAAATTAATTTGTTTCTTTGGCATAATAAAAAATGAATTTAAAATGTCCATATATGGACAGTATAAACTGGAGAGTGAACAGTACATGCGAGTATTGACATGGTTTGACAGCCAGCCTAAACCATACTATTTTCATGACCACATGCAAGGTTACACAACTGATCCTAAGCTAAGACTCAGGTAAAACTTAATTGATTCATATGCAAAGTTTTACTTTTAAATGTATAAATTTTATTTATACCTGTAAAAACATTCTTCATTCATCATTCATTACAATAAGGAACATCCATAACATTTTTCTAGAGTTTAACTCTTATAGACTATAATATAATTTAATATATAATATGAAGCTAAAATTGGATTCCATATTGTATATGTCCTGATAGATGCTAGGAAAAACAAACAAAAAACCTGCTTGAAAATTCATTTCATCCCCCAACACAGATGCCTTACTATGTGTGTTACACGTTTGAATGTGTTATTCATAATTCACCACCAACATAATGCACAGTTTTCTGGAGATGTTGTACTATATTTCATACATTAAGTAACTTACACTATATACTAATACAATATTATAAAGTTTATAATATCAATTTCTCTTTCTCTCGCTGTCTCCCTCTCTCTCATACTCTTTCTCATTCTTGCTTGCACTCCTCTCACCCATCTATCTCTCATCCTCTCTCACTTTGACTCTGCCTATCCCATCCTTGTACACTTTCACTCTCCTGGTTCGTACCACTCTGTTAAAGGGGTGCACCACACGGACCCTGTAGCGTTGGGGGTATTTTGCCAAGCTGTAGCCCGCCCCCCTCATGCTTTGGGGTGCGGGTTCGGCCCCCTCCCCTCCCTCCTCCCCCTCTTTGCGGTAGCCATGGCGACGGAGAAGGGGCTCCAGGGTTGCTAGGCGATGGTTGAGGTCGGTGATGCGCCTCTGTAAGTGCGAGACTTCTCTGAAGAGATCGTTCAGAGACTCTGAGAGAGGACGGACCCTGCAGAGGGGAGAGGAAGTTTGAGGAGAGAGTATGAGTGGGCTTGCATGATATTGGGACAAATGCATATGTTTGCATTAATGTGTATGCATGTGCGATTGAGAGTGTAAATGTTTTCTCTCTTCCTTTCTCCACAATCTGTTTTGTTTTAGCAACAGAAAAAAAATCAATAAATCTGAAAAGGTCTGAAAATCTCATTTAATTTCTGCCCACGTAGCTGTGAAACAACAGCCAGAATTTTGTTACAGCAACAGACGTTATCTACTTCTTCTTCTTCTTCTTTCGGCTGCTCCCTTTAGGGGTCGCCACAGCGGATCATCTGCCTCCATCTTGCCCTTTCTACTGCCTCCTCTACTTTTACACCAACCATCTCCATGTCAACCTTCACTACATCCATAAACCTTCTCTGAGGTCTACCCCTTCTCCTTCTACCCAGCAGCTCCATCTCCAACATTCTTTGACCAATATATCCACTGTTCCTCCTCAACACATGTCCAAACCTTCTCAACCTGGCCTCTCTGGCTTTATCTCCAAACTCCTCCACCTTCACTGTCCCTCTGATTTGCTCATTTCTAATCTTGTCCATCCTTGTCACTCCCAACGAAAATCTCAGCACCTTCATCTCCGCCACCTCCAGCTCAGCCTCCTGTCTTTTAGACAGAGCCACAGTCTCCAAACCAAACATCATAGCTGGACGCACTACTGTCCTGTAAACCTTCCCTTTCACTCTTGCTGCTATCCTTCTGTCACACTTCAGCCCTCTCCAGATTCTCTTCCACCTGCTCTCTACTCTCACCACAGATTACAATGTCATCTGCAAACATCATGGTCCATGGAGCCTCCTGCCTGACCTCATCTGTCAACCTTTCCATCACCATTGCAAACAAGAAGGGGCTCAAACCTGATCCCTGATGTAACCCTACCTTCACCTTGAAACCATTTGTCACTCCAACTGCGCACCTCACCACTGTCTCACTATCCTCATACATGTCCTGCACCACCCTAACATACTTTTCAGCTACACCTGACTTCCTTATACAGTACCACAGTTCCTGTCTTGGCACCCTATCATATGCCTTCTCTAGATCCACAAAGACACAATGTAGCTCCTTCTGACCTTCTCTGTACTTCACTACCAACACTCTCAACGCAAAAATTGCATCTGTGGTACTCTTTCTGGGCATGAAACCAAACTGCTGCTCACTGATCTGAACCTCTCGCCTTAGCCTTGCTTCAACAACTCTTTCCCATACCTTCACTCTGTAGTTACTGCAGCTCTGCACATCACCCTTGTTCCTAAAAATGGGGACCAGTACACTGTTTCTCCACTCATCAGGCATCCTCTCACTCTCCAGGATTTTGTTAAACAACAAGTCCACTGCCTTCTCTCCTAAACATCTCCATACCTCCACAGGTATGTCATCTGGACCAACTGCCTTTCCATTCTTCATCCTTTTTAAAGCTGCCCTTACTTCCACCTTACTAATTCTCAGCACTTCCTGATCCACTATCTCTCCCTCCATTGTCCTCCTCTCTTTCTCATTTTCCTCATTCATTAGTTCTTCAAAGTACTCCTTCCATCTACTCAACACTCTCTGTTCACTCACTAGTACATTTCCCTCTCTATCCTTTAATGCCTAACCTGCTGTACATCCTTTCCAGCTCTATCTCTCTGTTTAGCCAAACGATACAAGTCCTTTACTCCTTCTTTACTGTCCAGCCTCTCATACAGCTCATCATAGGCCTGAGCCTTTGAGACTAGCCTCACAGTACATCTGCCTACTTCCTTCATCTCTCTGGTTATCCCAATTTTTCTTAACTGCCTTATTCTTCCGAATACTCTCGTGGACTTCCTCATTCCACCACCAACTTTCCTTGTCTTCTGTCCTTTGACCAGACGAAACACCCAACACATTCTTGCCAGTTTCTCTCACCACCTTAGCTGTAGTTTCCCAGTCCTCAGGTAGCTCCTCACTGCCCCCAAGGGCCTGTTGCAATTTTTCCCTGAACTGCCTGCAACCATCCTCCTCCTTCAGCTTCCACCATCTAATCTTTGGCTCTGTCTTCACTCTCTTCCTCTTCTTTGTTTCTAATGTCATTCTACAGACAACCACCCTATGCTGCCTTGCTACACTTTCCCCTGGTACCACTTTACAATCTCCAATGTCCTTTAGGTGGCATCTCCTGCTAAGGATATAATCCACCTGTGTGCACCTCACTCCACTCTTGTATGTCACCCTGTGTTCTTCCCTCTTCTGAAAATACGTGTTCACCACAGCCATTTCCTTTCTCTTCGCAAAATCTACAACCATCTGACCTTGGGCATTTCTGTCTTTCACACCATACATACCCAGCACCTCTTCATCCCCTCTGTTCCCTTCACCAACATGTCCATTGAAGTCTGCACCAATCACCAATCTCTGCTCTCTAGGGACTCCATCTACCACTTCATCCATCTTACTCCAAAATTCCTCTTTCTCCTCTAACTGACAACCAACCTGTGGTGCATATGAACTGACCACATTCAAAATCACACCATCAAACTCCAACTTCAGGCTCATGATCCTGTCTGACACTCTCTTTACATCCAGAACATTTTTCACAAGTTGTTCCTTTAGGATTATCCCTACTCCATTTCTCTTCCTCTCTACACCATGATAGAACAGTTTGAATCCACCTCCAATGTTCCTGGCCTTGCTTCCTTTCCATCTGGTCTCCTGGACACACAGAATATCTACCTTCCTTCTCTCCATCATGTCTGCAAGCTCTCTGCCTTTACCAGTCATTGTCCCTATGTTCAGAGTCCCTACTCCAACCTCCACACTCCTGTCTTTCCTTCTCTCTCGCTGCCTTCTAACCCGCCTTCCTCCTCTCCTCTTTGATGGTCTTCGACCTACAGTAGTCCAATTTCCACCGGCACCCTGCTGGTTAACAGCACCGGAGGTGGTCGTTGTTAACCCGGGCCTTGACCGATCCGGTATGGCAATCATATTTGTGATCTGCATGATAGTTTTGGCGCAAGTTTTACGCCGGATGCCCTTCCTGACGCAACCTTCACCATTTATCCGGGCTTGGGACCGGGACCAGAAGTACACAAAATACACCCCTAATAGCTGGTTTACAGCAACAGACGCTATGCTGTGTTTAATCCAAAATAAATCTTTTCATTAAGAGATCAAAATTCAGTAACACAGTAAAATTACACATTTTGTTGATGAAGTTGAAGTGAGAAAAAAAGTGAATACTACATCAGCATGGAACAAACTTAAATGTGACATGCACAATGCACAATGGTAATGCACAATTATTATTTGTTTGTTGAACTTAACATGTTCGCAAAAAATAAATATTAAAGCAAGACCCTCTTTGGCTAAAATCACACTATTGTCATATCACATTTACACAGTGGAAAGTGATTGAAAATCTTAGGTGCATAGCCCCCTTATAGAATTTAAATACAAAAAAATACAAATATCTAAGAAGAAAAAGAAATATATATATATATACACCGACTCTGAATATACACATATTCACAATATACACTAGCATTGCACTATTCCAATGTACAGTTGCACAGTAATAATTTATGAAATAAACCTATGAAATGTACTGTTGTACACATTCTGTATGTGCAGTTAATCTGAGGTAAATAATAAATCAGATGCAGGTACACAGGGGATAGAATACAGATCCACCCTATGATTAACAGTTGACAAGGTGTTCTTTTCATCAAATTCTCCTTTTTTTCTCTAAACATTCTTTTGGTGATTGTAGTCAAAGGCCTTAATTTTTGGGCCTTAATTAATCAGATCAAAACACTTTATTTCAAAATGCCTAGGTTTTACCAAAGTGTTGGTTTGCATACTTCAGATGTTGACTTTTGTGAAGACATCACAACCCTCCCATGTAGATAATATTTGTAGGTCCTCGGCAGTGATGTGGGGTATATTCCAGCCCAGACTGCAAGCAGTTTTTTTCAGAAAATATTCTTATGATTCTGGATCTTGTCTTAACTTCAACAGTTCTCTTTGCCTTCCATTTCTAAATGACATTTCAAGCAGTGAAAATTACAAGCATGGACTGTTTGTATACATTTTATCGTCTTCTTCTGCTCTGTAAGAGTCAATTATCTTTAGTTTCAGACCCTCAGACAGCTGCTTAGATGAGCCTATGGCTTTTGAGGGTAAGCACAACACCCTGAGAGTTTTGAAGGATCATATAATTGATCTGGAACTGTCTTTGCTGGATTTGGATTGAGGCCTAATGATCAAGTGCGTCATCATCAGGGAACTTGATGAAGTATAACTTTATATTTATTGTGATATTATTTATTTGCACTGATTCTAATATTTGTATTTTTTAATAAAATTAAAATGCTTACTGATGACAATATCTCCCAAAATAAATTACTTTAAATATAACCAATTTAAATATAATTTTTGAAGGCTTGTCTGTAATGCTGTACTGTATTTAGTGACCTATAACGTATGTGGAGCTCATATATCGGTCAGTCTGTGGAAGCAGGTAAGAGTTTCTAATAAAGTGGATGATGAGTATATTTGCTCTGTTCCCTCGTAATTCTCAGCCCTCTAATAACTTACTGCAAGCAATCAGTGGAGCCTTAATGATGTATTACATAACTGCATTATGCATGTGACTCTTAATGACTAGCACATCAGCCCATAGTCATGAGCCTACTAGACTACAGCTCTCAGAGGATGTAACCCAATATAAGGCCACATTAATAAGGACAGAATCGTACCTCTTGCCGCTGATTTCAATAAGAACAATGAATTAATAAGCAACACAGCCACAATAAACCACACTTTAATGTCCATTGAAAAAACTGAGTTAATGTTTTGACTAAACATACTTTGATGTAACCATTGTTCAGTCATTAGGAGACGGGCAGGGGTGGACCTTCAGTCAGTCACATTGATGTACTGAGGAAGACGGAGGAGAAGCTAATCACTGCTGTCAGTTCAAATCACTGATAGCTCACAGCCAGCTTGATATCAACACTAAACCTAGCTATGATAATGCAAAAATGTCTTGCTCAAATGAAACACTATTGGATATTATACGTTATAGTGAAATAATTCTGGACACTTCATTATTCTTTGGATTATTTTTTTTACATTGGGTATGGCTCAGAGCTTTAGTCCAGTCCTAACATGCCATGCCAGTAACTAATTACAGGCTGTGTGCTCCCGTATCAGCAAAGATTCTGGTGCGTTTAACATACTGAAAAACGAACCATAGAAATAACCTCATATTAATCCTGGGCCATATCAGTGAATCGTCATATCCTATACAAAAAGATGTTCTTAGGTTATAGAAGAGTGGAATAAACCGGTCATAAACATTACACATGCCTGGCATTAAAATTGCATTACCCCAATAACTAATCCCATCCTAATAGTATCTATAACTGTGTCCTTAATGTTTGGCAGCAATTCTTAGTTTCCTTGAAAATTAATCCAAATCTAACTAGAAAAAGGTTGCATTTACTTCACTTTATGAAGATTAATCTAGCTGTCTAGCCCAGACAGCACTGAAGCACAAGCAGCATATCAAGGCTTTTTTCATTTTATGTATACCAGAATGTCCTTGTGAACATGGCCTAATGTCTGCTGATTCGTGAAAGCATCCAACTGTCACCGATTGCTGATCACATGACGAGACATTGGTCTAGTCATGGTGCCTCTAGGAGTCATAGAGCTGTAATGAGTGGGAATGTGTGGGCACCTTGAGTAGTCAGGCAGTAGTGCACTGGGATGTGAGTGCAGCAGCGTCTTAATCTCGTTAAAGATGCGCTTCCCCCAAGCGTCCAGCACACGGGTCACACTCCGGACATTAGCTACGTTCACGTTCTCCGCTGCCAGAACAACCGAGAAAACAAAACAAAAAAAAAACAATCAAGTCAGACATTAATGAGCAGGGTGAGGCAGCATGTGACCTCAGACCAGAGGTCAAGGAGATAATGAGTATATTAGACTGGTGACCCCATGTCAGTAGCTCTAGCCATTGTTAGTGTAGCAGTAAAACTGGACTTAAAGAAAGTCTGGAAGCAGACTTGACCTTTGAGCACACATAGCGACTGGCCAACAATGTGATTCTCATTTCCATAATGTGACTGCATGAATACTATCAGACTGCAATTAGTGTTATTATTACTACTGAAACCTAATAAAGTCAAACATTCATTAGATTTGCTGCAGTTATTATGGTGAACTTAATAAGTGGCACAGCCCTGAGGGATTAGCGTCTAGGATAACAAATTAGCGCAAATGGAAAACATATTTACATGGTGATGATTTCCAGATCCTATAAGAGTCTCCGAATGATGATCATTTGCATGCTTTAAATCAAATAACTATTGGAGTGTGCACTGTGAGTGAATGTACAACATGTTAAACCGAATGTGCAATCTCAGTTAAGTTAAAGAACAAGCAATGTAGCAAAAAAATCTCTAAAAAGTCTTTTGAAAGCATTTTTAAAGGAAATGGCAGTTAATCAGAAGTCAACATATCTGACGTTAGAAAACCTCAGTTTATATATATGCACAAAAATGTATATTTTGTTTCACTGCATGTACATAAAACATGTTTATAAAGATTTTTCCTCACTTTTTAACTCTATTGCAAAACAAAAATAAATTGAAGAGAGTAGTTTGCTTGGATGATTGCCAAATTAATGCAGTGCATGATTTTCAAGCCATCATTGAATGAATGTAAAGCGTCTGTCAATAATTGCTCAATTTTAAACAGTGCTGCCAACTTAGCTTTAGCTTAGCTAGCATGATAGCAGCTAACATGTTCACACAAATTGCGATGATACTGATAAAAATAACACCTGTTTTGGTTTTTGGATCTTTAGCTTGATCAGCTAACTTAGTTAGCTTCTGATACACACCACTGTACAAGTTTGATTCTAACTGGACACACTTTGGTGAAAGTTAATGTCTGAGAGAGTGAGTGGTGATGGAGTGACAGAAAGCTCAAATCAAACCTGCTCTGTTTGTTTGGGACTGTAGTGTTTTGGCTAAGTTAATAAGAGTTTTGTAGGCCAAACATGCCACACCACAACACAGGCTGGTTTCAGCTAACGGATGCTAAAATGACACCCGTTTATAGTAAATGTGAGAGTACAAAGTTGAGTGGCTGGTGTCAGAGGGAAGGTCAAAATCGGTGGTGTGTGTTGCTCTTAGCTGTCACAGCCGCTAATATCATGCTAGTTTTTCTGAGATTTTTCCTGGCTCTGATTTGTCTCTCTTTCTATCTGCACCACCTATTGGTGAACTCTAAAACTACCAAACAGTGACCCATTTAAAAGGGCAGAATGTGTTTATTTTGTATTTTGTTTATTTATATCCAGATAAGAACATAAATTTGATGTGCTATGATTTAGAAATTTTAATTTTACATGGCCAGCATCATTTTTAATTGCTGTGGAATACCTTATTACTGTTATATTGTCCAAGACCTAAAGGTTTTAAAACATGCCATTCACTTCTTAGTTCACACAGCCCATACGCGAAAACTAAGCTGTAAAAAAATTCCCAACCAGTTTTGAATGGATCATTTAATGCATATATTTAAAAAGAAAAAACTTATCTGGTTCAAACAACATAGAACAATTTAATTACTTGTTTTCTAGCAAATCTACAGCCTGTCTGTGGGGTTGTAACATATACACCTGCACCGCTTTCAGCTGAAATTTTTGAACAGTTGCAACATGTCAACGTTGTTAAAATTTCAAAATGCACTGTTTAGTACCCAGTTTGTAAAATTCATATATGGAAACTACACTCTCAGAAAAAAAAGGTACTGAACTGTCACTGGGGTGGTACCCACAAGGGTACATCTCTGTACCATTAGTCAAGGAACATAATTGTACCAGAATCCATTGAAATGACATTTTCTAAGTTGTATTGACTCCACACCCCGTCTCATCTACAGGCTTTTTATTTTATTGTTCTGTTTTAAAACATAGGGGTGGCATGGTGGCGCGGTGGGTAGCACTTTCGCCTCACAGCAAGAAGGGCCTGGGCCCAATTCCCCAGCTGGGTGACCAGGGTCCTTTCTGTGTGGAGTTTGCATGTTCTCCCCGTGTCTGAGTGGGTTTCCTCCCACAGTCTAAAGACATGCCGTCAGGCCAATTTGACATGCTAAATTGCCCCTAGGTGTGACTGTGTGTGTCTTTCTGTCTGTCTGCCCTGCGATGGGCTGGCGAACTGTCCAGGGTGTATCCTGCCTTCTGCCAGATGACCGCTGGGATAGGCTCCAGCACCCCCTGCAACTCTGAAGAAGCGGCTTAGAAAGTGTGTGTGTGCATTTTAAAACATTAGGTTACGAAAATGTACAAATATGTACTTTTCACCTGGGAAAAACTTTTTAAATCTACATGATTGGACCCTAAAACCACTGTTGTACCTTTGAGGGAACATTTACATTGTTTATACCTTTATGAATAAAAAATGTATCTGCATATTACCCTTATTTCAAACAGTGTTCAGGGCCCATCAGAACAGATTGTAATTTACTTATTTCAGTCTTAAAAGTGCAGTAAAAAGCCTATTTAAGAGATAAAGAGATGTTAGGAAATAGTTGTGTAAAAATAGACATAAAAATGTTTTTAATACAGAAACCCACACACATCTAAACTGGACCTCAAATAAACCAATGAGATGCTAGAAAAGTTTACGAAATGGGCTCTTTACAATCTGGAGTCCATGTCGTAGAAAATATCATCTTAAATTTATCTGAAAATAAACTCCACACAAACTACAGAACTGTTGATTCCCTAACATTTGATTAGCCAATAGCATCTCCCAACTGGTTTGTTGTTACATAAAATGAGCTAGCATTATTTAATAAATTTGAATTTAATTAATATAAAATATAATATATTTAATAAAATAAAATATAATATAATAAAATTAATATAAATTTGAATTTATAGTTATATGACTGGGCGACTATCCACAAATCACCGTTAATTAATTGCTACTTTTTCCCAGATGCTAGTTTGGAAGGTTGGAAGATTGGCTAAGTTCCTGAAAACTGTTTTTATCACTGGGAGTCCTAAATGACTTTAGGGATTTTGTATAGAATGCTCCTTTAAACCTTGTCTTACTGTGATTCAACTGCAGCAGAGCAGCTTGTTTTTAATCAATCCCCAGATAAAGGTAGACTAAATGTTTTTTCATTCAGTCCTTCTCAAGGAGGGAGAACAAAATGTCTTCTTAAAGTAAACAGAGTGCTTCAAAACAGCGAGCGGGCCTTATTGGACAAAAAATAACTATAAAAATAATAATAAAAATTAAATTTTGACTTTTAGTAGAACATAACCTTTATTTCATAATAGTATATAACATTTTAATTCTTAAATAGTCTTTTATTTAAGACAGTTTATAACATTTCAATTTGTGTAGAACCTTCATTTTATAACAGTATATAACATATATAACATGTTAAACGGCACACTTTTTAAAAAGATGGTTCTTCAAGGGACGTTCAGTAAAGAAAATTGTTCTGTATAGAACCATGAACACTCAAAGAACCCTTTGCATGAATAAAGGGTTCTTTGCATTGTAAAAGCATTCTTCAGGTTTATGAAGAATGTGCTGTAGACAGTTCTCTACAGAACCTTTTTGAAAAGGGTTCTATATAGCACGAAAAAGGGTTCTGCTATTTCACAATGTCAAGCTTGTAACAACAGGAGAACCATTAACCCTTTCTTCATATCCATGTATATACCATCTCCAAAACTCTGAAGAACCCTTGTATGATGCAAATAACCTTTTAATCATGCAAAGGGACCAAAGTACGATGCAAAGAACCCATAAAGAGCCATATTTTTTGAGTATGTATATACCCTTTACTTATGGTTGTTCATAACCTTTAAATTTGTTAATGATCTTTACATTATACAACCCCAAATCCAATGAAGTTGGGACGTTGTGTAAAACATAAATAAAAACAGAATACGATGATTTGCAAATCCTTTTCAACCTATATTCAGTTGAATACACTACAAAGACAAGATATTTAATGTTCAAACAGATAAACTTTATTGATTTTTGCAAATATTTTGTAATGTTGTATAACCTTTCAATTCACAAACAGCCTTCACTTTATAATGGTATGTACCCTTTTAATTTGTAGGTGACCTTCACTTTAAAAAGAATCTTCACACTTACATGCCTCATTGTAATGTTTTTAGAACCACCCATTGAAACGTTTGTTGGGCTTCCAATGGTGGTTCTTCAGAAGTACTGCTCCAAAGAACCTAGCATAAGAGCTTTAAAGAACTTGATGATACATGCAGTAACTCACAAGTGTGTGAAAGAGAACATGTTGCTCTTTTTAGGCTACTGGGCAGGAGTTGATCTTTCTTGAATCTTATGTGCTGTTGAAGAAAGTATAAGGAAACTGCCACGATGCAACATTTCTGAAGCAATTTTTTACCCAGAGGGCACAGCACACAGCAATCAGAGACACTTTAGAACCTGCAGCCTTCGGCAACAAAGTCAACATCTTTTTCTCCCTGAGACAGGCCGTGTCCTAAGCTCTGTTTACTATATAGTGCATATTTTGGGACTGTTTTGTGGTGGTGTCTGAGAACAGTGTGCAGAATATCTAGTGCAATCTTACGGATGGCTTTTAAGTGCAACACATACCTTTAAACTAGGAATAGGCAGTTCACAATAAGACTCCTTTTTGTAGTGTGCTTTTAATGCCTACAGTCCACATGTGATTATACTGTTACCATTACATCATTACTCCAGCTGCCATTGTTTACCAAATAATGACCCTTTAGATGTAATACACATGGGATTTTAAGGCATTAGCTGATATTTAGATCATTCAAGGCACTTACAGAATGTTTCTATTAGTTCCTATACACTGTTATCAATACAGCATTGCTCTATTAATTTTCTTGTCATAAAATTACTATAAATGGCTATCTGATCAATAAGATTTGGTCACCGCTTTTCAAATATGATACCATTGAAAACATTCCAAACAACAATGATTCCAAACTTTTGAACAGTAATGTACATCACTTGGTGTCCATGTGTAAAATGCTTTAAATTACAATTGCTTTATGAATGGTGCTGTATAAATTATGACAAATAAAGATTTTGCTGATTGATTGATTGATATTTGAACACAGAGGCAGCATCCTTCTGTTTCCTGATGTGGATCCACACTGATATACTTGCTATTTTACCAAAAAAGGCATGTCAGATTGAGTAAGGTGCTTTTTTTAGTTCCACATTTGGTCAGTGTTTACCTCCTTCTCTGTAGTTCCAGGTTCCATAATCCAGCTCATTGCTGATTGCGAGCGACTGTGCCAAAAACGTCACTAGCACGAGCAGCGTCGTCACAGTCCTTGTCGCCATGGGAACAGCCATAGTGAAGTTTCCGAGGCCTAGAGAGAGGAAAGTAGGGATGGGCAAAATGGTTTTCATTCATTACCAAGTAGTGTTGGAGTACTAGCTCAAAACGTGCTCCATTACACGTCACTACATCTCTCAAAACTTAACGGGATTATATTATTTATTACTTTCAGGGAAAAATAATCTTGTTACTTCTACACTCTGTAAAATTCATATAGTCCAGCACAGTACACATCATTTAAAGTGCATGCCACCATCCCCGCCTTTTAACATGACATAGCCAGTTAAGCTGAGTAAAATGATGAATTTGACTGATGCTGTTTGAAAACTAGAAGTAGAAACAGGTAAGACAGCTGCCTCTGAATGAAATCTTTACGAATAAACTGTAAAGCTTACAGAGCTGTCTCTGAATGAAAAGCGAGTCTGATCTGGTTAGGTGAGTTTGGGGTTCTTCTTCAGCAGAGGTTCTTTATCAAATAGTGTTATATCAGAGTGATTATATACTTCAAAATGACCTATTAAAGACCTTGGTGGGCAGTGTATGTATTTTCTTATGAAAGAATTCATTTGTAGGCAGAGGTACATGTTCTAAGCTATTTTATTATGCAGTATTATTATCACCTTTTTAGCCGGCATATTTTGTGCAGATGGAGGGATTTGCCTTGTCTTTATAGGCAATAAAAACAATACACCAACATTTTTCCACTTTTGAATTTGAAAATAGCTTGAGAACCTCATGACAAATGAATGCATACTTTATGGAATATCATTAGAACTTATTCTAAACAATTCTAGCACTCCAAAAGAAAACATCTGTGAGAGGAAAACAGACAAAACAACTCCATTCAGCCAATATGTCAAAAGCTAGCAGACTAGTCAAGGGTGGTATAGAGAGAGAGGAAGAGAGAGAGCAAGATTAGAGATGCACAGAGGATGAGATAAAGAAAAAGGGGGAACTGAGCTAATAAGCTAACTTCTCTGGCCTCCACGGTAAGCTTCACAGATCAAGCCGGGTCTGGGGACTTTTTTTGAAGCCATTGACACAAAGGATAAAGAAAGGATTGTGTTGTGCAGGTTGGATGGTATTGTAAGTTGAAGTATTATTGAAATTGCATATATGCATTTTACTCGACTACATTTCCATCAGAAAAAAACAACACACTGTTTAATCATTATATTATTATTAAGACCTTAAAACTTCTAAAACTTTGCAAATATCAAAGAACATGAGATTGTTGTCTTTTTCTCTTGCCAATCAGTTGAATTTCCACAGTTTTTTAAATTTAAATATCCAGTCATATTCAAACTAACGTAAACTAAATCTGCCCAGAATTATGCTAATTAGCTGAATGAAACAGCACTGCCATTTTGTGTGCCTGAAGTTGAGGAGCAGGACTGGATTTGCATTAGGATTTAAAAAACATGTAAGAGCAAGGATTCCGGAAGCAGTGTTGCTGAGGGTGCTGCAGCACCACCAGATGTCAGGATTATTTAATTGCAACTGCTAAACATAATACTTAAAAATAGAGAGCAAAAATGAAAGAACAGAACTTTTAATCATTAGGAGCATAGTAAAGACCCAGGTGTGCTTTTTGCAGATGCCATGCACTGTTTAAGGCTACGTTCAGATGGCAGAGCATATTTCATAATAAATCCATGTCTGTACTGTGAAGAATCTGCCTGTGACAGAGTTTTGTGTAACAGGGAAAGAGCAGAGCAGATCTTTATGGGCACGAAGTTCAACATGTCATCACACACTGACTTACTAAAGAAACTAACACTGGCACTGACTGGGTTTCCTTTTTGGGGAGAAGGCCAGGGGAAAACATCCACTAGGTGTAATTGTTCCTACTCAGTCCATGTGAACATTAACAACATTCATAAGAACCTTGAACAGCAAAGAGACCCAGCATTGTATTTCTGCATTAAAGTAAACTACTCATTAAACTAAGCTACTGTTTTCAAGGATACTGTTTTTTAATAGCTGTATAGGATGGTACATGGCCAGTCAATTAATATTTATCTGCAAGCAGATTCTTTTTATCACAAAGGCGAGCAAAACTTTTATCCTCCCTCTTTTTTGATTGGTTACCTAGTGAAAAGTCACACTTGAGAAGCTGAGCTTTTCTGCTTAAGTTCAACATTTTTCAACTCAATCCATGAGGGTCCACAGTGGAAAAGCATTACCTAAACCTCAACCCAAACCTAAAACACAAGCAGAAGTTCTGTGCACCAACATGGCCTAATTCTGTTTTAAATACTTCTGTAGGTACATAACTGTATTGTTATCTCTCATCACAATCTAGCATGTTACCATACCTTTTGGTTCACATAAATTATGAAGACAATTAAAATAAATAAATATATACATATGTATTTATCAGGATGTCATTGTGTGTGTCACATACACATGTTGCTAAATACCTTCACAAAAAGGAAAAAAAAACAGATTCAGAGTAGTTTGATGTGTCTTTAGATGCCTTTACAGTGGCGGTGATAGGAACCAGAGTACTGCAATATCTATGAAACACACAGACATTTTATTTATAATAACTGAAACAAAAGATGTCTTCTGAGTTTTTATATGTAATATTGATAATGGTAAAACAGAGAGAAATCCAAAACCAATATTTTTTGAGGTAGTCTATTATTTTGTCTCAAAGCCATTGTAAAACAGTGTCTCAGGAATCAGGCACTGTAACAATTTTATGCTATGGCTTTCTGTAAGGTAGCTTTAACCTCTTCAGAAGGTCTGGTTCCTATCACCACTGTCTCCAGAACAGATCATTTCATATTAAACTATTTGGAATTACTCTATGTCTCAACCATTTAATTACACAGAAATTCTGTAAAATTCCTCTTGAAGTGTAGATTTTCTATAACTTTCCATCTCTGCACCAATGAAAAGAAGTGATGCATTGAATTTACATTTACAATTACATTGATTTAAACGTTTACTCCATTTCCACATGAATAAAACATATGTTTCAATTCAATTTTGTTGGTTTGCTTACTTCTGACAGTAACTGTGTAGAAGTGATGTATTTATTAATGTTGAAATGAGGCACATATTCGAATTACATGAAATATATGCATCACTTTATTTCAGCATAGCTGTGTTTGGATTTAACGAGGAAGAAAAACAGCACAGATCAGCTGGTCTCGTGCCATGACAAGAAAAGGGGTGCAATAATAACAGAGGGTCAAAAATGGTAAAAGCGGGTAAAAAGCAAAAAAGTTATCGCTCTGGAAAAAAATACAAGTAAACAAAAAATAATAAGAGAAATAGGCCATGAAGTTGAGAATAGAGAAGGGAGAGAGGGAAAAAAAATAAAGAGAGACACCATTTTCCACACATAATGGACTGGAAAACTCCTCTCCAGGGCCACAAAAGAGTCCAAAACATTTCAGAGCATGTGCACGTGGACTACACACATGTTCATCTAATTTCAGTTCAGCTTCTTTTTCTTCTTGAGTACAGAGTTGTATGGAGTTTCTTTTTTAAAAATATGACATTCAATGCATTAAAGACATCTTAAAAGTTGAATAACTGAGTGTATATATATATATATATATATATATATATATATATATATATATATATATATATATATTCATTGAATGCATTAAGGGCCTCTTTAAAGTTGGATTAAATTGAGTTTTTTATGCAGTGCATTCAGTGCATTAAAGCCATTGTAAAATTCTTTTTAAATTCCATTAAATGCACTAGGGCATCTTAAAAGCCAGAATCCTTTAAAGTAGGTTTCTGTTTTCCTTACATTCTTTCTTTAGAGCACTTCAGAACACTTCAAAGTATTTTAAGATGTTTTTCCTATTACTTTAACGTCCAAGGATACAAACAGGGTCTATGAACTATGAGGGCAAGAGGAAGGGTGGGATGATGGTCTTGTGACTACTCTAACTCCTAGCAAACTTGATTAGTTTATTTGAAGATTCTGAGAAAAATAGCCTTTGTGCTGGAGGTCACAAGGCCCAGCTCTGCAATCGAGTGTAGACTGAAAGGCAAACGTTTTCAGACTCTTGTAACTGTGAGTAGAGCTGCAGAGTGATCAGTAAGACTGCAGTATGGGTGTAAAAATGGGTCTGTCTATGATGATGCATTGATCTGACTTTGAAATGTTATAACTGTTAAAAAACAGTTAGAAATATAGTGGCAATGAGGGGCTTCAAGTGTGCATCAGTGCAGTTTCATTCAACTAGGCCTAACAAGGCCTACTGCAATTTACAGAGAGGGGATTTAAAAATGCAAGGAAGTCAGAGTTTTTTAAAAGGCCATCATTTGTCATAATTGTTGAGCAGTGGTGTTTAAACATGATACATGCTTCATATCATATCTAATGAGCTATGTTGAACATGCAAAAGATGATCACAATACTGTAGATATCAAAAATACACGATTAATGGTAAAATATCTGTCATAGTTGTATTTGCAAAATGGTTTGCTTCTCCATGTTTTACCCTTCAATGTACATGCCATACAGAGGCCTAATGCACCCATAATGGGGCCCTTTTGGCATAAAGGAGCTAAATGGGAGCTTAGGGATCTTCAACAAAGATGTTCACTTAGTTTTGTTCATATTGACCTTTTGACCTTTGTATAATATGCTGGAGTTTCTATATGAATAACTCAAAATACCAGACAAGCAAATGCAACCTTTAGGCCAACTGGGCTCATGTCATGCGCCTGAGTAGCGGGAGGGACTACTACCTTGTGACCAAGTTTCATGTCTCTATGAACTACAGTTTGATCCAGACAAATCATTCTAGGGAGGAATCATAATAATAAGAATAATCTTGACAATTCCAATGGATTCTCTGCACCGCATACTTGAACCCTAAACATGTTGAATTTGCCACAGTTAGTTTCAGTGTGATTGGCTAAGAAACATGAGTGCCTGTATCTCCTGATAACCACAGAACGCCACTCTGAATCAATCTCTCTAATTATCACTCTGCCTATATTTGCCTGCAACATAGCAACAACAGCAACCATTAAACACAGCCACTAAACAAAAGACAATATGCAATGCCAGAGAGGACAAAACACCAAAACCAGAACACTTCCATGCTGATCCACAAACATGAGTGGCAGAGCTTGGTGTTTAACAGACTGGGCTGTTATTGTTTTTGACATGTCATTCCACATCGCACTAATGTGCCACACTAAAGAGACTACTGTGGTCAAACCAGCAGAAAACACAGTTAAACTAGCCTAAAAACGGATGAGGAGAAACTAATCCATGAGGTGGAGAAGAGTAACCTGGAAAAACCTTCTTCTAAGGACACTGCTAGCCTGCTGGAGGTTTCAGAACTCCAGTCTCAAGTTTTTAATCTACTGAGAGCTTCTAATATTGCTTTTAAACATGTCAGACTTGTTAACAAAACTTGTCCCCTTACGCTATATGTTGCTGTTATTTTACTTTTGTAATCTGTTTACATTTTGACCTGAAGACGTCCTGAAGCTTTTGTTGCTGTAGTAGCCTTCATGCAGTAGTGCTAGATTGGAGGTATTTTATTTCACAGAATGTAAAGAATTGTTAATCAGTTTTTGTGTCATA
This sequence comes from Pygocentrus nattereri, assembly GCF_015220715.1. NCBI lineage: Eukaryota > Metazoa > Chordata > Actinopteri > Characiformes > Serrasalmidae > Pygocentrus > Pygocentrus nattereri. The sequence goes on from NC_051222.1 coordinate 23,582,009, forward strand.
AACTCTAATAAGAATAATAAAAAAACAATCTAAAATGCTATTAAAAGTAAATCCCCTCCTGCAAATCAAATAATGGAGAAATATGAGTCTATATGATGCACTGAATCATTTCATGAAGAGTCGTAATCGTGATTAAATCATAAAGTCAGAAATTAGGTAATGATCAAATCCACCAGAAAACTGGCTTCTAAGAGTAAAGAAAAGGCAATACATCTACACTCTTAAAAAAAAGATGTTCTTTAGCAAAGGCAGTGGTTCTACACAGCTATTATCACTCTTACATACTCTTACAACTGCTTACATACTTAAATGGTTCTTTGCAGCGTGAAATGGTTCTTCATATAGAACCATATACAGCAGTTCTATAAGCCATCAAAACCATTCCACAATGCAAAGGATCATCTAAGCATGCAGATGGATCTTTAAGTGTTCATGGTTCTATATAGACCCATTCTCTTCACTAAAGAATCCTTTTAAGACCCATCTTTTTTCAGAGTGAAGTAAATGTGCTCACAGTGAGGTGCAGATAGGGGGCAGAGGCTTATATAACAGTGAAATCACAGGAGAAAATAAGTAACTCTGGGAACTGTCCTAGAGTGAGTCAGTGCAGAGGCATTTCTAAAAGAGCTCCCAACTCCAGATCAAGATAGGGTGCATATCACTGTTAGTAAACCTTGCAACTCTATTTTATTTGGAATTTGAAAACAGTAACATGAAATTTCATGAGGAATGGACCAACAGATGTTAAAGACAGTTCTGACCTTCTTCCATAAAGTAACTAAGTTCTTCTTACAACACAGGAGATACATAGAAGACGTCTCAGTGTGAGACTGGTGATGTAGGATCTGCTCCCTCCACACCAAATGTTTTAAATATGTTAATTTAACATATAAATATGTTAAATATGTCATGAAAGTGTAAGCTCAGAGGTTGTTGAAAATGTATCCTAGATCAGCACTGACAGTTCTGAATCTTTCCAAGAGTACCTGAACAGATCTGACCTGATCCAGAAACAAATATAACTACACCAATTTTGGTTATAAAGAAGCTGCTCCAGATAAGCACTTCCACAGATATAATTAAGCCTGGCTAGGAAAAGTAATAGCTGGTCCTAGATCAGCATAGATGCAGGATCAGGAACTTATTCATAGTTGATACTGTTCACTATGAGATCCTAAAGTGAGCCAAGGCCAAAAGAAGAAGTTATTTGCTTGCTTTAGTAACTCATAGTAAGCAATAAAACCACTTAAGAAATCCCTGATTGTGATCTAAGCTGATCCAGGATCAGATATAATTCTGCTGGGATATGAAAGGTAGTAGTAGCTGGTCCTAAATCAACCTACATAGATAGTCTAGCTGGAGAACCGATCCAGGATCAGGAACTTCTTTTTGCTTTTACTGTTTACCATCAGCTACTAAAGCAAGCCAAGGCTGAAAGTAGCTTTATGCTCATGGCTTCTGGACCTTAGGATCATTACTCCCAGCAGAGTCACTGGATGGACAGATGTAGAGACCAGTGCCAAATACTTCCACTTTGGGACGACTACAAGACATGCATAGCAAAGCGTGAGTGTCCATCTGTTCCGTCAGAAGTAGAAATGTACTCCAGCAGTGAATATGCAAGAACTTACGCAGATGATATATGATATTTCAGGGACAGAGAAGAGCATGCATGAACCAAATATCACCTCAGATCAGAAAACTTAATTCAGCTTGAACTTCACACGAGGATTCTACTTACACTTTTCAGAAGGGGATGGTGTTGTTTGCCTCTCCAGCTACAACTGCGTCAGTATTTTTGAATAATAACCTTCTTTTTCTTTTCCCCCTTGCTCTCTGCTGACGCTTCTCTCCACTCTCTCCTTTAGCCCTCTTTTTCTGAATCACTCTCTCTCTCACTATCTCTCTGCCTCTCTCTCCTCTCCTCCCTCTCACTCTAATGCAATTATAGAGTATATGTTCAACTTAAAATAGTTTTATTTTTTTTATAAAGAGAGACTTCACTATCTTTATATTTCTCTCTCTCTCACACACACACTTTCTTTCTATCTCTGTTTCTCTCTCTTACTATCTCTCTTTCTCACTCCAGCTCCAGCTGTGTCCAGATGCACAGATGTGCGCCTCTTGTCTTCCTCAGTTTACCCTATCTGCTTTTGTTCTTCCGATCTTTCTGCTCTCTCCCTCACTCACTCACTCACTCACTCACACACACACACACACACACATGAATGCACTGACAGGTTGACAAAGCATGCAGCCAAATCCACACATTGCTCATATGATTTCTGTTATTGAATCAAAAGGCCTCAACAAAAATATCTCGGGAACAACTGGAGAACTGATGTGCAAGACTGCAGCCCATTAGCTTCAATACTAAGACATTCAAAGCTATTATTGTATATGTAATGTGATATATAGAACAATATAATATAATTTTTAGCTTTACTGCTTTCCCAGATGTGCAAGTAGATAGATAGATAGATAGATAGATAGATAGATAGATAGATAGATAGATACTTTCCATCAATAATTTGTATGATTAACTTGTCACACAATACATGTTTCTACTGTGCATCATGCCATTTCAGATAAGCTTACGTCTACAGAAGTTGGAGGCATTTCCAGATGTAATTGACAGATGGCTTCCGCGTCGTATAGTACAGTCTTAACTTGCATTTGTGGTTGCAGCGACGAGCAGAGTTTATTAAAAGATTTGTCAATGTATTCCTGAGCCTATCTGGTGATGTCCATACAGGAGATTGCTGGTTTTTAATGCAAGTGCTGTATGAGGGGATCAAAGATTACAGGCATTCACTTGTGGTTTTCAAATTTGCTCTTTATGCATATATTTCTCCCAATTTCTTGAATCAATTTTATATTATGCAGTGTAACGGGTAACATATCAAAATCCTTGCAGAACAGTCCTGATTCTAAAACTGACAGATTATTTGCTGACACATTTTTGGCAGCCTCAACCTGCCCTTGCTCATAAATGACTCAGCCTTTCCTGGATGCTCCTTTTTTATCTAAGCATGACTGCATCGCTTATTTTAGATGTTTATTTAAATATTCCTAGTCTTAAATAACGGTCTTTAATAAAGGTTCCTGAGTAATTCTTGGTTTGAAAATAGGGTTCTAAGAAATAACTTTAAATTGCTGCACTGTGAAAAAATGGTACTGTCCAAGTAAAGGTACAAAGAGTGTAAATGTTCTTAGGGAATATTTGTATTTTCTAGAACTTATATTTTAAATAGAAAAGATAGTAACTACAGGTGTATGCAATTTAAAACAAAGACATGCATTGTCATCGATGCAAAGCAATTCTTTTATGAAGCATCAAAACTGTTTGACTGCTAAAGGTGCCCCCTTGTGGAAGATTTTTAGCCTCCTACATGTGAGTGAGTGAGGGCATTACAAGTCAGGTCCATGAGGTGCTTGGCATCTAAAAATAAGTATAATGGAATTAATACCTGTGTTCCCTAACCAAAGATACTGATGATGTACCTTTGATAGAACCAGACCAATGACACCAATTGTACCCTGAAAGGTAAAGTCCTCATGGGCTTAAGTCACTACTCACTGACATACTGACTCACTCACACTGTTACGACTGTTTATTGGAGCTTATGCTTTGTATCAATAACACTGTGAGTGTGTTTAGAGTTTCTTCAACCTCTCGGTTTCTTCAACCTTTCGGTATCTCACTATAGGTACACCCTTCTTGGATCGGGGCCTTGTCATGGCGGAAGTGCTTGTGTGGTCTAGGGATCTTCAGAGCGAAGTCGTTGGGAGCAATATGCTCCTGGTAGGGTCACCAAGGGCGAACAGGTCTGGAGTGAAGACCCAGACTAATTCGATCCAAAAACCCTCCATGAAAAACAGACACAGACAATCGTGTACCGTGCCCAGGAGAGGGTCACCGGGACCTACCCCTGGAGCCAGGCCTGGGGGTAGCGTCCCTCGGGGAGCGCCTGTTGGCCTGGCAGCCCACGTAACCCAGCCAGGCTCAGCCCAAAGAGGCAACATGGGGAGACCATGTGGGATTGTCCATAACAAACACCAAGTTTGAACACAAGGATGTTCATAAGTGTACATGGTACCAGAGCTCCTTGGGTCAAAGGTCAATGATTGACTTTGTTGTCATTTCATTTGACTTGGGACCATATGTTCTGGACACTTGGGTGAAGAGAGGTGCTGAGCTGTCAACTAATCACCATCTGGTGGTGAGTTGGATCAGATGGCAGGGAAGACAGATGGTCAGACCTGATAGGCCCAAGCGAATATTAAGGGTGTGCTGGGAATGACTGTCGGAGGCCCATGTTTGGAATGATCTCCCACCTCTGGGAGAACTTTTCTCATGTCCTGGAGGAGGTAGGGGACATGGAGTCTGAATAGACCCTGTTCAAAACCTCCATTGTGGAAGCTGCCAGGTGTAGCTGGCATGTCAAGCTCCATTTCCAGTGGCAAGGCACTGGGAGTGGATGAGATTTGTCCAGAGATGCTTAAGGCTCTGAATATTGTTGGACTGTCATGGCTGACATACCTCTGCAATATTGCATGGATCTCGGGAACAGTACCCTTGGACTGCCAGACTGGGGAGTTGGTACCTATTTTTGAGAAAAGGGACCGGAGGGTGTGTGCCAATTATCAGTGTATCACACTGCTCAGCCTCCCTGGGAAAGTCTATGCCAAGGTGCTGGAAAGGAGACTGACCAATAGTTGAACCTCAGATTGAGTCAATGCGGATTCCATCCCAGCCATGGAACGATGGACCAGCTTTTCAACCTCTCTCGGACTGTTGAGGGGACAGGGGAGTTTGCCAACCCAGTCTACATGTGTTTTGTAGATTTGGAGAAGGCTTACGACCGTGTTCCCTGAGATATCTTGTGGAAGGTCCTCCGGGAGTATGGGGTGCCGGGGCTACTACTCCGGGCCATTCAGTTTCTCTTCTCCCAGAGTGAGAGCTGTGCTTGTATACTTGGCATTAATTCAAACCCGGTCTACATCCTGACCGGTAACATCCCTATGGTCATGAGCTGTGGGTAATGACCGAAAGAATTGTGAATACAAGCAGTTGAAATTAACTTTCTTCACAGGGTGGCAGGCTACACTCTATTTGATAGGGTGAGGAGCTCCACCATCTGGGAGAAGCTCGGAGTAGAGCCACTACTCATCCGCACTGAGAGAAGCCAGCTGAGGTGGTTTGGGCGGCCTGGGAGTGGCTTGAGGTCCCTGGGAATGAGCTGGAGGAGGTTGCGGGGTACATGGTCGTCTGGGATTCTCTGCTCCCCCAACTGCTACCACGACCCTATCTGGAGTGAGCGGTTAACAACAATGATGATGATGATGATGATAATAATGATGATGATGGGTACACCCCTCAGCCTAATCCCCAGAGGCACTTGTATCAACACACCAGCCCCTATTGGCTGGCAGCTGGGACATGTGCATCAGGGAGGAACCACCCCTCCTCTGTATTTAAGGGCTGACGCAATCCTCTTCTCGCTTCACTCAGAAGCTCAGCTTTGACATGGCCGCACCTATGCACTTAGCTTAACTGTCCACAGCCTGAACTAACAACTCAGTTGCCAGGCGCTAACTTGCCTGCTTGTGCGGTGTTGTTATCCTGATTCCTTCACCATAGGAAGAGGCTCAAAGCTAACATGGTTCAGCTGTCTCCAAACAACAGACCTGCTCACTACATTGTCTCCAAACAAGTAGCAAACTAATCAGTTTGCTAGCCGACCTTCAGTGGCTACATCCACCTAGAAAAAGTTTTGCAAAAAACTTCCCCTTGTTACTCACAATGGCGGAAGTGCCCATGGATGTTTCTAGCTCCAAGGTGGAGGAGAAAACTCCTCCACGAGTGTGCCCATGTGGCAATAAGATTTCAAGCACCGACACTCACACAAGATGTGCTGCGTGCCTTGGGCTGTGACACACTCAAGCGACACTAACCTCACCCAACTTCTGTGAGCATTGTGCTTGCCTCTCCCTCAAGAGTCTCCTAGCGCACCAAGCTAGCCTGTCTGACTGAGACCCATTGTTGGGAACTACACCAAGTTCAGCGACCATGACTGGTGCCAGCCCTACTTTTCCATCCAAATATGATGGCTTCCAGTTCTCCATGACTGAAAAGTCATATCGTTCGGTTGCTACAGCCGTCAGAGCCCGAAATGCCTCATCCATGGTCATGGCATACCAGGCGTCCCTCGGACTGAACCAGTGCATGGAGTGTGAGACCCACACTTACAGTCAGCCTGCATAAATTACCTGGAACTATTGGCAGTATTGGCAAATCCATGGCTGAGCATCCTCCTGTAGGGTGATACCACCAACTCTGACCAGGATGAGACAAGAGGGGCTGTCACTCATTCTGATCGCCCCAAATTGGCTGGAGAAGCAGTGTGTGGCAGAGACAGTCCATTTACTACGCGGACAGCCCTGGCCCCTCCCTCTGAGCAGAAAGATTTCCTATTCCAAGCAGCTGGGGATATTTTTGCCCTCATCCAGGGCGTCTAGCTCTCTATTCTTGGCCTGTGAAAGGTCCAACCTAACTACTGTAGTCCTGATAACATTATAGTTGCGATTCAGAGTGCCAGGGCCTCAGCTACTCAAACTCTTTAGGGGCATAAGCGCCCCCTTCAGACTTCCACTTGAGTAAAAGTATTTGCCTTCAAATGTACTTAAGTATTGAAAGTAAAAGTACTAAAAGATTAATTAACTTAAAGCAACTTAGTTACAAGTTTGTTTAAAAAAAACTGGCTTTAAACACAAATGAGTTTTCCTTTACTATATTACATCTGTAGGCCTCTGTTCATAAACATAAACTAGTAAAAACAAATTTACTAAAAAATGAGAGTGTTTGTATAAATACAGAAAAAAGACATGTCAGTCACAACTGCATATGTGTACATATTTCTATTTTGTGGTCTATTTACGCAAAGTTAGGTTACTTCCACAATTTATGTTGAAAAGACTCTCCCAAAATTTTATGCTACTGCACTGATGTTGAACTGTGGGCTTTCACTGGTTTGGTATGACTAAAAAACAAAACAGCTCAAAACAAAGTGCACTGTGCCCTGATTGGTGTTCTTGCTTTGTGTTTCTTTCGTTTTGACATGTTACATTTTTGTACACAAATAAACCAAAAGGAACAATAGATTTCACATAATGTATTGGATTAAAAAGTAAGATATTTGACTTTGAAATGTAGTGGAGTGAAAGTAAAAAGTCACCCAAAATGAAAATACTTCAGTAAAGTACAGATACACGAAAAGTTACTTAAGTGTGTGCTGTGCGTTTATCTTTACAGGACTGAGGAGTTTAGGAAAACTGATCAGCTGTTTGTATCCTGAGCAAGACCTCACCTTGGGAAGCCCATCACTAAACAGTGCCTGTCCCACTGGCTAGTGAGAGCTTTAGCTTACTCTAGCAAAGGCACGCAGCCTCCCGCTGGCTTGAGGGTACTTTCCACGAGAGAAATGGCAACATTTCTATTCAGGAGATTCGCCTCAGAGGTGAGGCCCCATAGTGAGATACCTTACTCATGCTATCAGAGAACTGGAGTTACATTCGTAACCTGAGGTTCTTCACACCATTTATTGAAAGGTTCTTTAGGGAGCCAAAAGTGGTTCTTCTGTGGCATTGCACCAAAGAACCCTTTTGGAACCTTTATTCTTTGAACATACACAATAAATCCTGTTGTTTATACTTTAAACACGTTTCTATAAACATGTTACTGTGTTTCTATGAGATGTTCCTTTATTTGAGAAAAAATAGGGAAAGCTTGAGTACAATATGCATTGAGATCACTGATTTACCATTAAAATATGCAAAAATTATGTGATAGAAGGTGAGAGAGAGAGAGAGAGAGAGAGAGAGAGGGAGAGAGAGAGAGAGGGAGAGAGAGAGGGAGAGAGAGAGGGAGAAAGGGAGAGAGATTATAAAACAGTTAACTGACTTCCAGATGTTACTTCTTCACAACCCCCCCGCCCCCGTTTATATAGTGACATCAAGTTTGGCCAACATAAGTCCAATGAAAGTAAACAGAGCAAAATGAAAGTGTTATGTTGTTTTTCCTCTCCCTTTTCATCTCTCTCTCTCTCTCTCTCTCTCTCTCTCTCTCTCTCTCTCTCTCTCTCTCTCTCTTTGTCCTCCATAAAGCTCATATGCACCTGTTTCTCATTAAGCACGAGGCAATTTGTCACTGCAGACTGAATTCCTCTCCCTCTCTCTCCCTCTCTTTCCCGCTCTCTCTCTCTCTCTCTCTCTCTCTCTCTCTCTCTCTCTCTCTCTCTCTCTCTCTCTCTCTCTCTCTCTCTCTCTCTCTCTCTCTCTCTCTCTCTCTCTCTTTCCTGCTCTCTCTCTCTCTCTCTCTCCCGCTCTCTCTCTCTCTCTCTCTTTCCTGCTCTCTCTCTCTCTCTTTTTAGTGCTGTCAGAAGCTGGAAAGTCAGCCAAGTGCTCAATTGCTTAGCGTAAATGAACATGTGTGTATGTGTGCGTGTATCATCATGCTCAATTACTTCAAGCTCAAACTAATTTTCATTTTAGAGTATCATATTTTCCAGAAGCAGCTGTTTTCCACACAAAAAGAACCCATAAAAAAAACATTACTAAGCAATGAAGCAGAAAGATCGTACAGTTCTCTGCTCACTTTTCACCTTATGACTTTCTACACATCCTACACCAATAATACATTCTCAGCAATTAGATGAAAACAGATTCCTATAACTCGGCATAGCTCCAGTGTTAAATTACCGGGTGAGAGTTATATGACTGGGGAGGTATTTGTTGTGGCCTGTTTAATGTGCTATAAAGCGTTAATCTATTGCTGCCATCAAGTGGCCAAATTCAGAACATCATATTATTTCTTAACTCGACTTCATCATTCACCTGAGCCGACAGTCTTAAAGGAACAGCACTAAATTCTCCCATTACCCCAAATGCAACCAGCCAAAGCATGATTGGTATTGGCTCTTAAGCTGTGAGTCTAATGTAGCTAACAAGTACTTAAAGCTTTTGATCACCAGCTAGCAGCAAACTGTATGGCTAAATGATCACAAACATATTTCAAACTGTTTTGAGCTGTTAAGTAATCTGAAATAGTCCTGTGGTTCCTAACTAAAGGATCTTTTTCAATCTACTACTTGATAGTGTGGTTACATCTAAAAGTAACGTAGTAAGGCAGAAAAAACTTGCCCCTTGGTATAATGATCAGACCTGAGCTTTAAAACAGACTGCAAGACGACTAGAGCAAAAACGGCGTCTGACTAACCTAGAAGTGTTCCAGAGCCTTATAGACTATAGAACTTGCTACAGTTCACTCAGCCTATCTCTCCTCTCTCATAGAAAACAATAAGAATAATCCTAGACCACTATTTAGCACAATTTCTAAAACAACAGAGAACAAAACAGTTACTGAACCCCAGATGACCTTAGCCTATAGCAGCAATGATTTTATGAATTTCTTTAGTGATAAAATTGAATAAATTAAGCAGAAAATTCAGAACACACAATTAAACTCTACAAACCTGCTGCCTTATAATGCCAGTCTAGATCCTGAGAATATTATAATCACTGCAGAGAGGCTGGAATCATTTACATTACTTCAAGAAAATGAACCAGTTAAAATTGTTTCTTCCGGAAAATCTTCTACTTGTTTGTTATGATCTTATTCCTACAGGTTTACTCAGGAAATTACTCAGTAATTAGACAGCTGATTAAGAAAGCTAACCTCAATCCTTGTGCACTCTCAGATTATAGACCTATCTTGAATCTCCCCTTCATATCTAAGATCTTGGAGAAAGCGATAGTAAAACAATTATGCTCCTGTTTGTATAGGAATCATATACATGAAAAATTTCAGTCTGGTTTTAGGCCACATCATAGTACAGAGACAGCATTAGTAAAAATTGTGAATTATCTTTTATTATTTTCTGACAAAGAAAATGTGTCTTTGCTAGTCCTCCTCGATCTAGACCTGCCGGAGTATCTGCTGCTCTGTTAACACTGTAATCTGTGATCAGTCACTCTTTACAGAACTGACTCTGTGTTTTTCTTTCCTTTCTTTACCGAGTTGAATAGCTGCCCATCCTGTGCGTCTGATGCTGTTGCCTCTTCTGCCTTGATTGAGTGCCCACTGCACGCCAGTCTTTTGGACCGGCTTGACCACCATTGAGCTTCTTGTTGTACAATACTGTGCAATCCTCACCCTCAGATGCCGCTGCTGCCGCTGGATAATCATAAACTAATCTAATTAACTACAGCCCCACCTGTTTTTCCCGCTTTGTTCTATAATACTTTATACTAACAGTGTTTGCTATCCGGTGTCAACCAGAGGAGGATGGGTTCCCCTTCTGAGTCTTGGTTCCTCTCAAAGTTTCTTCCTCTTGTCTTAGGTACTTTTTCCTTGCCATTGTCACCACTGGCTTGCTCATTGAGGCTTGGACTGGGATTTTCTTTCTTTAATTCTGATTGTTCCGTAAAGATGATTTGTGACAACACCTGTTGTAAAAGCGCTGTATAAATAAACTTTGCTTGCTTGCTAAAAATGGCTGAGAGTACTGACCTTGGCTGTGCTGATGTGCTTTTGTCTGTTTTTTTACAATAGCATGTCATACAGTGTTAGAAACCAGATAAACAAACGAGATAAACAGATAAAGATTAACAAACACTAAACAAAGAAACATTGCCCCTAAAGACGATATCGACAAACATTAAATAAACAAACATTACTCAACTGCCCTCTAAAGCTGTTATTAATAAACGTCTAATACATAAACATTACTCAACTGCCCTCTAAAGCTGTTATTAACAAACATCTAATACATAAACATTACTCAACTGCCCTCTAAAGCTGTTATTAATAAACGTCTAATACATAAACATTACTCAACTGCCCCCTAAAGCTGTTATTAACAAACGTCTAATAAATAAACATTACTCAACTGCCCTCTAAAGCTGTTATTAACAAACATCTAATACATAAACATTACTCAACTGCCCTCTAAAGCTGTTATTAACAAACATCTAATACATAAACATTACTCAACTGCCCCCTGAAGCTGTTATTAACAAACATCTAATAAACATTACTCAACTGCCCTCTAAAGCTGTTATTAACAAACATCTAATACATAAACATTACTCAACTGCCCTCTAAAGCTGTTATTAACAAACGGCTAATACATAAACATTACTCAACTGCCCTCTAAAGCTGTTATTAACAAATATCTAATACATATACATTACTCAACTGCCCTCTAAAGCTGTTATTAACAAACGTCTAATACATAAACATTACTCAACTGCCCTCTAAAGCTGTTATTAACAAACATCTAATACATAAACATTACTCAACTGCCCTCTAAAGCTGTTATTAACAAACATCTAATACATAAACATTACTCAACTGCCCTCTAAAGCTGTTATTAACAAACATCTAATACATAAACATTACTCAACTGCCCCCTAAAGCTGTTATTAACAAACGTCTAATAAATAAACATTACTCAACTGCCCTCTAAAGCTGTTTTTAACAAACATCTAATACATAAACATTACTCAACTGCCCTCTAAAGCTGTTATTAACAAACGTCTAATACATAAACATTACTCAACTGCCCTCTAAAGCTGTTATTAACAAACATCTAATAAACATTACTCAACTGCCCCCTAAAGCTGTTATTAACAAACGTCTAATAAATAAACATTACTCAACTGCCCTCTAAAGCTGTTTTTAACAAACATCTAATACATAAACATTACTCAACTGCCCTCTAAAGCTGTTATTAACAAACATCTAATACATAAACATTACTCAACTGCCCTCTAAAGCTGTTATTAACAAACATCTAATAAATAAACATTACTCAACTGCCCTCTAAAGCTGTTATTAACAAACATCTAATACATAAACATTACTCAACTGCCCTCTAAAGCTGTTATTAACAAACATCTAATACATAAACATTACTCAACTGCCCTCTAAAGCTGTTATTAACAAACATCTAATACATAAACATTACTCAACTGCCCTCTAAAGCTGTTAACAAACATCTAATACATAAACATTACTCAACTGCCCTCTAAAGCTGTTATTAACAAACATCTAATACATAAACATTACTCAACTGCCCTCTAAAGCTGTTATTAACAAACATCTAATACATATACATTACTCAACTGAAGGGTGTTGTAGAAACCCTGCTGACCAGTCAATCAAAAGTGACTTGTTAATCAAAACTGACCTGTCAGTCACAGGGGGTCGTAAATCATGGGTCATAAATGACTTGTTTGACAGAGTCTGTATGATATATCCTTTGTGCATCCAGTCCACATTGTTTGTTGTAATGTAAGCATTGCACTATGAAAGCTAATACTTGAGGAAAATAACCGTGACTGGCGAAAACAGGCCTATTGCACAGTATGCATAATGCTATTTAGGGAAGAATTAGCCTCCATTATTTGTTAGCTAAATGCTAAAGAAGCATATTCCAGACACCAAACATGTCTTGGCTGAATAAATACATTTGGGGCAAGGCCTCACTGGCCAATGAGGGTCTGCAGATAGATAGAGTAAGATCACAGAGAGGAAAGAGAGCTCTAGTCACTAGCCAGTCAATATGCATAGTCCACTTTAACCTATTATACCAAGCCACCATATTGGCATATACTGTATATATTCAGCAGAAGCTCCAGTGTTAGATTTGATGGTGTTATTTCACCACAAGAGAGAGCAGAAGAAGCAGGTCCTGATGATGAAAGCAAATAAAGAGGAACAGGAGGGATTGCGTAAGAGAGTGAGAGAATGCAGTCTTGTGACACTTCACACTCGTTTTGTTCTTTTGAGAAGGACTTTTCCCATTATTGTACATTGTGGTTAGACATTTGAGCTGGAGCTGGAAATCAGTGGTTGACTGTATGGTTAGAATGTTATTTAGGGTCAACAGCAGGACATATGTCTTTTTAGTTCTAGCGAGGCGACAGGTACTAGCGCAATGTAAATTTTGACACAACTTCCGGCTGTCACTTCTTTTGAGGAAGACAGAGAGTGCTTGTCCAGAGCTTCTTTTTGTCAGCTTGTGGTCAGAAGAATTTGTCAGTTCTTCTGAGCAAAGATACAGTGAGAAGGATTGATCTCTCTGAGGAAAAGCCACCACTTGCGGCAACAACATGTTTGCAGTACACTTGGGAATTTACTGCATTTTTCTGCTGTGCTGCAGTAACAAGAGTCAAGGTATGTTTCTTTTTATGATACACTAACAGTCAATCATTTGATGTTTTGAGATCATAGACCAATTACATATTACATATTACAAAGTCATATTTACACTGTCTGTAAACAGAAACACATATGAAGATATTTACCTAATGTTAAGGCAGGGCAGGGTATCCAGATTTAGTCCTGGATTGGATAGTTGAATTTTTTACATTCCAATGCACCTTATTCAAGTTGTAAGCTATCCTGAAATACAAGCCCCTATACTTTAAAAAAAGGTATCAAAACGATTCTTTGGAGTGTTTTTAGAATATTTTAGAAGGACCACTTTTGGTTCTCTAGAGGACATTTCAACAGATGGTTTTAAACAAAACTCAAATTTGCCATTTGAAACCATTCAAAAGTTCTTCAGGGTACCAAAAGTAGTTATTTTATGCAATCACTTTTTTGGCACCTTCATATTTAAAGCATGTCTATCAGCAATGTTAGAGCAGATAAAGCTCTTAACTGTGCGGGGCTGAATTTGGACAATACGTCATACGGATCCCAAACAGCGTGAGTCATATTGGACTGCGTCAGTGGAAAAGCTCAGGAAAACTGTTCAAACAATTCTGGAGATAGTGACTCTCCATGCATGCTGATGTAGCTCTTCATCCCAGCTACCTCATGTTGCCTATTCTAAGTGAGCCTCAAAGTCTTAAAATAAAACTGATCATTCTGGTCCTAAAATCTGTGTTCTAAACCACACTTATAACTGCCTTGAAATAATTAAAGTCTGTTTTAACGTGCTGTTATGTTGCTTGCATGGATTACTGAGTGTATTGATGAGACCAAGCATCAACATTTATATGAAATAAATGACTCAAAACAGTACTAAGCATAGCTTACTTAAAAACATAGTTTTGTACAAACTTGTTATGCTTAACAGGTAGAAAATCAGAAAGCAGAGATGCGATCAGGCTCCCCTGTTAATATCAGTGGCTTTGAACTGTTTTTGAACATTTTCTGAACGATTCACTGTAAAAGATGCCACACTCAGAGTAAAGAACAAGTTAGTTGAATGTCTTGGAAGCTTTAAATGTATGTAAATCCAGTGTGGGAAAATGACTGTATAAGAAATGACATAGAACTTAAATTAGCATTATTATTGTGGTGGTAGTTTGCAAAGAAAAGGCTACTCATAAGGTGAAGGTTCCACACTGAATGTTGCTTTGTTGTCATACGTTTGAGAATGTGTGGCAGAAATGAAAAAGTTTGTGAAATTATTGTAATATAAAACAATGGGTGATTTTTGGATAATTACGCTGCTGTAAAAAATCATAGAAATCTATCATCTTTCTACTGGTTCTTGGTGGTGTCCAGACGTAAGTTATGGTATTTTGTGTTCTCCTGAAAGATTTCAACTGCAATAGGCTTGTCCATTACTGAGGCCGAAGTCGCTAAGGTAGTTAAAAAGCTCCTTGGCGGCAGGGCTGCAGGGGTGGATGAGATCCATCCCGAGTTCCTCAAGGCTCTGGATGTTGTGGGGCTGTCTTGGCTGACACGCCTTTTCAACATTGCGTGGACATCGGGGGTGGTGCCACTTGATTGGCAGACTGGGGTGGTGGTGCCTCTTTTTAAAAAGGGGGACCGGAGGGTGTGTTCCAACTACAGGGGAATCACACTCCTCAGCCTCCCTGGTAAGGTCTATGCAAGGGTACTGGAGAAGAGAGTCCGGCTTATAGTCGAACCTCGGATTCAGGAGGAGCAGTGCGGGTTCCGCCCTGGTCGTGGAACACTGGACCAACTCTTTACCCTCTCCAGGATTCTTGAGGGTTCATGGGAGTTTGCCCAACCAGTCCACATGTGCTTTGTGGATTTGGAGAAGGCATTCGACTGTGTTCCCCGGGGTATTCTGTGGGAGGTGCTTCGGGAGTACGGGGTACATGGCTCTTTGCTACGAGCCATTCAGGCCCTGTACAAACAAAGCAGGAGCTTGGTTCGCATGGCCGGCAGTAAGTCAGACTTTTTCCCAGTGAGAGTTAAACTCCGTCAGGGCTGCCCTTTGTCACCGATTCTATTCATAATTTTTATGGATAGAATTTCTAGGCGCAGTCAGGGGATGGAGGGTGTCCGGTTTGGTGACCTCAGGGTCACATCGCTGCTGTTTGCAGATGATGTGGTCCTATTGGGGACATCAGGACGTGAACTTCAGCTTTCACTGGATCGGTTTGCAGCCGAGTGTGAAGCGGCCGGGATGAGGATCAGTACCTCCAAATCCGAGGCCATGGTTCTCACGCGGGAAAGGGTGGAGAGCCCTCTCTGGGTCGGGGATGAGCTCTTGCCTCAAGTGGAGGAGTTTAAGTATCTCGGGGTCTTGTTCACGAGTGATGGTACAAGGGAGCGGGAGATTGACAGGCGGATTGGTGCTGGGTCAGCAGTGATGCGGGCTCTTTACCGGTCTGTTGTGGTAAAGAAAGAGCTGAGCCATAAGGCAAGGCTCTCGATTTACTGGTCGATCTACGTTCCCACCCTCACCTATGGTCATGAGCTTTGGGTAATGACTGAAAGAACGAGATCGTGAATACAAGCGGCTGAAATGAGTTTCCTCCGCAGGGTGGCTGGACTCTCCCTTAGAGATAGGGTGAGAAGTTCGGTCATCCGGGAGGGACTCGGAGTAGAGCAGCTGCTTCTTAACGTCAAGAGGAGCCAGTTGAGGTGGTTCGGGCATCTTGTTAGGATGCCTCCTGGACGCCTCCCTTGGGAGGTGTCACAGGCAAGTTCACCGGGGAGGAGACCCTGGGGAAGACCCAGGACACGCTGGCGTGACTATATCGCCCAGCTGGCCTGGGAGCGCCTCGGAATCCCTCCCAGGGAGCTAGTGGAAGTGGCTGGGGAAAGGGAGGTCTGGGCTTCATTGCTCAGGATGCTGCCCCCGCGACCCGAACCCCAGAGAAGCGGAAGATGATGGATGGATGGATGGATGGATGATTCCTTAATGTTTTAATCAAGAGTAACCAGTTCCAGTATTTCCAGTGAAGTATGTGTATGTTTTGACCAAAATAAAATGATCTAGCTTCTTTCAAATGTAAAACTGAAAGCTCTCTATATTCTTTCTCTCCATGCAGCCAATGATCTTGTGGTCAACAACAGAACTAGCGTGGCACTGGCAAATGAAACACTCCACTTCCACATCAGGGTCACTGTTCCTGCCAACAGCAGCGGAACCAAAGTTTTTTGCTCCAGAAATGGGCATGAAGTTTGGAAGGAATACCTTCACAGTGCACAATCTGGCATTAAAGTTGAGTTGTGGGCTAACATCACCATAAATAACAGCTCAAGCTCTGGAGAATACATCTTCCAGTACCTAGAAAAGAAAGTCTACTGCGTGGCCCTTGTACGAGGTGAGTTAGTTGTGTTAACCAGGGATGTGCTGATTAATACTGAAGTATCAATAATTCTGATTCTTATTTTTCCATTTGAAAAACAATCGTGGCATAAAAATATCAAAGCAATAAAATAGAAATATATAAAGCATCACTATGTTTCAAAATCTTTTCACTATGTTTTATAGTTATATTTTATTTTTATGTTTTGCATTCATTATATATAGTATGTCAAAAAATATTTTTAACATATTTGTTTCAATGTAATCAAATGTTTATTTGATAATGAAAACAGTGAAAAAGGATGGTATGCATAATGTATGTGCTTTATAAAGTTAGCTAAATAATTTATTTCTCATGTTGCATAATTTTACAATAATAAACCTGATGAATAGACACACACAGATTTAGATCAGACAGTTTAATGTACCTGAAATCAAACTCACTGTCTTTGCCTTGTTAGTTTATGGTTCCGGTCATATTAAGCAGTTCATCATAAACTGCTCATAAAAGCATGTGTAAGGCAAAGTGTACTGACTTTTGCTCATGGCTTCTGAGTTTTGGTTACATCACCCTGAACCAACATGAGTGGAAAAGTAATACTAGCCAATAATATCATGTTGCACTACCTTCTGCCCACCTATCAATGAGAGAAAACACCCATCTAGCTCTGACACCCTCATGTTTTACACAGAGATATCTCATAGTAAGGGAAATAAGGTAATGTTTTCCCATTCATGTTGACTGTAATGGGGAATTGTATCATTATATTACAACGGCTGTTCAGGAGTTCAAGAGTTATTTCATGCAAAATGTTTGACTATAGAGAAACTTCTGAACCAGAGGGCACAAATTCTCCAACATAAAAATAGTCATTTTATTTACTATCTAAGACGTTACATGAAGTAACACATGTCTTCTGAGTTTTTTTATGTAATGGTGACCATGGTAAAAAGAGGAAAATCTGTAAAGAAAAAAAAAATTCTTTGAGGACTATTTTGATTCACCACACCCTGCATGAACGTGTTTAAAATACATTTTAAACCAAAATATTTACTCAAAACTATCAAAAATCAGTGTCTCAGGCATTAGGCAGTGTATCTGTAGCCACCATGTGTAATAACATTCTGTGAGGGAGCTTTTAATTGGCATGCAACTTTGACGTCTGGTTCCTATCACCACCTCTGTGAACAATTCTGACTCGATAAGTTTCTCTAGACCAGAATATTTCATATCAAACCACTCTGCGTGACTTTGTTTATGTTTTAACCTTTTAATCTCGAAAATAAAACTGGAATTCCATTTAAGACAAAGGCAAAAACATGTTTTTTTCAGAATTTTGTAACTTAATTTTTCTATTTTTTTTTTCATTTTTCATTTTTGTGAAAATGGCAGCTACCTTTTACACTGGAGCCACATTTTATGAGAAAATGACAAAAAATCTAAAATCTACACTAGATTTTATAAAGACTAGAATTTACATTATACACATAACATATATAACACACAAATTAACATTTCCCATCTCACAGATTTCCCCCTTTTATACACACAGGAAGACATAAAAGTTTTAATCTTGTTTTTTGTATGGGTATTCTACCAGATCAAAAAAGAAAAACTGTGGTGTCATCCATTCTTATTGAAACTCCACATGCCAAATGACCTCATTTGAGAATAATGCAAACAAACAAATAATAAAAGCAACAAAAACTCAAACAAAGCTGTGGACAAAAACCCTATTCATAACTCACACTGATGTTAGAGGAGCTGGTCTGTGCTGTTTAGTTCTATGTGAGTGGTGCAAACCATAACACTGAGTGTGACATTGAAGTGAAAACGGAGTCAACCACTGACTTCTCAATCACTTCTATATTTGGAAGATGAAACCATCCTCAAGAGGATCTGAAGAGGTGTAACGGTGATTCACTTTTCAAATCATCATTTCAATCGTGGTATAAATGAGCATGTATTACAGAACATGGACAAGAACAGATGACAGACTTAGATGACAGCTTAAGCAAAAGAATAGAAAATCTCACGTAGAACAGAAAGTGAGTGACAGTTGAGTCTTGTGACATTTTGGGAAAGAGCTGTCACTGGCAGTTGAGCAAGAAAAAACTTTTGAAAGCTGAACCACATCCAAGGGCCCCCTGACAGCTATCTCTCTCTCTCTCTCTCTCTCTCTCTCTCTCTCTCTCTCTCTCTCTCTCTCTCTCTCTCTCTCAGACGTGGGTTATATCGAGCCAAATGAGTCTTTAGAGGCTGATGTCATTGCTTTGCTGGTTGTCACAACTATTTTACTCATCTTCAGCATCGTTGGATCAATTTACATCTTCAAATGGCAGAAGGTGATATAGAAGACCGCTGATAACTGCTGACCTGAGACCATTTTTGTCCATAAGACTCCTTCGAGTTGATTTGTACCCTACATTTTCCTTTTGAAGTTTTCTGTCTTTAAAGATAAACTATCAAAAAAATGGATAGTTAAGATAGACAGTAAAAAAGATTTACTGTCATATAACAAAACATGAATGTTCACAAAGCTGAGGTTGGCTTCTCATTCAGATTTTATGTCCACTTTAAACGATGCGGCAGTCACCTTGATTGGTGTGCAGGTGCCAGAATGTAACTACAGCGTCATTTAAGGTGGACCAGAACATGTGAATAAGAAGCCAACTTCAACTTCACCAAAAGTCTAGCAGTATACCAAATACTGCAAAAGCAGCCTGGCCTTACAAAGCGCTGCAATCGCAGATTTGATCTCATTTCTTGATTAGTGCTAGTAGCTAACATCTTTGATTAGCCTACTGGGTTCGCTGCAGTCAAAGTTCTCTCCTCATTTCTGTACTTTGTGAAGTTTGTCGTTCTTCCTCAGTGATCTGTCTGATCTAGACCTTGCCATCACCTCACGCTATTCACAACATTTGAAACTACATGTACATGTAAAATACATAGAAACATGAAAATAAGCCAACAGCTTCAGCCAGATTAGCTCGCTAGGTTAGCCAAGCTAGCTTGCTAGGTTAAAGAAATTTGAAAGTCAACAATGTCATTTTTGAGGAACAGCCTGTATCCTGTATTCCTCATGGTGTGTGTTGTGTGTGTATTCTTTTATAAACTGCTCCACATCACTGCCTGAGATATGAGGACGGTCCTCAAGACAATTCATTGCTCTTTACTTCCATGTTTTGAAATGAGCCGCAGGCTAGCCGGATGTGTTGTTACCTACGTTGTTGTTATTTCCTCTTAGTGGTGTTGGAGTGTACTAACCACGTTTTGTGATCAAAAGCATCAAACTGTCTACAGATAAGCAGAAGTCTGGCTTGCAAGACTGTGTAATGATTAACAGCAGATAACTGTAAGGGGACTTAGCTTAAAAGGTGTCTGTGCATTAAACATTGTTAAAAGATGAAGATGTGGTCTGGGAGAGGGTGATAAGGAGGGACTGGGTGAATAGTCAGGTTTATCTTGGGGTTCCGGGAAGGCTGGGACCAGCCTTGCACATGGGAATACTTTCTGTGCAAGCTCAAACTGTGTGCTATCATGCTTTTCGACCTTAACGATGAAGTGCTGTAGCCCACATACACTACTAGAAGGAAACACTTACCAAACTGCTTTAATTCCAGCGTAAACACCTTTTAAGATCCTTTTGTATGCAGTCAGTATTTAGACATGGACTAAGTGCTTAAGGTGGTGTGAATGCTTTGAGGCGAGAATGCAGAAACGAATGCAGCAACTGAAACCATTCTTCTTCACTGTAAAATTCACATAATGCAACCAACAGTTACAGATGTAAATGTGCTTATGCACTTAGAAAACATTAAGAACTATCTGCTATTGACCTCTGAAGCCATGCTGTGAAAGAGAAAAGGACAGAAACAAGCCAGAAACTGAAGTATTAAAATTCAAGTACAACTTGTAGGACAGGAACTTGTGTCTGTGGTAATTCTGTATTTAAGATAATTGTGTAACACATAAAGGCAGCATTAGTGTTTACACTTGCATGTTGCTGCTGCTGGGACAAAACCTTGTATCTCCATTTTTGCCATTTTCCAGTTTTTGACATAATTTGAAAATGTCTGTTGTCCTTTAAATTGTGTATATTTCATGATGAAAGGACTAAAAGAAATGGGCAAAATGACTTTCAAAAAAGTCTGGTTCCGCTGAGATTTAGATGGAAAGAAAAGTTTTTCTCGCTCCTGTAAAGCTATCATTTTGGAGATACAAGGTTTTGTTCCAACAACAATAATATTATAATATTGGTAGTTTCTTGGTTGGATTTGACCAACCAACTGAGTTCCGTCCGACTGCTTTCAGGCTACTTCATATTGCAGTAATTGTGTTGATATTGTTTTTGAAACTTAAGGATCATCCCAAGTCAGAGAAGGGTGGAGACGGAGTGAAAGTCAAAAACAGACAGAGCAACGTAGGCGTGACGGCTCAGGGTCTAAACTCTGAATCAGTTTACACGGTAAGCCTATTTTCACTTGATCCATCATCCTCATCAGGTAATTGTTCTCTATCTCTGTTTGAATAAAGCTTTTTATCTCCAAAGTAGTAACATTATAGGAGAGGGAAAATACATTTTCACTTGTAATGGAAGGCAATGTAAAAAGGTGTTTTACCTATTAATTTGGGACTGTATCTGTTAAACCTGAAATTTCAACACAATGCAGATGCTAGCTGAAATTTTCACTTTATGCAAAAAAGTAAAAAATAAATAAATAAATGGAGATATAAGTTTGTGACAGCAATGATTTGTATGTTGATCTTGCATCCTCTCTGTCAGACGAACATTTAGCTTTTCTTTTACACAGAAAAAAAAAAGTGTACATCCCAAAACTGCTATATATCACACCAACATGATTTAGTCTTTCAGTTTACTTTCAACAATGATAATGTTGACTTTATGTGTGTTTTAGTAATGCAGAAATGATTTGACTCAAAAACATTCAAATCATCAGTCAGTATAATGACCTTAATTAAATAAAAGTAACAAATCTCAAACACTGTTTTATTTAATAAAATAGTTCATTTTACCACAAATTTGAATACAAAGTCAGTCTGCCATGATTTCTTTGTCTTGGCTCCTCCTCATGTCTCCTCACATGTCTCCTCCCTGGTTTGTCCCTTTTGTGATTTTCTGCTTCCTTTATCAAAAATAAAAGTATATAATATA
The DNA here is from genome assembly GCF_015220715.1 of Pygocentrus nattereri. Classification (NCBI taxonomy): domain Eukaryota; kingdom Metazoa; phylum Chordata; class Actinopteri; order Characiformes; family Serrasalmidae; genus Pygocentrus; species Pygocentrus nattereri. Next base: position 23,603,775 of record NC_051222.1, read on the forward strand.
ATTTAAATAATAGGTAGAAAATATTATATATTAAATATTAAAATAAGTATTCATAACGTTAACAAGGTCATGCATTGATGCGAAGCACTGCTCTTATGAAACATCAAAACCTATTGCCTGAAATGGCGCCTTCTTCCAGAGACTTCTCAGACTGTTAAACATGAGTGAATGAGTTAGTAGACAGTTCCATGAGGTGCTTAGCATCTGAAAGCAGCATGGCCACCATGCCAAGTGTGGTTTTTGTAGTAACACTTGCCTAATGTTACTGATATCTATGTAGTATGATTTATGACCCATCTGAAAAGCATTGTTTTTCTTTTCTTTTTTTTACTTGTGATTAACAACATAAAGGAAAAACAAGTGATCTGAAAACATCCGGAGGGGTCCACCTCTGTCAGAACGCTGTCCCTGATTGGACAGAAGCTCGCTCTAAATTGTCCAAGATCTGTTTATGTTCTGAAATCCTAAATTTAACCAGCCGTGGAGCAGGTTAACCAAATAGCACAACCATAGAGGTAAACAGAGATCCACTGTTATGAGAAAATCCAAAGATTGCGCTAAGGTACTTTGTGAGACAGGCCCCTGGACTTGTGTCACTGTGCTTCATTGCAGCTGTAGTTTTTTTTATTATTAGTGTTTATTATTGTTTAAATAAAGGCTTACTTTCACATACATCCTGCCTCAGTGCCTCACCTCATGTGACCCAATCCACGCTGTGAACACATATGATCTATATGTCATATGAGAATGTTATGATTCACAGCCTACATGAAACCACAGAAAGCAGTGCAGTTTTTTTAGATGCTTATTCTCAATTCCTCAAACCAGAGTTTACATTTTCTAGCCAGCTGACTCAACAACTCGACTGCTTTTTGCTGAGCAGTGCGTTTTCCCTCTAAAACGCCTCAAGACGTTCAAAATCCCTCAGAGTACGCAACATTGCTGCAGTCATGAAAGATCCTCAGAATATGAACATGTCAGGATTTATGCAATGAACCAAGCTAAACTAATGAAACAAAACGCTGTAAGACGATCAAACAAAACTGTATATTGTTTGCCTTCACTTTCAGTAATAATCCCATTTAGCCTACACACATACATGCACTGATGAACAAATTGTATTCCAAAACAGTTGAGACAGTGAAAATGCGACAGTGTGAAATGCAGAACAAACAGAACTCGGTGATTTATAAATATGTATTGTATATGACCTGTATTTGAATGGAAACAATATAAAGCAAGATATTACATTTTTTTGCATTAATTTCATTGTTTATTGTACATATATGCTCATTCTTAAACTGATGCCTACAACACCTTTCAAAAAAGTTGGGAAAGGACCCATTTTAAGCTAGGAACGTTGTGAAATATTAAAAAAACAAACAGGTGGTGTAATCATGCTTGGGTATAAAAAGCATCCAGGAAAGGCCTAGACTTTTATGAGCAATAATTGGTCGATGGGTTGCCAAAAATGCATTAACAAAAAATACAGCAGTTTAAAAATAATGCTCCAGTGATGATGAAGGTAGAAATTTATTTATTTAATGCACCACATTGAGACACCTTGAAAAAGGGCCTTCAGAAATGTTAAAATCAAATTGCAAACTCTACATGTGTGTTGTGTGATGTTTTCATCCACCTGGGTGCCTATATAAATGGTGGTACTGCTGTGTGCATCCTCTTCTAATGGCCGGCAGGATTCACGGTAACCCTGGGAGGGAGGAGTACACCAGTGGAAACCCTGTAAAAAAGAAGGTAGAAATAATTGGAAATTAAATCTAGCTGAGAGTTCTTACCAGTAAATATGTTTTGGGAAATACTGTACCATCTATGAGGGGGATATTTCCAACGCTTATGTGCATTTTATACCAAAGCCAAAATGGTACAGTCTAGACTTTATTAAGGGCTGAGATTATGGCATTTAAGCCCTGATATAGAGTGCAAGTGCATTCTTTGGAATCATGCATTCCAACTTTTTTTGGAATGTTGCAGGCAGCAAATTTGGAATGATTGTATATTTACAAAAACAATGAAAACAATTAAGTTCATAAGGTAAAACATAAATACTGTGACCTACTGTCAATTAAATACAGGTCAAACTAAATTTACTAATTTTCTGTTTTTGTTAGTATTTCACATACTGTCCCAAAGTTTTTGGAATTGATTTTTTATTTAATGTCAGTCCCTAAGAACACATCTCTAATTATATATATATATATATATATATATATATATATATATATATATATATATATATATATATATAATATGAGCTGCAAAATAACTGTTTTTAATTCATTGATTGAACACATTCAAATATATTTGACTGTTCAGCCCACAGCAGTTTAGCTCCACCCATTCCAGCTAAAGTTGTAAGGAGTGTTTTAGCCTGGATTGCTTTTAGAATGAGACGTAATACAGGGCAGCCAATCAGAACAGAGGTAATTTACATATTGCTGCTGTCCTAACAAAACCTCTGTGTTGTTTTTCAGTTTTTGACATAATTTAAATAAAAAAGCCTGTTGCCCTTTACACTGTCTGTAAATGTCATGATGAAGTGACCAAAAATAACTTGGAAAAAAATTCTGGCTCCAATTTTCTTACATAAAAAGTGAAATATTGTTTTGCTTCTCCCATATAGTTATCATTTTGGAGATACGAGGTTTTGTTCCAGCAGCAGTGATTTAAAAATCTTAAAGGAGTTCCTCTGATTTTTCAACTTTGTGAATCATTGAAATATAAACAAAGTAATTCATCATCAAATCCATTTTTCCTTTTTCTTTCTCTCACACCTTCTCTCAGGCCCTTGAACCCAGGCCGGTCTCTATTTATGACGTGCTGAATGTTGACCAAGTCAGAAGGGAAAGTACAAAGCGCACATCAGAGGAAACGGTTGGTCAAAATCTAAAATCAAGATGAGTTGGGAAACTTTAGAATGGTCACTGTAACAATATGTTGTGATTTTTTTTTTGTGATAGTTGCTGTTAAATGACACGCACTGTTTCTCTTTTTAAGGCCAAGACGTCTCAGGTGGAGGAAGGAATTTTTGAATCTGTCTATGAAAACCTGTGATTAAATACTAATGCTTTGTAAATACAGTTGGCATGTCTGAGAGAGCTGTCTTTAATCATATACGCTTTATATGTACTTTTACAAGAATTGTGTGTTTTTCTCACTAAAAAATAGAAAACAAATATTTTCCACTTGGTCTAAGAGTCATTTTTTTTAAATGAATTTTTAAATCACATTTTTTGATTACTATGGGGCATTTGTCTTCACAGGCTTGGTAATCAGGATGACTAACAGAAAATGCATTAAGGACTACTGCTACCGCTACTCTAACTGCTACTGTGGCTACTATTACTACTGATACTACTACTAATAATGAAATAAAAAATGGTTTAAACAGCACTTTTTATTTTAGTTACAAAGTGCTTTATAAAGCTCACAGTATACAAAGCAAGAAATGAAAGTACATGTGAAAAAAGTAAATGAAAATAACAGAGTTGCAAACAACAGGTGAGAATGAGGCAAAATACTCAAGGCACATGCTAGTCTAAATAAATAAGTTTTAATCTGGATTTAAGAAACACTAAACCTGCTTTCCGGATATTTTCTGAAATGTTATTTCAAAGTTTAGAGAGAAAATGATTTTCTACCAGCTTTCCCACCAGAGTTATGAGAGATCCTGCTTCAAGTTCAACTGCCCAGGTAGAATATGGGTATTTAAGGTAGGCGACTGTGGCTTTTCATAGGATATGATTACAGGGAGCCCTGACTTGTAAGACTCGTATGCCTTTAAATAGTGTACATGCCCCAGTGGGAAAAATCCCTCTATTAGTAGGTTGCTATCATATGGTGGTGGACATATGGTGGAGACAGTCTCATGGAAAATAACATTGGGTGATGTTATGCTCTAGCTAAAGGTGGCGTTAAGTGAACTCTTTATCTCACTCTTCCATAATATTCAATTTGCTGTTTTTGCTTAGTTAATACAACATATTTCAACACTACTGCACATGTGGACCCACTTGTCTGACAGCCAGGGTTCCCTTTAAGCAGAATAGGCTTAGGTCCATATCCAAGGATATGCTTATAATTGCGATTCACGTTTCTTGTATTACTGTATAGAAAATAATACTCCAATAGTTCAACTCTATATTTTATAGAGAGGTCAGTTGATCTCCTCTCAGCTGAAAACTCAGCAGTCAGTGAATTTCAGCGCCGCTAGGAGCCGCTAAGCTCCTGCCTGTGTCCACTGACAGACCCGCCCGCCCACTGAAGCGTTAGCCAATCAAATTACAGCACATTGCCGAATAGCCAATAGGAACGCTTCGGTCTCTCTCAGCTCCGCCTTCACGCCCTCTTCGCGCATCAACAATGGCAGCGGAGGGAGACTTCCTGACGCGCTATCGCGCGGTGTCCAACAAGCTGAAGAAGTAAGAGGTTTTCTGTGATTATCTATGGCGATGGTATTTGAGCATGACATTAACTCTCTAATGGTGTTGTGGCTTGTCGTTGTTACGCCATTACTGCCGTTCAGTGATATGGTAAACAAGCTCTCTGTAGCTAGCTAGCTAACAGCTAGCTGTCCTGGCTAAGCTCAGTGAAAGCCACACTTTGCTTTATTAAACACAGACCAGCAGTTAATACTTCGACAGTAAGTGGCATGATTGCCATTTTTGTTACATTATAGTAGAAGGATAAACCGGTTAGCTCGCTGTTTGTTTTAGCCCTGATGCCCGGTTGGTGTGGAATGGGCACACAGCCAAACCGACAGTGAGTCCTTCTTCAATCATGCTTGTGTGTTTTCCTCCTTAAAGACGCTTTCTTCGGAAGCCCAACGTCGCTGAAGCAAGCGAACAGTTTGGTGAGTTACTCTTTTTGGCTAGCTGCTCATTTGAAACCATAAACGTCGAATGCAGAGACATAGATCCTGCCATGTCTTTGGTCTCATAGCTGGAGAGTGCGGGCCAGTTGTGTGATGCCATTTCTGTTTACAGGTCAGTTAGCTAAAGAGCTGAAACAGCAGGACTGTCTTCAGTATGCAGCCTTCTGTAATTTGGCCATGGCTCGGTAAGAACTCAATACTCACACCATGTCCAGAAGCACTCAGATTACCCATTTTATTAGAGAATTGAGCTGTTTTATGGTATGTTCGTTACTGACACGGGCATTCAACTGTAATCTCTGTAGAAAACTATTGCAGATAGAATAGGACACGCAGCAGCAGCTGCAAACTGCAAACCCTTGAACATATAGGCTGATTCTTTTGTGTCAGTGAATATAACGCGGTACACCTTGCTTTAAAACGCTGAGTAAGCCATGCTTTTTATATTTGAGGTTGTTGACATTCCTGGCTGATACTTGAGTAACCTTCCCATTTTTGGGGTCTGTGTATTTGATCTATTAGCAGAACAGTGGGTTATTTATGTTGTTCCTTGTGTTTGTGAGCATGCTCTGTTATTAACCTTGTCATATGTTGTCCAGGTGTGAGCAGACTCTGTTTAATGCACCAGGGGAGGCCTTGGCTCTGACTGATGCTGCTAGACTCTTTCTAGCCTCAGAGCAGGAGAACAGAGCCTTGCAGGCTCCAGGCTTTGATGAGCACCTGCAGGCTGCACTTAATTGCTACAGCTTTGCCATAAAGGTACCCTATAAGTTCTCTGCCCTATACCTACGGCATTTAATAATGGAGCTCAGCTGTGGAGCTTCTGCACATGTGTGGATGGAATTGGAGGATTCTGAGAGTTCATATAGCTGTTTTATAATGTTTCTTAGGTCTATATTGAGATGAATCAGCCAGTAATGGCTGCCAGTCTTTCCCTTGAACTTGGCAATGCTCTTAAGGTAAGAATTATCTATTGGAGATCAGTAGGCTGCATATGCATTTACAGGATTGTCTGTAAAATGCAGAAATGTGTTTAATTATTTCTGTCTCTCTGTGTACAGGAGATGAACAGGCCTGGAGAGGCTGTAGTACACTTTCAGAGAGCTGCAGAGCTTCAGACTCAGACCCCTGTTGAGTCTCTTTTGTCTCTATGGGAGATGGCCTCCTGCAAAATACTGACACGTGAGTACAAAGTAAGATAATGGACTTTTAAACTGGTAAGAATTTTAAACAAAACTTTTATTACTATGAAGCTTGTTTGGTTGAGTTAGAGGATGCATGTTGCCCAGATTATGGTGGGAAAGTTTGTTTTACTAAAATGTGATGTTTAGAAAGCTGCATATTTTAAGAAGCAGCTCTCTAGCTGCTAAGGCAATTGTCAAGAATTTTTGATTGTTTGATTGACAGGTGATTATGATGGTGCACTGGCTGTGCTTTCGGAAATGCAGATTATGTGTCAGGAAAGAGGGCTGCAGCTTCCCGGGACAAACACCCCTGTTGGTGAGACCATATTGGATATTACCAATTGTGTCTAGTCTGCGGTCATATTTGTTGTGGCTACATTTTTTTTTTAAAGATCTAGAACGTTATATAAGCAATATACATGCATATCAGTTGTTGTTACAAAATCTGGCATTTTTAAAAGGGCAACTTTATAGGATGGAAAAATTCTTAACAAATAGTGTATGTTTTTGGTGAGATGAGCAGAGATAGGTTTATAGATATTCTGCGTAACAGAGAAGTTTCTCAGTGCTTGTGCATTCTGCATTGTAAATACATAGTCGGCACCCAAATTATTGGTGTTCAATGTTTGCAGAAACTAGGCCAGATACGTCATTAAATACGAACATAAAAGTTGGCCAAAAGTTGGAAGGCGAAGCCGGAAAATGCAGAGCCTGAAACTTGCAAAACATTACTGGAACTGTAATTAAAGGCATATTAAGTGATGTTCTGCATGGAGGATTAGTCCAAGATCTTTCAACAGGTGCTCTCCATCCGTGTTAGACATTTAAGAAATAAAAATAAAATTAAAGAATAATGAAGGGAAAAGAATAAGTGTCATTTTCACTAGGGGAGATATATCAAATATTAATAATGGAGTGCCCATATTTTTAAAAACTACAGTTTCTGAAAACAAAAAGTTAAAAAAAATGTTTCAAAACACAATGTAAAAAAAAATTATTTGTCTAAACTATCATTCATCGAATCGGTGGTTTAATTATTATATTGATTTTTGTCTTATATTCATGAAGAGTGACAATTCTGGAATTGACTTAACACTAAGCATTCATTATGCCGTTACACATTTTACATTCATTAGATGTCCTACATTTCAGCTCATGAGCCATTTAATTTTACTTAGAATAGTGGACTTTAAAGTAGTTACAGATTATTTGAGATATCGATGGATGGAAGGCTTTCATACACAGTACACCTGGCTATGTATAAGAAATGACTGAATTCCTTTTTTTTCTTCCTCAGGTGCATTTATGGACATAATAGCAAAGTGTGAAATCTCCAGAGTGCTCCTGCTCATGCTGCTTGAGGTAGGCACAGATTCATAAGGTCTCTTTGTGTGCCACCATGGAGTCATAAAGAAGTCATGTTAAGAAGATAACACTTAGACAAATACAGTATATTGTCAAAAGTATTCACTCACCCATCCAAATAATTGAATTCAGATGTTCCAATCACATCCATGGCCTCAGGTGTATGAAACCAAGCCCCTAGGCATGCAGACTGCTTCTACAAACATTTCTGAAAGAATGGGTCGCTCTCAGGAGCTCAGTGAATTCCAGCGTGGTGCCGTGATAGGATGCCACCTGTACAACAAGTCCAGTCATGAAATTTCCTCACTACTAAATATTCCACAGTCAACTGTCAGTGGTATTATAACAAAGTGGAAATGATTGAGAACGACAGCAACTCAGTAATGAAGTGGTAGGCCACATAGAATGACAGCGGGGTCAGCGGATGCTGAGGCGCATAGTGTACAGAGGTCACCAACTTTCTGCAGAGTCAATCACTACAGAGCTCCAAACTTCATGTGGCCTTCAGATTAGCTCAAGAACAGCGTAAAGAGCTTCATGGAATGGGTTTCCATGGCCGAGCAGCTGCATCCAAGTCTTACATCACCAAGTGCAATCCAAAGCATCACTGGACTGTAGAGCAGTGGAGACGTGTCCTCTGGAGTGCTGGAAGAATGGTCAAAAATTCCTATAAGCGCAATCCTGACCCTTGTGGAAAGCCTCCCCAGAAGAGTTGAAGCTACAAAGGGTGGGCCAACATCATATCAAACCCTGTGGATTAAGAGTAGGTGATCACTCAAGATCATATGTGTATGAAGGCAGACAGGTGAATACTTTTGGCAGTGTAGTGTATATCGCTGTTATTGTAATGTTACAGTAAGCTTTATAATTATTGACACAGTTGGTAAGGAGAGGTGAAAAAAAGGTCATAAATAATTATTTGTGGTTAATTAGAATAATCTGACAAAGGACAAATATTGAAAGTTGTAGGAAAAGGCTGTTATATAGCAGTTTGAACAAATTAGTCAAAGCCAGGTTGCCAGTGATTGACACACGATTTTGTTAAATGCAGTTTTTGAGATTTTTTTGTTTTCGTAGACAAAGTTCACATTAGTTAGATGTATTTTTAAAATTCAGTATTATATGTTGTATCATATTTTCAGTGTGAGATTGCACTAAATCACCACTGTCCCACTTCTTCTTGCTGTTAAACAACAAACAGTTATGAACACGACCCATAAAAACATCAAACACAGTGGTGCATTTTATATAAACAAGGCTTTAAGCTTTGTTGGATGAAAAAATGCAGAGTAGATATGTCAGATATGTCAGTGACATTATGTAGTCTGACTTACATCTGCCACATATTGCCCAAGTTAATTAACACATATGGCCTGACCCGGGCTAGCCTGAAGTTCATATGCAGAGTTAACTGTCTGCACCTCACATTTTTAAAGATTTTTTTCGTCATGGGACTAACTACATAGACTAGCTATTGGCTAACAAACACATTTGTAAGCTGTATTAAGGCTAAAATCTACTAAAGGAGCTCGACATGGAAGCCTTGGTTGTATCGAGGCTTAGAACCATGTTATGTGACTAAATATCCTAATGACAATTCTGTAAACTACTTTTAGGATGGTTTAATTTCTGTTGTATCAGTTTAGTCCTTAATCAATGGCTCTTGCGCTATCAGTTAAAGTTAATCAGAACCAAGGAGTCAACTCTATTAGGCTCCAGCTTCAGAAGTCGGGAGTCAAATTTGACACCACAATAACTTAGTTGTGCATCGCTTAGCTCTTGTGCCCATATGCCTACAATAAAAAAAATGGTTCTCAAAATGGTTCTGAAATAAACGCCTGTTCTGATAGAAGTCCATCTATATAACCTGGCATTTGTGTTAGCCTCCCCCACAGAAGCTTCTGCCGGAGCATGCACAGACACTAGAGAGATATGCCTGGGAATCTTTTGACTCACACAGTCAAGGTAAGTGTGTGGCCCTGGTCACGATAAATTGGTATTAATATCAGTCATGAGCGATCTTATCACAAGTGGATGGCAAGATGTATATCTGGCTACACTGGGCATTTCCATGGGTCTTGATTGCATTTCTACTGACCAGTTTGGATTTTGTGGCACAATTTACTATGCATTCTCTTGCTGCATTTGAAGTTGGGGAAAAAAATGTGTACATGTCCGAGCTGTTGAATCACATGGATTGCAAATGCATACACAAATCCTAGAGACAGACTAAGAAAGAAGTAACGCAGACAGCTGCGGTTGATGAGGGTGTCCTTCAGTGGTGTTGTAGATGCATTAGGGCGATCAGTGATCTGATCACAGTGGCTTTTTGAGTTTGCAACTGCATTTAAAGCTGTCCACTGATGATAGCATCACCCAAGATGTATGTTAATATCAGGTGTAAACACAGTTCTTTTTTTTTTTTTATCTCAAATGAAGTGATTATCTTGGTTACCTTTGGAAAAACGTGACTTTTGAAGTAAATACTCAGATTGGTGTGTGGTGTTCTTTACTTGGAAGTAGGCTTGCACAGTACGACCAGATACTACACTCTGATTAACTGTTGACGTAATATGGTTAACGACAAAAAATAAATAAAATAAAATACTTGCCAAAAAATGCAGTGCCGTGTTCTGTTACAAAAACCACAAACACATGTTGATCATCTGAGGTTTGGTCAGTATGCAGTGAAAAACAGCAGCCTTCTGCACTGTCAGTATTGCAAAGTCCAACATGCCAACATACCAAACAATATATTGAGCAGCCCTGACTGAGAGGATGACATGTTTGTAGGTAGTTCTTAGTGTGTTCTCTTAGTGAGTGGCTTGTTTTTGCCTTTTCAGTGAACTTCCTCCCAGAAGATGTCTTCCTCCTGCTGCAGTCTGTGGTGGTAAGTTCTTTATTTTATGCAGTCATATCTAGTGAGGGTCTACTAATCACCTGGTTTCATGTATAGGATTCATATCTGATTAATGTGCATGAATGCTGTTGGATACTAACAATGCATAGCGCATACTTCATATTACATAATATGGATGGGTATCCTTAAATGACTGCTGTTTTGCAGATGGCATGTCAGGAGAAAGATACAGAATCTCTCAAGTCTCTCCAGACAGAATTATGGTGAGTTACCTGCTCTTAATTCAGGCTAGTCATAGTTTTAAAAAACAAAACTTACAAATGCAATTATTGATAAATCACAGTGATCTAGGTTATGATTCCTTAGAAAATAATTCAAAGCATCAGGCAATGTTAGATTTCACCACAGTTTGTTTCAAATTGTTTGTGATGACAATCAGAATCATATTATTATATAAAAATGCACTGAATGCACAAATGTGACTGGAGAAACTATTTACACAGTACTGGAATATACACATTCTGCACTGTAGTGGAATATTTACACAGTAGTCTGAGGATTTCATGCCAGCCAAAAAATGATTGCTTGTCTTAATTTAATTGGTTCCAAAATGAACTGTATGGTTATGGTTTATAAAACATTTATTTCTCCATGCCATTTCTGGTTTCCCCTCCCCTTCAACCCATTGTTTTTGCCCTTTCCCTCACTCCCTCTCTCCTTACTTCTCTCTATCTCTCATTTTCCCTCCACTTTTATTCCCTTTTTATTGTTTGTTTCCTGCTCGCTTACACATGCTCTCTCTCTCTTTTTCAGGCCTCTTCTCACTGCAGAGCAGAATCACCTCCTCCACCTTGTTGTCCAGGAAAGAATCACCCCCTCTGGTCAGGGAGTTTAGTTCAGTCCAGTCGTGCACACCCCCATACAGTATCACTCTGTGAAACATTCCTTTCTCAGTGCCTGGTGCATTAAGCAAGGAATTCCTACAGAAGGTCAGTGATGGAGCGATGGAACTGTACATGTGTATAAATTGAATTTTGTTATAGTAAATGTAACATTCATTTAAGGTGATATGTCATCAAAACTAAAAGGAACTTGGACTCTAAACGAAATACTTCCTGTGGTCTATTTTTTCCCTCCACCTTGGTTTTATGTATGTTATTTTGGATGGTGATGTTTTAAATAATTTAAGAAAGATTTTTGATATTTATTAAAATGTTACATGATATACTGACCATTGCTGTAAATAAAGTCAAGTAGTAATCAGTCACTTTTTTTATTGGTGTGATTATTGAAATGCAGGTCTTTCTTTACACTGTCTGCTTCATTTGTCATTTCTCCATACAGCTCATGCTAAACCAAAGGTAATAACATCGATTTCACATGTAATGTAAGCTAGAGTGCTCCAAGAAGAACCATCCTAGGAACATTAATCAGAAAATCTCACCTCAAAAATGAATTCATTCAAACTTCATCTTTTCTACAACAGAGTTTTGTTCTTCAGCCACAGAAACATATTTTTGCTGTCTTATCAAAACTTGTAACTCCATGTTGACCTTTTTTGACGTATTTCAGGATGACCAAACTAATAAAAATCCTGCAATATTATTTAATAAATAAAATCTTGATTGGGCTGGCCAACATGCTGATATTTATAGTTATCGTTGTAATATGGCATAATTTATGTCACATTGTGCTTTTCTGGCTTTATTTCTGGATATATTCTGGAAGAACACTACCAACTGCATGTGTTATTACAGAAACTAGTAATTGGTCATGTGTAATTGATTTGTGTAGTGCAGTGTGGGAATTGTTTAATACTATTATAATCATAGTTTGTGATAGTTTTTTTTTTTTAAATGTGGCACTACTGATTATATTACACTAAATACTGCCTATCAAGAAAATGTCTGTCATATGGTGTTCGTATGGTGTACATTACATTAAAGGATATTTTTACCTTCTGCTGTAATGTTACCATTTTGGAGATACAAGTTTCTGACAGCAATGATATATTAGCTCAAATAAAAATGGCAAAACTACAATCTCTCTTGTTTATTCCTTCATCATTCCATGGCTTTCTAGATTAAAACCCAGGTTCTAGGGTGCTCTGTGTCATCACAGGACCATGTGAACATTCATGAGCTTTCACAACAGTGCTCTTTACAACAGGTACAGTGGTGGCATGACTGCATCAATGAGAACTATATCATAACCAATACCTGGGGTGACGAACTTCTGTTTTTTCCACGATATGGTAAAAGCGTATAGTTTACAATAAGGTGTTAAAAAGCCTGTCGATTTAAAACGATCTTCCTGTACTGTGTTTAGCACTAACATTGAAGTTTAAGACAGTTTAAGTACAGAAAGTTGTTGCAGCACCAGACTGTAAGATAGACGACATAAACCATTACTCTTAAACTTATATTGGCCCTGAGCCCATATCTCACGAATCTATAGAAAAATAAAATAATCCAACATGGCATAACATAAACAGTCGAAACCACTGAAATAAAAGTGAGCAAAGAAGAAGACTAGTGCAAAAAAAAAAAAACAATATGCTGTGACCTTTGGATAGAAATGATTGGTGGCTCTACAAATACTCTTGTATGCGTATCTTCAGGTATTTTTTCAAAACTACATTCTTATAATGTCTCTATATGATTTATATATACAGTTCATCTTTATATACACATTAGATACATTTTCTTTACACCTTGTTTTGCATAACCTACTTCTTATATTTCTCACTCTTCTTCTTAAAGGACATTGGTAATACATGGGAACTGGCAAGCTCCAGTTAACATAATGCACATCAAATTTTGATAAATCATCTTCCCTGGCTTTCATTTCTCATTAGCCATGTTAGCATTTGTGGATGGAGAATTCCTTTCATTTTTAATCACTTTTTGGGCCACTTTGTCTTTTGATTTGTTTCATTCAAGGGAAATGAGCATCTTTTTTTCTTTGTACTTAGTACAGTAAAATCTTTTAATGCTATTGAATGCTTAATTAACTTAGTAATTGATTAACTAGGTGTTTTTCTGAGGAAAAAGCTTGTGCTATAAGTATCCATAATTCATCATTTCCAAGACTTGTCATCTTTGAAAGACAATTTGCTTAACTTATATTTCCCTTCAAACGAAACAACCTTAACTTTTTTACTATATGCCACATGAGCCTTCTGTTTAAGTTCTTGGTAGAAAAGACTCCATAATGATCTCTACACACTGAAGAAAAATATAAATGCAACAATTTTTGCCGAAACTCTGGTTTGGTTGTGAATTCCCACATTAGTATCTGATGAGATCATTACTTGCTTGTAACAGCTGACACATCTACAGTAAGTAATCCAGGATTTATTACTTTTTTATATCAAGCTTTTGCAAAATGATTGCATTTGTTTCTTTTGTCCAGTGCATGTAAGCAATTGAGTAGCCTACACGCTGTGACGCTTTGATGTATTCGTGATCTGAGGATCAGCAAATCCACAGAGACAGAAATACATCTGACACAAGCACACCAGGGTCCAGTTTACTAGACACAGATGTGACCCCATGGTTGGCCTAAACAGGATTTTCAGCTGAGTATAGCTACTAATAACATTTTGGTGTAGACTAGTCTTAATCTTTGCCCTCTTTGAAATCTAATCTGGCAATTGGACTCCAGAAGGGACACTTATTCTAAAAGGCTAATGTGGCTAACAACAAATGAAAGCTAACAGGAACTTGCTAGCCTGAATGTGTTTGCTAACTAGCTCATACTAGCTTTCATCTATTATTAACAATGTTAGCATTATTAGACAAAGTAGTTCCTTTAATCCGAGTCATGGTTTAATCCAGTGATTGTGGTTTAATCCACCCTCTTGCGCAGGATGATGTAGATGACACCAGTGAGCAGGGTTAGCAGCCAGCCGAACCAGGCCATGATGTACGACCAGCCGTACCAGCCATCCTTCTCGCCTCTGTGGAAGTGGTCCGTGTAGACTGACAGGGCTACCATGATACAGAAGCCTGGACAGAAAGAAAGGTTCTTAATCTTGCAAAAGAGGTAGAAAGGACTAGAGTCAAACTGATTAATGGGTAGAAGGTAGAAGGTAGAAGGGTCAGTTGGTGGAGTGAGGGCTAGGTGGGGGTCCAGTGCTAAATCAAATGAGCTAAAACCGCATAGAAATAAACAGGAAAGGATTCAGATGATTGGTTTTATATGTGCGTTGAAAGGTCAGTAGCTGTATGCTAAGCTAACATATCAGCCTATATCATAATGAAAAGGCTTAATGTGGGTGTGGCTTAATGAACTAAGACATCGATCTAGATAAACCAAAGCTCCTATGCATTGTTGGTCCCAAACACTGTCTAGAGGCAAAAAGATGAACCTGTATAAATAAAATAAATATAATATTAAAAAATGGTAATTTTTCCTTTTAAAACAGGTTTAGAATAACAAAGCTATACATGGGGGGAAGGTACTAAAGCATCCAAGCAATGCTGAGTGTTTCGAAGAGAAAAATTAGTTGTTTTAATAAATTAAAGTTAAGTTTTTTTCATGTTCCGATACTCACATGAGATCAGCTGCAGGACACCTGTGAGGGTGAACCTCTGTCCTTTCCCCACTGTGAAGAGTTGGAATATGAACATACACAAGGAGAGGACTGCGAAGAGGCAGGCCAACACTGCAAAGGCCTGCACTGCCTGCAGGTAATCTGTTGGACGCAATAAAGAGATTGGATTTAACACGAGTTCAATATGTCACAGTTACATACGTTAAGAGCTTCTTAAAGTGAACCGTTGTTCACTTCAACAGCACCATGCATACTTGAAAGCATGTTATCAGTTCATAAGTTATGAGCTTTGCTCACCTTTGCGATAAGATGTGGGTATGTCCATGTATACCCAGACATCATCGTTATTGTCCATCACCCACCTCCCCCACAGGTCTGTGTACAGGGTCCTTGTAAACCACCAGGCCTAGAAATAAAATAATATACATATTAAACTGTAATCAAACACTATTCACTGAAAAGTCTTTAGTCTTAGTCAGTATATAGACAACTGCCCCTTCACATTCAAGAAAATTGTCATAAAATTATGAATGCACCATACGAAATGTACAGATTCTTCAGATTTTTCAAACTTTCTGCCAAATTCAGTCGTTGAGACGTAACTAAAGTGATCTGATGTGAAATGGTAGATGTAAAGAAATTTACCCACTGGATTTCTGTGCAGGGGTGATGATTGGAGCCAGAGGCTGCAATGTCTACAATGCAAGTTTAGCCATTTCATTTACTATTCACACTGACCAGTAAACCTCCGCATGTCTTCAGAGTTTTTATGTGTAATGTTTATATTAGTGAAACTAATCAATCCGGAAAAAAAACTTCTTTGGGTACTATTTTGCCTTACGACGTCCTGCGCGTAAAGCCACGATTATTTTAAGTATATATGTGAATTTTAGACCAAAACTTGTCGCAAAACCGTTGGAAAACAATGTCTTAGTCATTACGCAGCAGATGTGTGACTGTTTTATATATAGCTTTCTTTGTGGTTACTTTCAGAGGCCTCAGACTGGTTCCGACCACCACCTGCACTATAACTGAGTATATAACTGAGCATTTCACACCAACCCACCCTGGATCTGAATTTTGTATTATTTTGTATGCTCTAAATGTACCATAACTATAGATACCACATGGAACAAAATAAAATAAGAGAGGTACCACTTACATCATCGATAGTGGCCCAGAAAAGGAAGAAGATTGTAGTCAGATGAAGGAAACAAATCCCAGCCAAAGCCTTCAACATACTCTTGAGAGGTGGAAGTGAAGACGAGGTGGAATTCTAACCTATTAAAAAAAAGGACAGACTAATATTGAAGGACACTGCAGACTGCATGATGGACCCTCATTAGAAGCCACAGAAAGTACTACCACAGTAAATCAAGAAAAGTGCCTGTTCTGCAAGCTATGGTCAGCTGACCTGGCAGGACGATGCTCTCCATGGATGGACAAACGTATAATACATTGTCCAACGCCACAGTGTATCTGCCTTTTTGCCTTACAACAGCGTGAGGTGTGCCAGAACAGCTTTAACCTCCATGTCAGCAGCAAGCACATGCATATTTTATGCTTAATGGAAGCTCGTCCCAAAACAATGAGAACAGCCCTGAGAAAGATGGCAAAGCCATTTCTGACTGCCTTTGGCTGAACATCAGTGTCTGCACCAACATTCACAGCGCAGTCGGTTCCAGTCGCGCGAACAGCGAGCTCGATGCGTCTGCAGCTGCAGAGATGATGACAGCATTCACCCGCTGCTCTGCTCTGCTCTGCTCTGCTCTGCTCTGCTCTGCTGCATCCAGATTTTCAGCGCTCGTTTCTCCGGCTATCGCCTCGCCTCACATAAGAACCATCCTGCTGTGTCAGCTTGCGCGTTCTGAGCTCGCATGACTTGGAAATTCAACGCCCAACATCAACAACTTCAACACACCTTTGACAGCAACGATCCTCGCGCAGGTCCCCGGTATCAAAACATTACCTGCGAGATTTACGCGCTGCTTTTGGTTCTCCTTTATTTTCAGAATTTGCTGATCCACACCTAGACAGATTCTCCCATCTCCGCGTTTTCTCCTCGCTCACCTCCTCCGCCCCCCTCCCGCACCGTTTTTGCTGCAATGAAAACCCCACCCATCCCATCCCATCCCAAGCACTTACTTCATCTAAACCCTGGCCTGTCCCATGGCCACACTGGCAACCTCAGCAGCAGCTCCGTCCCTCCGCGCAGGCTGAGCTGATCTGCAAGGAACAACTCCAGTTTATCAGCATCCGTCTCTCATCAAAAGCTCTTCGAGCTCCAGAAAAGAAAGTCGGCCCTTTTAAGTCTCTTGTCTGGTCATCTGCAAGACAGCTGGATTTTTCCAAGCAGCGAAAAGGCTTAAAAGAGAGAAAGAAGTCCCTGTGTTAGGTTCCAAGAAGCATCCTCTCTTCGCCTTGGTGTAACTTCTGTCCTCCTGTCATCTCGCTCCGTTAGTGTGTGTTCAGGTATGTCTGTGAAGTAGCCGCTCAGATGCAGCCGCAGCCAGAGCGCTAGTCCGTAGTTCTTCAGCAGAACAGGAACAGACGGTGAGTTGACACCGTCGGTTTACCGGCGTTTCCACTCACTGCTCTGCTTCTGAAACCACAGCGTGCACGGTGCACCGCGGCATGGGCGGGGCTAAAGGTCTGAACACGCCCTTTACATTCTTATTTGGAATGTGAGGCGTGGTTAAAGGTATTCATAGCCCCGCCCAGACTCGGTCTCCTTTCTGCAAGTTGTCCTGATGGAAGTGTAAGCGGTCAGGGAGCCTCACGCTTGGCGTCCTGCATGTTATCCTGTTGTTTCTAGATTTTCCTTTCTTCTGCCCTGTGATGGACTGTTGGCTCAGAGGTGTGCTGTGTTGCTCTGCCGCAAGCCAATAAAAGCTGTTTTAGTAAAATGCATCTTGGATTTCAGTAATTCATTTATGAATAGCCTAACAATCTCTCGATAATTATTCTTTCTCAGCCCTGTGATGGACTGGCGGCCTGTCCAGGGTGTTTCCTGACTTCTGAAACCACCCTGGGGTTGGAGTATGTGTGTGAGCTGAAAGAGAGAGAGAGATGTGAGCTGTGGGGAACCAGCTGTAGAGAAAAGCTTCACTTATGTTTATTCAGTGATTGAGATTTACACACCAGGCTGCTTTCAATGTACAAAATGTACTAAAGCCTAGATTTAAAAAATAAATCATGTCTTTTATACGCATATTGATCTGACAAAAGAAACAGGCCCAAATGCCATGCTGTTAAAACGGTCTGGTTTTATTCCTGTCTACTCAGTTTAATCACTGTATAATACAAAATACATCTAAAAAGCTCTTTCTGTGGTTATAAAAGGAAATGTAAATGTAAAAAAAGTATGTAAATATAAAAGGAAAAAATATAAATATAAAAGGACTAAAAGGGAGTGCTAGTTTATAATCTACCACCCTGTACTAAACTTGCCAGCTCCATTAATTGTTTTAAACTGTTTCAAATGCTCCTCTTAAGTCCAGTCTTATCCACAAAAAGCAATCATACCTGTCAGAAATAAAAGCAGGGAAAATAAAAGCAATTTCTTCAGGTCTGGTTTAGTCAGAAAATCTCTGATCTTGGTGATGTTCTTAAGGTGATAATAAGCTAATTTAGTAATTGCTTTGACATGACTGCTAAGATCAGAGTCCATTAGCACACCAAGGCTGTACTAATTTTTGTGTACTGGTGTGCAGTCATGAACAGGAAGGGGCCGTCCCCAAACTGTTCCCACAAAGTTGGGAGCATGAAATTGTCCAAAATCTCTTTGTCTGCTGAAGCATTGAGCTCCTTTCAATGGAAGTAAGGGGTGGAGCCCAACTACTGAAAACAACCCCACACCATAATCCCCCCTTTACCAGACTTTACACTTGGCACAATGCAGTCAGACAAGTACCGTTCTCCTGGTAACCACAGAGCCCAGACTCATCCATTGGATTGCCAGACGGAGAAGTGTGATTCATCACTCCAGAGAACATGTCTCCACTGCTCTAAAGTCCAGTGGCGGCGCTTTACACCTCTGCATTTGACACTTTGCATTGCGCTTGGTGATGTAATGCTTGGATGCAGCTGCTCGGCCATGGAAACCCATTCCATGAAGCTCTCTATGCTGTTCTTGAGCTAATCTGAAGGCCACAAGAAGTTTGGAGGTCTGTAGTGATTGACTCTGCAGAAAGCTGGTGACCTCTGCGCACTATGCACCTCAGCATCCGCTGACCCCACTGTCATTTTACGTGTCCTACCACTTCGTGGGTGAACTGCTGTCGTTCCCAGTCGCTTCCACTTTGTTATAATACCACTGACAGTTGACTGTGGAATATTTAGTATTGAGGAAATTTCCCAACTGGACTTGTTGCTCAGGTGGCATCCTATCACGGTACCATGCTGGAATTCACAGAGCTCCCAAATGTTTGTAGAAGCAGTCTGCATGTCTAGATTCTTGGCTTTATACACCGATGGCCATGAAAGTGATTGTAACACCTGAATACAATGATTTGGATGGGTGAGTGAATACTTTTGCCAGTATAGTGTACCATAGTCTTGTAGTATTTGGCCAGAAGACAGCATGTATAAAGTAGAGTGGCCCAAGAATTGAACCCTGGGAGACACCACAGGCAATTTGCACTCTCTTAGAAACATTAATTTCAACTTCCACAAAGAATTCCCTCCCATGCAAGGAGGGAAACCATTTAGGACAGTTCCATGCAAACTGAAACCATTTAGGACAGTTCCTGAGAGCCCAACCCAGTTCTGAAGTCTATCTATGCGAATTTTATGGTTAATGGTATCAAAGGCAGCACTAAGATCAAGCAGGAAAAGAACAGATACTTTTTCAGAGTCTGTATTTAAATGAATGTCATTAATAGCCATTTCAGTACTACGATTAGGCTGAAAACCTGATAAATTTGTCTAGACAGCTACTTAAGGACAAAAAGCCAGTAAGTTGCTTGAAGACAACTTTCTCAATAATTTTTACAATGAATGTTAGGTTTGTAATTGGTCTGTAACGACTCGAGAGTTGCTTCTAGATTTTTCTTTTTTAAGTGAGACTTTAAGCTGCAGTTTTTAACGTGTTAGGAAAAATGCTTGACAAGTGAGATGTTCACTATCTGAAGTAAGTCCTCTGCTATTGTGTGAAACATGTTCACCATGTGGTTGGTACCATGTCAAGACTACAAGTGGATGATTTGAGATAACTCACAATGTCGACTAAAATTTCATTATTGATAGCACTAAACTGGGACATTTTGATATTATGGATTTAGTGTTAAAAAGCAGGTGATACTAATTCAGGCTCCATACATGTTGGTGACTTAGTTGGTCAATAATGGTGAAGAGCATTCTTTTGATTATTGTGTCGTAATCAGGCCAGTCTATCTTTGAAGAAGTATCTTTGTGAATATGTTGCTTGGTTTTACGCCATCTGAGTTCAGCCTTCGTACATGGTCTCTTTTGGAGTTGAACTGCAGCAGCATTCCTCCAAGGTGCTTTCTGTTGGCATCACTTTGATTTTTTTATCTTGAACTGGTGCAATCTCATCCAACACTGACACTGTTTGAGCTGAAGGATCCAGCAAAGCATCAGCAGAGTCAGACGGTTGGCATGGTGCAGAGTACATCAATGCTCATTTCATTGCTCCATAAACTCTCTTACAAAACTGTATGAGGTGTTGTGCGCCGCCATAGACACTGGGGCGACATCTGGTGCCAAAGCGCGTAAATGGCCACTAACTCGACACGAATGGACTTTAATTGACGCTTCTGATTGTTTTTTTTACAAATAGAGGTGACGTGATGACGTTTCCTTCCCTTTGCTTCATTTGATCGCCAGAAAGCGCATGAACGTGAGCAGACACAAAAAACAGGCAATGTGTTTCGTACTGAAAGCAAGAATCCTAGCAATTTGGATGTTAACAGCGACCCTTTCCAGCAGTTTAATAGCCTTCGGCTTGGCTGCGGATGGGGACCGGAGCGTGGAAGAACTTGCAGAGTTGAATCTGGAAAACCAAGCTGGGTCCAAAGGAGAAGGCACCGTCTACCTCGAGATACGGGGTGTGGCGGATGCCGGTGGGTCGGCAGGGTCGTCGCTCAGACACAGACCACAGACCGACACAAGCAGTCCATCTGCAGAGACAACTCAAAGCGTTTGGACCACTCGAGCTGAGAACGCCAGCCTTGAGGAGCCCTCACTCCCACAGATGGTGTTCAGCTCAGAGGTCTGGCCGCAGAGAAACACATCCTCACAGAAGAACCGCACACTAGGTCGGTCACTGAAGGCCCCTGAGAAAGTAAGACCGCAGCAAGGAGCTGTAGCTTTAGACGGTGGGTTTGTCAGATTTTCCAGACACGCTCCCTTTCACATGTAAGCTATGTGGGTACTGAAAAGAGCGTCTTATTAAAAAGGGCAAGGCCAGTCGATCAGTCAATATTTTCTTGGTCGACTAAGGTTTTTATTACACACAGCTTCTAATTAAAATCATACACTATATTGCCGAAAGTATTCGCTCGTCTGCCTTCACGCACATATCTTGAGAGCCCATTCTTAATCCATAGGGTTTATGATGCCGGCCCGCCCTCTGCAGCTATAGCAGCTTCAAATCTTCTGGGAAGGCTTTGCACAAGGGTTAGGAGTGTGTTAATGGGAATTTTTGACCATTATTCCAGAAGTGCATTTGAAAGGTCAGACACTGTTGTTGGAAGAAAAGGCCTGGCTCACAGTCTCTGCTCTACATCATCCCAAAGGGGTTCTATCGGGTTGAGGCCAGGACTCTGTGCTGGCCTGTCAAGTTCTTCCACACCGAACCGGCTCATTCGTGTCTTTATGGACCTTGCTTTGCGTACTGGTGCCCAGTCATGTTGGAACAGGAAGGGGTCATCCCCAAACTGTTCCCACAAAGTTGGGAGCATGAAGTTGTCCAAAATCTCTTGGTCTACTGAAGTATTAAGAATTCCTTTCAGTGGAATTAAAGGGCTGAGCCCAAGTCCTGACAAACAGCCCCACACCATAATACCCCCTCTACCAGACTCTACACTTGGCCCAGTGCAGTCAGACAAGTATCATTCTCCTGGCTACCACCAAACCCAGACTCATCCATTGGATTGCCAGATGGAGAAGTGTGATTCGTCGCTCCAGAGAACACGTCTCCACTGCTCTAGAGTCCAGTGGTGGCGCTTTACATCACCGCATTTGATGTTTTGCATTGCGCTTGGTGATGTAAGGCTTGGATGCAGCTGCTCAGCCATGGAAACCCATTCCATGAAGCTCTCTATGCTGTTCTTGAGCTGATCTGAAGGCCACATGAAGTTTGGAGGTCTGTAGCGATCCACTCTGCAGAAAGTTGGCAACCTCTGCGCACTGTGCCTCAGCATCTGCTGACACCGCTGTCATTTTACGTGGCCTACCACTTTTTTGCGGATTTGCTGTCGTTCCCAGTCGCTTCCACTTTGTTATAATCCCACTGACAGTTGACTGTGGAATATTTAGTAGTGAGAATTTCCCGACTGGACTTGTTGCACAGTACCACCATCACATTACCATGCTGGAATTCAGAGCTCCTGAGAGCTACCCATTCTTTCAGAAATGTTTGTAGAAGCAGTCTGCATGCCTAGGTACTTGGTTTTATGCGCCTGTGGCCATTGAAGTGATTGTAACACCTGAATTCAGTGACTTGGATGGGTGAGTGAATACTTTTGGCAATAGATGTTTGAGAGTGACAGTGTATCCTGAACATGTCTAAGTATTGTGATCTTTTTGCCATATTGCCCACATGTAACGCATATGGAAGTGTATGGGTCTTTTTTTTTTTTTTTTTTTTTTGTTTTTTTTTTTTTTCATTTACTGAATTAGGTGGGATTATCAACTTTTAGTTGACATGGCTTGCTAAGAATTTGGGAGCAGCTTTATAACGAACTCTTACTGAATTGATGCTGACATTGAGACATTGAACTATGTGCTATAACAATGTTCTTTGTGTAGGATCTGAGGGTAAAAAGGAGGATGGAAAACTAAATGATCCTTCCTTCATTGCTCAAGAGTGGTTAAAAATGAGGCCTCTAGTGCGTTGTTCTAGAGATGCTATGACCCTAACAGCTACAGGAAGGGGCTACACTCACTTTCTGGTGGACAGAGGTTAGCCTATTGCATGCACTCACATTGACTTTACCTTTGTTTAAAAATTGCTTTGTATATGTATTTGTAAAGGTATGGTGTAATGGAGGGGACCCTGTTAAAGGGGACTTTCACCAATTTTTCTAAATTTCTGTGTAGTAGTTAGTCCTTGATCTAAAGTCATTCAGAGTGGTTTGATGTGAAGTATATCAATTTTTATTTACTGTCCAAAACCACCATTGAACCTACATGCCTTTGGACTTTTGTAATGTAAATGTAGTCACAAATCTGTAAAGATATTGTTTCTTTGGGGATTTTGCCTTACACCCCCTGCATGTAGTCTTCTGCTATGAATGGATTAAAATACATTTTAAGCCAAACCACTGTCATAAATCAATGTCAGACATCAGGCCCCATTTCATGTAGTAACCTTCTGTGAGGAAGCTTTGAAGTGTTGCACTCTTAACACATCAGGTTCCCATAACCACAACTGCAAACAGTTTTAACTGAAGCGCTCTGTTCTAGAGGTTTCTCTACAATGGAGCTTTTCACATCAAAATGCTTGGAATGACTTACATTTCAGTCATTAATTATGAAAATTATGTCCACATCAAGTGATGCAGATAAATAACTTAACTCTTTGCAGTGGATGCAACCCCTGTGTCTGTGCTTCATCTGCCACCAAACTGTGGCTTCTCTTTGAAGACCTCAGGGAGACACATGGAACTTACAGCTCTATTTGAAGGGTGCTATGTCTTACAAGAGGTATGCTTGCCATTTTATTTCTTGCTTGAGTCGCAGCATTTCTCGAGTCATGTTAACTTTCCATGTGTCCTTCTTATTCTTTGTAAAATATTCAGCAAGCACTTGTCACTTTTCCAATTTTTCCCTACCCCAAAGATGGCTGGGCAGCTAAGAAATGTTGGCTGAAGTTATTTTATAGCAAAGTCATGAGACTACTGACTAACCAGCAAAGAGTGGTAACAAGTGTCAGTTGGCACCAACCAGTTAGCATCGTGCAAACTATTTTAGTTGATAAGTAGTCTTAAATTATTGCGCTTGTGGTATCTGACACAATAAGCTGTTATCTATAAAATGGGTGAACTTTTGAACAAAATTAAGGCTCAAAGATGGCAACATCTATTTTAGGTATGTGTCCTATCCTGTCAATTTACATAGACAAAGTAATGTTTGAGTTGTTAAACACAATCAGGTCAATTTGAGAATTGAAGAACTCTACTTGAGGCAAGCTTTTTGATGTCTGCAGATTTTGCAGTGCTAATTAAGGTGTGTGTGTGTGTGTGTGTGTGTGTGTGTGTATACACACATTACATATTTGCTGCATTAGCCTTGTATCTCCACTGCAAAATTGAAGCAGCAAACTTCATGCACAAGTGTCTTGGCTGAGTGGTTACATTTGAAGTAAGCAGGAAACCACAAATTTGATTCCTATCCTGAACACTTTCTTAAACTGTGCTGTATATTATGAAGGCAGCTACTAACCTACTGAATCCATTTCTTTTACATGAAGGTGTTCCATGAAATCATCTCTCTAAAATGCCTTGTATTTTAATGTATTTGATCTGTATTGTTTTCTGTTCCATTAGAATGGAAGTTATGTGTTGCCACTGCTGTGGTGGGGAAAGCCAGTGAAGATTCACTGTCCTATGAGCTCTTCTCATCAGGGTACTCCTTCTGGCTTCTGCTTGACTTTTGGCATGGTTATAAAGATGAAACATGCCCAGGGGGCTATAGAGGACCATAAGGTCCAAGGTGAGCTCCAAACTGACATAATTTGAGTGCATACAGGCATCTTTATCGTAATGTTTGTTTCGACTTGATTTGACCATAGACTCTTTAAAAAAAACAACAACTTTAAGTAAACGTCATTAATAAAGAGCTGCAGCTTGCTCAGTCTGTTCTAACATTGAAGTTACTAGAACTACTTGCACAATGTTCTGAAATGAACAAGTTTGTTTAAAACTAGTTTTAATTGTTCATTAGGTTTTTTTTTTGTGTTCCTTTTCTTGTCTTTAGTGAATGGCGAGTGGCTTCCTCTTTTGTCTGATGCATGTGCATGCCGTGTGGAGTCACCATTTGAAGAACTAGTCCTCTTCATTCCTTTCACAGCTCCATGCGCTAGGGTAAGTTTCTTTTGATATCTCCTTACATGTTTTAAGGAAAAGGTGGATTGCTGAGGGTACAGACAGAAGTCTTTAAAACGGTCAGCATGTAAAGGTTGCCTGTGGTATGCATACTCTAGAACAAATGGAGCAGGAGACTTAAATATAACGTTTCCAAAGACTTCACTTTCTTCTAACAAAGCTATTCCTTGATGTAATGAAAATCGTAAATTAAAATGGTCACTTTTTATGCCTTAGTAATTAAGATTCATCAGTAATAAACATTGTCTTTATGCCTCAGTAAGTTGCGTCTGATGGAACCAGCATTTAAATTAACACTAAATAACACTAGTTCATACCGTCTGCCTTAGCGTCAGTGTTTTTGTTTTTCACAGGATGGAGGAAGCACCCTCAATGTCCTTTTGAATGGAAAAGAGTTTACACTCTCCTGTCTACCTCCCCTCCACCTCCCCCACTATCCTTCTGCTGAGTTTTTTCAACCACTTCATCCAGGTCAGACGGAGACCCGTTTTACCCCATCTGGACCAAATCCCCCATTCAGCTCACTTCTAATGAAACGAGAGACCCCTGAACCACATGTGGTGCCTCATCAACTTTATCCACAGCCTTATATACCACATCTTTCTCCTGGGTTTTTCCTGGTCAAATACCCTAATACCCATGTGATGGGTCCAGACTTTGCTTTTGGGATGCCCATCATGCGGCAACCCTATGGCTTTACTGACCCAGTGCTGCCGTTTCCTCAAGCAGCACCACCTGTTGATGCCCCAGGAACCCCCATATATCAGTACTCTCTTATACCATTATATCATGAACCTGACATGGCTGGAACTGCAACTACATCACCAAAAGCTACTATTCCACTTTTTCCATCTTCTGTTGGGCATAACCCAATGATGCCCATGATGTACTCTCATCATAACCACAAGCTTTACCCCATGCATCTCTACCTGAACCCCGCTTACCATCCTTTCAGTCAGTCAGAACCAGTGCTGCCAAGTCCAGTCCCAAAATTTACTACTGCTGCAATTTCAGTACCAAAACACATTTCAAAGCATCCTGTGGTTCCCACACCTCTAGAACACAAAGTTCCTCAACTTCCATCTAGAGTTCCAGAGCTCCCAGTGGCTTCTTCCAAGATGGTGCCATCCCTTACTTGCATTGGGAATCGTTTGGCAGCAGCCTTGCCATCTGCAAAAATGGAGTCTGTTAAAGTCAAAGGTAAAATATGTATAAACTTATTTCATGTCAGGAACTGGTGGTGTCATTTGAAAGCCATACAGCATTCTCTACTCTTAAACTAACCACCCAAAACTAGTCTAGATTGTAATACTGAGAAACTTGTAGGAATAAAGTTCTTTTGGGGGAGTCGATTTGGCTTATGAAATGTTAAAGTGGATATGGAATGCTCCTCTATGAGCTTGAAATGTGAAATAGTGGAATTCCCCATTAAATGTCAGTCAGGTCTCTACAACAGGTGGACATGAAGCACAGTTTGGTGACTTCCCTGCTCATACACACCTGGTTCAACTTTAAATAATGGTTTGGCTCGGTTGGTGTTAGAATAGTTTGGTAAATTAAGACATTTCCAAACAGTGTTGGGCTTCCATTGGTGAAATCGGTGAACCTCTTCTGGAGTCTTCAAGGGTGTTGTAAAACTCTAAGAAAGGAAGGGGAAAGCCTTCAAATCTGTTTATGGTTCCCAGCACTTCTCTAGATCTAATCTGTCTAGACTTGCATTCAGATAAAGTATACACAGGCCTTAATGTTGTTTCTCCCCTTGCATGTTTAGATGCGAAGAGGAATATGTGGGTACCGGTGTCCTCTGCTCCAGCACGCTGTGGGTATTCACTGCAACGTAAAGGCAGGGGGGTGGTATTATCCTCCCCTCTACCTGCCTGCCACTCGCGTAATCTGGTGAGCATCACCATTTCACCCGTCTGACTCTGAAAGTAGCCATGTGTTTAGTCGTGTCCCTTTGTCATTGCTGAGCTCAGACTACTACCATATGTCTTATTTAAAGCCTTGTTTTTGTGGTTTTGGTGGTTGTATTGTAAAGTTGGGTAATGTGGCAGTATATTATGTTAAAATTGTCACAATATGCATTTGTTAGTGTGGATATTGTCAGTACTTAAAAAAAGCACATTTCATTAGAAAGAACAATTAATCATCCATAATTGGATACACTGCACCTTTGAAGTAATGTATAAAAACCTTTTGTAAGCAGTATTTGTTAGCTTTTTTTCCCCCTACACTAGCGCTGTTGGTGCATTTTATGTTCCAACTTTAACACTAACTGTTATGTAATGTAAATGCTTCATTGGCCAGACTATCTACCTTTTTATTTTACATGTTTGATGGTCAATAAGTCTGATGGACCAATACAGACACATTTTGCTGTGGTGTCACTAATTGTGTATCTAGAGTAAGGTTTTAACGTAGTGTTGGTGTTTGGTTTTTTTTTTTTTTATGTGGAGAATTGAGCATCATTTTAAACTGCCTACATCCTCTTTCTTCTCTTCTGCAGTCCTCTTCACTGTTCTCTCTTTCACTGAAATTCTGGGATATTATCCAGTTGAAACACCGTGTTTTGCAACTCCGCTGTCTCACCACTGAACCTCAGGAATCACCTCCCACAACAGCAGAGTCACTTGCTCCCTGGACGTGGGACACAGCCAGTACCGTGCCTAAACCTAAGCAGTCATTTTCACAAGCTAAGCCTGTGACTTCACCTTCCCAGCTTCAGAAACCTACACTGTTCTCGTCGCCCAAACCTACAGCACTATCTTCGAAACCCTTCGTCCCCCGAATCCTGTGTCGCTCTCAACATATGAGCATAATACTGTCTTCTCGAGCCATTACAGGCCTGACTGTTCAAGGTGAGTCTTAGTTAAAATCATTTTACATTTTTCATACAATTCCATTTGTGTTGAGTTAGCAGGTGTTTTTGGATTTCTTAGCATGTCAAACAAGTTTGTGGTAGCAGCTGTGATGCAGATGCGGTAGATATAGTATTTTAAGCTTCTTTAAGAAATTAAGTTTTGAAATTTGTCATACTGAAAAGGTGCAAGTTTCATAGAAATATACCACTCACTGACTATCCCTCATAATTTTATCAAACTAGTTCCTCACTAATTTTTTTAAAAATAAGAGCCTTTTTTTGGCTATTGCCAAATTTGCCATATTTAACTCCAGGAAATGCTGTCTGCCACTGTAAAACTCCTGCCACTTATGTGCAGTATTTGTCATGTTCTGCCCCTCACAGCTCCCTCTGGTGGCAAAGGAGAGAATATGAAAGCAGTGCCAATAGACGAAGCTCCGCATCATTGTGGATATTTGGTGAAGGAGGACCAACATGGATTTATTACGATCTTCCTGCCCTACAAATCCTGTCACATGATTTATCAGGTCTGTATCCTTTAGTTACAGCAAGACTTCTACAGAAGTCTGCCAGCTTAGCTGTGATGGGTAAAAATTAGGTGTCCAAAAGAGTGGCTTATTTTTTTGTATCTATATGCTCAAAACCTCCTTACAAAAATCAAAGCATCAAAAAATACTAATCAGGATTTCGCATGATTTCAAATTTGTCTATGAAGTTTCCAGTGTTCTCTTTGCAGTAATCTGTGGGTGCAGTGTAAATATTGATTGCTTTGTAGCATCTTAAATTTGTACACTTGAAGTTTGGAATGGACATTCAAGTGACTCCTTACATTTTTGTTTGTCAGTAAACACTTAATGTATTTACTGTTACTTTTCAAAGGATGGACAGTACCAGATTATGCTTAAATATCAGTCTGCGGACGGTCTTGGAGTTGAGGCCTTGCTGTCGTGCCAAGTTCCAACAGGTTATGGTATGACAACTGATATCTTTGACAACAGTTTGGTTAATAGATTTTCATAGATTTAGACCTATTAAAATGCAGCAAACTGTGAAAGACAAGCATATAAGTCTCGCTGATCCTCTGGTAAAAAGTTTCACTTGAATTTACTGATGCTCCCAGCAGTAAAAAGTGCAATACTTTATCACTGTAGTCAATCGCTGGTATTGAAAGTCTCTGACATGATTGTAGCCTTTTAAGTATGCAGTTTTATAATGTTAACTGGTCCCTGTGTTCTGGTTGTTGGCTGCATTGCTTGTAATTCTAATGCCAAACTAAAGAAGCAAACTTCAGACAGCAAGCTGAGGTCTGCAGGTTTTGGCTGATTAACTTTCATATAATTTTAACATCTTTGTTTAGAATGCAGTCTGCCTGTTCAACTCCAGTTAGCCTGTGGGCCCAGCTCAGTTTCAGCAGTAGAATGCCATGGCCTGGGCTGCTGTTACTCCTCTGATACTGCTTTCTGCTACTACCCCATGGACGGTGAGTTTTTCACCAGTTTTACATGTTCAAACCGTGCGTGTGGTTGCCACCAAGTATTTTATAGAGTTTTCCACCAGGAGGCACCACATGAGTGACTGACGGTGACTGACTGGGTTATTCCTGAGACTGCGCAGTCAGTGTGGAACAGAAACCCTTAATCCGAAATAGTCAAGTTAAGCAAGTGTCATTATGAACACATGAGATGAATAGACAATGTGCTGTTTCACTTTCTACTGTGCATCATGTGGAGCCTTCAATTTAAGTCTTAGCCTTTACAAAGTAGCCTACAATCAAGTTAATTTGTTTTTTCTTCCTACAATGTGCAGCAGCCTGTGCATTTCCTGTTCATCACATTATGTTAATGTGTTAGAAACTGATGCCATTATGTCCTGAAGACACGAGAAGCTAGGCGTGGGGGGAAAATCGATTCTTCGATGCAAAGCGATGCGGCTGTTGATTCTGAATCAATTCATGAATATCAATTGATTTTTGTAAATTTATATTGTAATGTTGATGGAGCGCAAAGGGCGGAACTTGGAAGTGCAGAAGTGCACCGCCTGGACAGTCTGTGGTGGCACATAACAAACACATCTGCTTTAAGCTTTAGCTCAGCTACAGTGGCGCTTCTTCCGTTTGCGCCAGAAAACTTTTCCTCAGAAGTAGAGCAACATATTGTAAAATGTCTGTTTTGGCTTTTTGTTTGAATCTTCCCGTTCCACCTTAAATTTTGACCGAGGTGCCGAATGTAAATGTGGCACTATTTAAGATGGAACGGGAAAATTAGACTAGTGACTTCATCTTCGTAACTTTTTAGTGTTTCAGTCTCGATTTAACGTCTGTCTACAATGAAACCAAAACCGAAGTTATAAAATCACTAAAGGAAACTGGCAGGACCGCTGTAACATGTACCTCATGGACATCCACTACCACAGGATTTTTTTACCATAACAGCACATTTTATTACAGATGAGTGGCAGCCAATCTCTCGTGCTTCCAGTTCACTAACCACACTTCCATTTGGTTTATTAAAAAAGATAGTGGATGTAAATGCATTATGGCTCACTACAAATACTTTGCTTTAAAACCACCATGTCCTTAGACGGTAAGAAAATGGAAGCCCTGTATAGAATGCATCGATAATCATTTTAGAATTGCATCGCAGCCTCGGAATCATAAACGAATCGTGAGGTGCCTAGAGATTCCCACCCATAAGAGAAGCAGTGGTGACTTAGGTCACTTAAAATGTAGGGCCTGCATACTCTGACACTCAATGCCATTGCTCTTTGTCAGACGAAGTCTGGTGTGCTGAAATTTGAGGCAGAAGATGGGTCAGTTATTGACGGTCAGTGCCATGTGTGGTATTTTTGTTTGAAAATGCCCACAAACTAGGTGAATCAGAAGATTGAATCAGCTGATTTCTAGCCAACAACTTACTAAAACTTGATTTTGACCAATTTGGGTGTTGCTCCTGTCACATGATTTGCGCTTCCAAACCAGTCAGCAGATGTGCTGCCAAGCCACCTTTTTCTTCCCCAGCTTGAACTTCAGTTCTTTCAAAACAATTTTGCTTTTTTGACGGACTAGAGTTGAAACTTTTCTGGTATCTTTATACTACCAACATTGAATTTTAAGCCTCACGCCATTAAAAAGTTGGTGTTCTAGGCTTGGACCTCAATTTATAGAAAATACGTTGGAGTTTAAGTTGCAGTCCCAGTATTCAGAAAAACTGTGCTTAAATCAATTTGACTAATCTAAATACCGTGGTCCTACTCTGCATGTGACTTAAGCGAAATCGGTGGCATGTGAGTAAAGAGAATAAGGAAGGCTTAGAATTGTCCAGTACCATCAGCCATCTTTTTCCCACAATTTGCTTCTCTCCTCAGAGTGCACAGCCGACCGTCATTTTGTCTTCTCCATCCCTGCGTCCCTCACGGACCCTCCCCTCTCACCTGCCCTCCTGGTTGCTGCTGGCAACAGCTCCTGCACACCGCAAAGGGTGGTGGCAGACTCTGCCCTGTTTAAGGTCCCATTGGATGGATGTGGTGCTCATAGATATGTGAGTATGAATATGATCACGCTGAGAATCTTTCATCTGATACAGAAATGTTTTACTTTAATGGTCTGTTTAATGCAAGAGATTAGGCAGTTTCTAAACTACTTTAGAGTTGTCCATGCTTTTTAGATGCTTCTGAACACTTTGCCCTGCTTGAGGGTGTACACTGCTGTTGTAAAAGGTATTTCAGATGTTAAATATCCTGTAATTAGGTATTCACTACTTATTTTTGCCAAGTTATCCCCCTTCAAATTTGTTTGCCACTTCCTAGCTTATTTGAAACCTGTGAAGTTGCACAGAGCTTGTGTATTAATCATTAATAATATGAAACTGAGTATAAAATATGACATGGATTCCAAACTTTAACAGCACTGTGTATAACTATCAGTTTGTCACTTTATTATTTAGGAAGTGGGTAAGACTGTGATCTACATGCTGGAGATTCTGAACATGGTGCAGTCCCTCAGCCTCAACCATGGAACCATCACCAGAGATTCACCGTTCAGGTATACATATAAGTTGAAGTTGTGTGGTTATTTTTTTGTAATCAAGTTCTTTGGCTGTTTGTAAAAACCTACTCGGTCAAATAATCAGTTCTTGATTACGAATCAGTGATGACATCCCTGGTTGGTTGTGCATCTTTCTTGCAGGTTGCTGGTTGAATGTCGGTATCTGCCTGGCACCCTGGCAAGTGTGAGTTATCTGGTAAAGAGTCCATCTCTTGGACCATCCATTCAGGCTCAAGGGGTTTTTGGAGTCCAGCTCAGGATTGCTGAAGGCAAGTCTCGTATAGAGGAAATTTTACCATTTTTGTGGTGTTGGCAATGAATAACTTAAGTTTAAGAAAATTGCTTAGAGAATTGTAACCTCACTTATTACACTTTAAGCTTTGACAGACTTAATAGTAGTAATGCACAACCTTTGTTTTTAGTCCCTTTCAGTAGATGGTACCTGGTTTTGTTTGTAAAGTAACATTTTTATTTTATGCTTATTTCAACATGTAATCTTATTTCAATCAACTCAGATCAGTATTACAGTCGCTACTACCCACAATACCACCGGCCCCTGCAGAAGCTTCTAGGAAAACCCCTTTATCTAGAAGTGCGTCTGCTGAACCCTCCAGATCCCAGTGTGGTACTTTTGGTGCATTACTGTGTGGCTTACCCACGCTCAGCACAGTCTGCATGGGTCCTCATCTATGACGGGTACAGTTCACAACTGTAGATCACTTGCTGAGTTGTTGATGCAGTAGATTTATAGATTAAAGCAGTTTGAGGCTGTATATTGAGATTATCACATTTAAGGGGTTTTTACTTCTCTTAGCATTGTGGCCATCATCCGCTTAACTGTGGTTAAAAATTACCAACCAACATCTTTGACTGGCTTACTGTTACAAATAAACTTACTATGCAGGTACATGATTCATTCAAGGTACAATGTAAGTGTACCCTCAAAGGTACAACAGTGGTTTTAAGGTCCAATGGTGTACCTTACATGAGTTTTTCCTAGTGGAAATGTAGTTTTTTGTACCTTTTCATAAACATATGTATTAAATCAGAACTATAAAATAGCCTAGGGATGAGACGGGGTGTATGGAGTCGATACAACTTAGAAAATATAATTTCAATGGATTATGGTAGTTGTTTCCTGACTTAAGGTGCTGGGATGTACCCCTGAGGGTACTACCCCAGTGAGTGTATGGCTTTACGAAGGCAGCAAAATGTGTAAAATACTTCACTGTTCATTGAATAATTTAAATCACAACCAGTTTTAGCCAAACAAAATTATCATTCTGTGAGCAGCGCAAGAGCTCTTAACTTTAATACAGAGTTCAGTGGTTGTGTTGACCTAACAGCAGCTTTAAATGTCTCATCCAGTCAGTTCTTTTTGAAATGCACTAATCTTTTCTGGCATGTTAAGAAAACATCCTTTTGGTAGTAATAATCATTAACGTAATTTGCACTATATCTAGTCACATTGACAAGAGACCAGAGAAACGGCCACTGTCTTTGGTTATGCATGTACATGCTCATCCTGCTCCATAGGTGTCCAAACCCCCTTGATGTGACTCCAACCCATGAGCCCCCTGCCCCTCCTCCAAAGGCAGTGGCCAGCCATGTTAGACGATTCACTGTCAGCACTTTCCAGTTCCTGGAAAGCAGTAAGGCACTTTTGGAGCCTGATGAGGAGGAGAAAGAAGAGGTACTGTCACCTGCACTAAATTGTTTAAAAGGAGGAGACAAATGTGGCTTCTGTCAATCATGGGAAACCATGCTCATGTAGAAGTCCTAATGCTTTAGGGAGATTTTCTGATACAATTAAACAAAACATCTGCTAGTGTAAAGTTAGTGGAGACTTGCTGATTTATTTATTTATTTTTTCCCTCCCCCCTCCCTTCTCAGATTTATTTCATGTGTGCCACTGAGGTGTGTTTGCCCTCTGAAGGACCATGCATAGAAGGTTGCTTTAACTGTGAGTACATAAATTCCTTGTTACCGTTGGCTTACTGCCTTAGTTTTATGGACACTAGTTTGGAATCAGTTTTCAGTTTCTCTCTTCCAGTACCCTACATCTTAAGTAAAGAGTTAGGAAACTGTTTATATAATAGATGATTTCTAGACTTGTCTAGCATGCACAGAACTGTGGATGACTTTAGTTTTTCTGAGAAATCTATGCAGCATGAAGTGGTAATACTAATATCCATGTCTCTAATTTCAGTATCAGATTTGGTGGATAATTATGGTGCATCTTAAATTTGATAATGTCTTGTTCAAAGTGCATATCTACTCAGTATTGTACTAGATGGGTGGGTGGTGACAATTTGGTATTGTGCTAGATGGGTGGTGACTTAGTTTACTAAATGGTTGTAGAAAAGCAGGATCAACCTGCATCAGTATTTGCCAGTCACATAAACAAACCGATATCAGTTGCTTGTGAGGCAGAAGGTAGCTTCTTATTTGTAGGTGTAGAAACGGTGTGACCCTTTGAAAGGTGCAGTAGGATGGGTACAATTATATTAATATAATGACTGAGTGATCAAACATCTCTCTGAATTTTTATTTATTTTTATAAAACTCAAGATGACGATGCTCCTGCAGTGAAGTCCTGAGGATGGCTATGCTGAAAACCATGCACAACAATAAATAAATGTCTTCAACCTTTAACCAGAGTCATCATTTGTTTCAGAACTAAGTTAATTGCAGTGTTTAACAAAACAGCCAGATTCATGTCCTCATTCACAGTTTGGGAAATCTTTAATACACAGAAAAATCCAGAGCAGACATGTATGCTCAACTGAAAGGTCTGTAGTGCTTTCTGCTGTGTGTGATGAGATTAGAACTTTGGCTGAAGGCTTTTCCACACACTCTGCACACATGTGGCTTCTCTCCTAAAAAATGAAGGGGGGGATAGAAGCAATGTACATGTTAGAGGAATTTTGTACACTTTTGCAATTTCACAGATGACCTGAATCATTTTTTGCTATAAAATCAGTCTTTATTTTAAGGCACAATGTTTAGTAATTGGCATTGCAATTTGTCTTCATAACCCTCTGTATACAATATGCAGATCATTCTCTAACCAGCCTATGCTTTGTGTGCTGTGAGCATCCTGACCAATCACAGCTGTTCTTTGGGTGTTTGGATGCATTCAAGGCATTCATTAGTCTTGCAAGGCTAAATGTGATCTTGTACCAAGAACTCCCTGGAAGAGCCATGAGAAATTTCTAAGCCAATCCTACGCCTCGTGAAGGTTAACTCAGAGGCAATGTCTCAACATTATCTGACTGACAAGTCTGCCATTAGCCTGATGTGTTTAATATAAATGACCATTGCTGATACTTAATGACCACTGTCATTATTTTAAAAGTCTAGACTTAATATGCCTCATCGTATTAGTATTAAAATTCCCTTTTATAATCTGCATGGGAGAGATGTATAGATTTGAATATTTAATATGCTCCCAAAGAGCTGAATGTTTAGGTGCTGTATTCTATTGATTTTACTGCATTTGTAACCCTAGACAAAGCTGATGGTAGGTGTGCTCCCAGTTTCTACATAAAGGTATATGTATCAGCATTGGCAGATATGTACAAGGAAAAATGCTGGATAAATGATTCTGTTGGCCACAATACAGGTGCTTCAGATGCATGTATGAAGGTGTTCTCACCTGTGTGAATAAAGGTGTGTTTCTTCATGTCTGATTTCTGGTGGAATCTCTTGCCACAGTACTGGCAGGGGAAAGGCCGTGTGTCTGAGTGGATCAGCAGGTGTGTGGTGAGAGTCGAGGAACGCTTGAAGACTTTCCCACACACTTGACAATCAAACGTCCGTTCCTGAAACATAAGAGTGCACTGTTGGGTTTATGTCCAGGTTTGTTCATCAGGTTGCTTGTAGCACTAAGCTTCCACATTGTACACAGTCTTTACATACACAGAAAAATCTGCTTGTCCAGGATACTTTAACTTTTGTTCCTGTCCTAAAATAACGTGTATGCATGCGTGCATATATATATATATATATATATATATTTATATATTTATATATTTATATATATATATATATATATTTATATATATTATATATTATATATTTTATATATATTATATATTTTATATATATTATATATATTATATATTTATTATATATTTTATATATATTATATATATTATATATTATATATTTTATATATATTATATATTTTATATATATTATATATATTATATATTTTATATATATTATATATATTATATATTTTATATATATTATATATATTATATATATATATTATATATATATATAATTACACACTGCTCAAAAAAATAAAGGGAACACATAACTCCAAGTAAATCAAACTTCTGTGAAATCAAACTGTCCACTTAGGAAGCGACACTGACCATCAATTTCACAGCTGTCGTGCAAATGGAATAGACAAAAGGTGGAAATTATTGGCAATTAGCGAGACACACTCAATAAAGGAGTGGTTCTGCAGGTGGGGACCACAGACCACTTCTCAGTACCTTTCTGCTTTCTGGCTGACGTTTTGGTCACTTTTGAATGTTGGTGGTGCTTTCACACTCATGGTAGCATGAGACGCACTGTACAACCCACACAAGTGGATCAGGTAGTGCAGCTCATCTAGGATGGCACGTCAATGCAGCTACCTCCGCCTTTGTGCAAGGAGAAACAGGAGGAGCGCTGCCAGAGCCCTGCAAAATGACCTCCAACAGGCCACAAATGTGCATGTATCTGCACAAACGGTTAGAAACCGACTCCATGAGGATGGTATGAGGGCCCGACGTCCACAGATGGGGGTTGTGCTCACAGCCCAACACCGTGCAGGACGCTTGGCATTTGCCAGAGAACACCAGGATGGGCAAATTCGCCACTGGCGCCCTGTGATCTTCACAGATCAAAGCAGGTTCACACTGAGCACATGTGACCGACGTGACAGAGTCTGGAGACGCCATGGAGAGCGATCTGCTGCCTGCAACATCCTTCAGCATGACCGGTTTGGCAGTGGGTCAGTAATGGTGTGGGGTGGCATTTCTTTGGAGGCCCACACAGCCCTCCATGTGCTCGCCAGAGATAGCCTGACTGCCATTAGGTACCGAGATGAGATCCTCAGACCCCTTGTGAGACCATATGCTGGTGCAGTTGGCCCTGGGTTCCTCCTAATGCAGGACAATGCTAGACCTCATGTGGCTGGAGTGTGTCAGCAGTTCCTGCAAGATGAAGGCATTGAAGCTATGGACTGGCCCGCCCGTTCCCCAGACTTGAATCCGATTGAGCACATCTGGGACATCATGTCTCGCTCCATCCACCAACGCATTGTTGCACCACAGACTGTCCAGGAGTTGGCGGATGCTTTAGTCCAGGTCTGGGAGGAGATCCCTCAGGAGACCATCCGCCACCTCTTCAGGAGCATGCCCAGGCGTTGTAGGGAGGTCATACAAGCACGTGGAGGCCACACACAATACTGAGCCTCATTTTGACTTGTTTTAAGGACATTACATCAAGTTGGATCAGCCTGTCGTGTGTTTTTCCACTTTAATTTTGTGTGTGACTCCAAATCCAGGCCTCCATTGGTTAATAAATTTGATTTTCATTGATGATTTTTGTGTGATTTTGTTGTCAGCACATTCAACTTTGTACAGAACAAAGTATTCAATGAGAATATTTCATTCATTCAGATCTAGGATGTGTTATTTGAGTGTTCCCT
Source organism: Pygocentrus nattereri (assembly GCF_015220715.1). Lineage (NCBI taxonomy): Eukaryota > Metazoa > Chordata > Actinopteri > Characiformes > Serrasalmidae > Pygocentrus > Pygocentrus nattereri. The sequence goes on from NC_051222.1 coordinate 23,641,534, forward strand.
TTATTTTTTTGAGCAGTGTGTGTATGTGTGTGTGTATATATATATATATATATATATATATATATATATATATATATGCACTGTATAAACACATACACACTAACTGGCCACTTTATTAGGTACTTGCTAGTAAAAGTTTGGACCCCCTTTTGCCTTCAGAACTGCCTTAATCCTTCGTGCCATACTTTCAACAAGGTGGTGGAAACATTCCTCAGAGATTTTGGTTGGTTATTTGAGTTCCTGTTGCCTTTCTATCATCTGGAACCAGTCTGCCCATTCTCCTCTGACCTCTCACGTCAACAAGGCATTTTCATCCACACAACTGCCGCTCACTGGATATTTCCTCTTTTTCAGACCGTTCTCTGTAAACCCTAGAGATATTTGTGCGTGAAAATCCCAGTAGATCAGCAGTTTCTGTTCCAGCCCGTCTGGCATCAACCACCATGCCACGTTCAAAGTCACTCATCACCTTTCTTCCACCTTTCTTTGACTTTTCTGAAAACTGATTGGATCTGTCCATTTTATATGCATTTAATCAGTTAAGCCAAATAATTCTGAAGCTTTCTGGTTATGCAGACAAAATGTGACATCTTTGTCAGGGGGAAAAAAAATTATATATACAATATCTCTAATTGTAACTTTCAGCAGATAGAAAAAAAATTCAAGACTTTCTTATTAGTCCTCAAAAATTAAAGCATTATGGCCCAGTCCCAGTTCTTTTTTTTTAGCCCTTCCCCTTGCTTTGAGTGTCATTTTGTCTCTTAGTACGGAGTTACAGGGTAGTGGTTGAAATCTTCCCCTATGAAATTGGGACAGCCCTTCAAAAACCCAACACATCACTAGTCAGTGGTTTTTACTTAAACAGACATGACTAATTTTGCTGGACATTTCCAAAATGCTGGTAGGTATCCTTTTGTGGTTGTCTGCAGAAAATGAGATTTTTAGAAATGCTGGTGTTATTGGTTTTTGGTTTGTGGCATTGACTTTTCAGTGCTCTGTTTGGAGTGTGCCTCTGAAAATCCTCCATTTGGAGGGCCATGTAGCCCGAACATGCCCTGCCCCTTTATATCAACAACGACCGAGATGGGATTGGGACCTAGGTGTGGGTAACGGCGTTGTTTTCATTTACTTTAGTTTTTGATTTATATGTAATAGCCACTGACCTTTGTTCTATATGGTGTCACAGGTTTGTTGCTGTTGCAGTAGACCACAGGCAAGCTGTAACCTTGATGATACTTGTACACATGGGCCTCCAGGCTGGAAAGGGAAGAGAAGAACTACAAGAGAGAAAGGGAAGACAGACCATAGGTGTTAGTGTAGTGTCGTTCTAAATCAAGTAATAAGTTGAATCTATTTCATTGAACCAACACAGCAATGACCCCTAGAACAAAAGCCTATACATCTACATCTACACTACCTCATGCAGCTTTTGAGGCTTTATGCTTGGTGAGATTTCTTACATGCTTGTGGTGTGGAAGTCAGGATGCTTTACCTTGCTGCAATTGGGACAGTGAGTGGTGGAGGAGCTGTTCAGAGCGCTGATCTGGGAACAGTCTCTGTCTTTATTGCTGGGCTGTAACAATCCTAGCTCCTGCTTGTCCTCTGTGCTGGTGGCCTGAAGATGGTGCCAAGGAACCAGAGAAGAGCCTTCACTAAAACTCTTAGTGTCTGTAAAGAAACAAATGAGTTCAATCTTGTTGCCTGGTTTTAAGTCAAAGCACATGCCAAGCTTAGAGGATCTATTTAATTTTCACATGGTGAACTGTGCAATTTTTTTTTCTTCAATGAAGTTGAATATATGGCTATGGAAATGCTAATGATTTAGAAAGGAGAAAGCAATCTGGTCTTTCATCTTAATAGGTGAGCAAGCAGGTCAACATTTAAAGTCCTTTTTTTGTGTTTAAATGCTCATTTTCTTATATGAAGAGAACTGCAGTCTTGGCATCAGTGTTCTGTGGTCAGAATGGCCACTAGGGGGCTTCAGAAAGAGGTTAATATAGTACTTCTAAAACGGATTAAAAGGCATATACCAATAGCAGTAATGTTGGTAATAGTAGATGCAAGGAATCTGGTAATTAAGGTGGTTAACATTACTATGTAGTTAGTATTAGAGGAAAGTGTTTATATTAACTAAATGTGTTCATATTTCTTCCATGCTAGCTATAAATACACAAATACACTTGAAGGGGGGGGAAGGGTTCTTTAGTAAAGGCACTGGTTTAGAACCATTTGCATGAAATAGTCCTTAATGGAGACTCTAAAGCTCCTAAACCTAGCGCTAAAGAGTTGTTCTATTGGTAGAAACTTAATCATAACAGAAGAGTCCCTTTTGGTGCTATATAGAATCTTTTTCAAATAGCTTCTGTGTAGAAACACATACAACACATTCTCCATCAATCTGAAGACTTAATTCACATGAGCAATTTGAGTATGCAAATTGTTCTATATAGAACCCAAAGTCTTTTTAAAGAGTGTAATTAGTGTTAGACTTAAAAGGAGCAAAGATTTTGAAAGGTTTTAAAGTAGTTTGATCTAATTTGTACTATTCCATTTATCCTAGATGTAGTCGATCAGCTGAGACGATGTTTAGAGTCAAGAATTTTCTTCCTTAGTTTTGAACTGAAGCTGTGAGGCTAACAAACACAAGATGTCAATAGAGAGAACACATGCCCACTACAGCTGTTGCTTAAATTGGTTGTCCCCAGCTTTCATGCCCTCTGAAGTTTTTATTTTCTATAATTGGATGGGATTTGAACAAGCAGAGAAGTTTTTGGGATGTTAGTTAGGTTTTAAAGTTTTTTTTGCTAGCAATGTTTGACTAGCTCTAGCATTAACCTAATAAAGCATTATTTGGACTTCAAACCTGTTCTGGTTGATCAAATTAGAAAACTTTTTGCCCTTTTTTTTGGGCAAAAATTCCTTTAAACTTCAGTTCCTCTCTGCCATAAGTGCATATTTATAGCTATAATTATGACTACACATAGTTATGCAGTTGTAAAGGCACAATACTTCAGTAGTAGTAAGTAAATAATTCAGAATAGTTATTGAATGATTAGTGGTAGTAAGTGAATAATTGTAGGTTAATTAATAAGTGGATAATTAGCCTGAGTTTCAAGAGGTTAAAGAAATACAGTAGTGAAGGGTTGATGGCTTCCACTGTCAGCCATGCAGTCATTAGAAAAATGGAGAGAAAAAAAGTTTTAAAACAGGTATGAAGAACAACTATACACTGTTCACCTGTGGTCCAGCTGTTGCAGAAATCCTGGTGTATATTGGCTTCTTGTGTAGATGAAGACTCCACACTCTGTTCTGGTTCTTCTCGAGTTATGGGCGACACTATGGGGGCAGTCGAGGGAATGCCAAGGTATGGTGTGCAGTCAGTGGGGAGAGGAGAGCGAGAGCCTCCCCTTCTCCTCTTTTTCACTAGGAAGGAGCGAGGCATGGTTTACAGAAGTGTAAAGATCTAGAATTAGAATTGGAGAAATTCAGTTAACTGCTGCAAGAAATTGTTCAAAGAAGAACCTTCTTCGTACCTTTTGCTTACTGTTATGGAAGAGCAAAAAACTGCTTTCTCCACTAGATGGCAACGTCATGTTCACTTGCCAGTTTATTATAACTGGAAAAACCTACATTGTACATGCTTAATGGCCATTTTACCAGATACACATACTTTATAGGTGCACTTTGTAGGTTTGCAGTTACTGAATGTAGCCCATCTGTCTAGGGGTGGGCCAGTGGGACTTTTGTCGATGGGCCTCAGACCACAAGGCTTTAGTGGGCTCAAGATACTTAGAACAATCCATAGCAGACACACGCCTTAGATCAAACACAAGCTGTTATGATATCGGCAAAAGAAAACCAAAAAAAGAAATTAATTTGCCCTGCCCACAGTGCACGAAAACACAAACGTGAACCACTGCTTAATTCCCCTTTAAGATCTTATTTGTGTGTGTATGTATGTGTTTATGTCCACGGGCTGTTCCTGTCCCATCCTGACTATTAGTGGAAAGGGGCCACCATAGGACCACTACTGGCCGGCTAGTATTTGGCTGATGGACTATTCTCATCAGTGATAACTCGGTAGTGGCATGGTGGTATGTGCGTCAACATTCAAACAGTGGGTCAGAAACTCACCAAGGATGAAGAGCTAAAGAATGACTGACACCAATTGTGCATGCAAAAGATGAGCAATAGTTTGTGTACGTATACAAGTTATACCAACAGGATACATGACTAATAATGTGGCCAGTGATTGTACACAGTGTTTAGGACCTCCAACACTGCTATGGCTCATCCACTTGAGCGTTTTAAAAGGTCCCAGATAATACTTGCTCCTCTGATGGTCCCTTTCTTTTAATGTACAGGAGCAGTCAGTTGTGCAGCAACAAGTAAGTTAGTTTATAACTGTAAAGCTACCACTTATATGGTAGATGTTTCAGATAAAATGGCCATTGAATATGTATGAAGTGTCTCTAGTACATCTGCATTATGTTAAAACATATGTTGTACTAGTGACCAAGTAAGATGTTCTAAGGACTCAGCGGAGGAAATTATTGAACATAAGGTGTCTAACAAGTGGGAAAACACAGGATCTAATAATAGTGGTGCTCCAGGTTTGGAACACAGCTTGTCCAGTACAGTTTAGAGATTTTCCTGCTCAAATGCACCTACTACACCAGCTGGCTGCCAGCTGGACAAAATCATGTATGTTTTAAACAGGGAAATACTGCCACATGTTAGAGAGTGAATATATTATAGCTATAAATGTTATTCCATACTTCTGTATCGTTTTGGCATAATGTAGTTATGAAATCAATACTGGCCTTCCCAACAATCGTACTGCAGAATGACGATGCAATAATAGGCTGTGTCGGGCCTGCACCTCATTTTCCTTGCACTAAAAATACTGACTTTACAGTTTTATTTGAGCTAGCCAGAAAATACAGCGCCAATGAAGCCAGATTTTCAGCAGCACTTACATTTCTACCATGATTGAGCTGTGGATATTTGGAATAATACACATGCTACAAACTGAAAAGGTGTATTTAGGACTACAACCGTGAGCACAAGGACAAAATAACAAACACGGGCAATACTGGAACACGTCAGAACACTTGGAAATAAAGGTTCTGTGCAGGTAAATTTTTAATTCATCAGGGTACAAATAATGTAATGTTCCCTCAAAGGCATGACAGTGGTTTTACGGTCCAATTATGTACCTGAAATCTTTGTTTTTTCCCTCCAGAGAAAGGTATGTATTTGTTCTTTGTCATAACCTAACGCGACGGGTTGTGTGGAGTCAATACAACTTAAAAAATAGAATTTCAGTGGATTATGATACAAATATGTTCCCTGTCCAAAGGTATTACGATGTACCCACGACAGTGACGGTTTCGCTGAGAGTGAAGTGAATCAAACCCAAAATTGACCCGTTTTAATTGTAATTTTCATGATTTCATGTATTTCTTAAGCCAAATGAATGCATCTGTAAGGAACCAAGTCACAGTTCAAATGTAAATAATTAAACAGATTGGTGTCGAGTCCAATATCACGGTGCATTCAAAAATGTATAAGTGAGTCAGTCTGAGTTTTGACAAATAAGAACAGAGCAGTGAGTTAAATGCATGTAGAACTGATAGGATTTACATTGAAAACAGATGGACAGATAAACAGTCAATTTGCAGATAAGTTATCTGTGTGGGGTTAGCAAATTTCTACACTGAACCCACCTGACAAGAAATCAGAATCAAAGCTCACTAGATGATGATTAAAAGCTTTCAAAGCTGTGTGCATCTGTGCTTTTTCAATGGCAAAAGAAGACAGAACCAAGTGAGTCATTTGCAGACTTGAGATAAACATGCACAAAAATGCACTGATATACAGTGATGTAAGCTTTTTGTCAATGTTCACAAATGATCTTTCGATTCATCATGTGCTCATAACTTTTTAGAAACATAACTTTTTTTTTTCCTTTTGTAATTTGTGCAACATGTTTTCTGCACCTGCACCATTAAGCAGTTTAACTGCTATGGATATGCCTAACGAATTCACATTTAGAAAAAAAAATCTTACCTGCTTAAGTGACAGTTCGTTTCCAAGATCTGCAAGAATATTTGTGATCTTAAGCCACCAAATATAAAATAAACAAAATAAACAAAAATAACTGGAAAGCAAAAGGAAATGAGTTTAATGCGCAGTAATGCTGTATAATGTGTATTAGACTTGAACTCGTGCTCTCTGCGTCTCCTCAGTAGTGAATCTGAGCGCAACTGAAACTGCGCAAGGAAACGCTTGGCAAGCAACCGCAGCTGTGTCACTTCCGCTAGCATGGCTGCAGCTTCTTGAGAAGAAACACAGACAGAGAATCACACCAACTCTCTGTACCGATAGTTCATTCAGAACTTGTAAAAACCTCTGAAGACCACAGTGGTGATGAGGAGAATGCAGCTGTGCTGCTGATGGCTGTGATAATGTACAGAGTCTGTGCTGGTCAGAGCTGTTGTGACGGTTGGTGAGAAACTCAGAGTTCAGATAATAAGAAAAACACTCTAATACCAGCTCTAACATTGATAAACGACACAAACCCACCAGCTCTAATATTGATAAACGACACAAACTCACCAGCTCTAATATTGATAAACGACACAAACTCACCAGCTCTAACATTGATAAACGACACAAACCCACCAGCTCTAATATTGATAAACGACACAAACCCACCAGCTCTAATATTGATAAACGACACAAACTCACCAGCTCTAACATTGATAAACGACACAAACCCACCAGCTCTAATATTGATAAACGACACAAACTCACCAGCTCTAATATTGATAAACGACACAAACTCACCAGCTCTAATATTGATAAACGACACAAACTCACCAGCTCTAATATTGATAAACGACACAAACTCACCAGCTTTAACATTGATAAACGACACAAACTCACCAGCTCTAATATTGATAAACAACACAAACTCACCAGCTCTAATATTGATAAACGACACAATCACACCAGCTCTAATATTGATAAACGACACAAACTCACCAGCTCTAATATTGATAAACGACACAAACTCACCAGCTCTAATATTGATAAACAACACAAACTCACCAGCTCTAATATTGATAAACGACACAATCACACCTGCTCTAATATTGATAAACGACACAAACTCACCAGCTCTAATATTGATAAACGACACAAACTCACCAGCTCTAACATTGATAAACGACACAAACTCACCAGCTCTAATATTGATAAACGACACAAACTCACCAGCTCTAATATTGATAAACGACACACTCACCAGCTCTAATATTGATAAACGACACAAACTCACCAGCTCTAATATTGATAAACGACACAAACTCACCAGCTCTAATATTGATAAACGACACAAACTCACCAGCTCTAATATTGATAAACGACACAAACTCACCAGCTCTAATATTGATAAACGACACAAACTCACCAGCTCTAACATTGATAAACGACACAAACTCACCAGCTCTAATATTGATAAACGACACAAACTCACCAGCTCTAACATTGATAAACGACACAAACTCACCAGCTCTAATATTGATAAACGACACAAACTCACCAGCTCTAATATTGATAAACGACACAAACTCACCAGCTCTAACATTGATAAACGACACAAACTCACCAGCTCTAACATTGATAAACGACACAAACTCACCAGCTCTAACATTGATAAACGACACAAACCCACCAGCTCTAATATTGATAAACGACACAAACTCACCAGCTCTAATATTGATAAACGACACAAACTCACCAGCTCTAACATTGATAAACGACACAAACCCACCAGCTCTAATATTGATAAACGACACAAACCCACCAGCTCTAATATTGATAAACGACACAAACTCACCAGCTCTAACATTGATAAACGACACAAACCCACCAGCTCTAATATTGATAAACGACACAAACTCACCAGCTCTAATATTGATAAACGACACAAACTCACCAGCTCTAATATTGATAAACGACACAAACTCACCAGCTCTAATATTGATAAACGACACAAACTCACCAGCTTTAACATTGATAAACGACACAAACTCACCAGCTCTAATATTGATAAACAACACAAACTCACCAGCTCTAATATTGATAAACGACACAATCACACCAGCTCTAATATTGATAAACGACACAAACTCACCAGCTCTAATATTGATAAACGACACAAACTCACCAGCTCTAATATTGATAAACAACACAAACTCACCAGCTCTAATATTGATAAACGACACAATCACACCTGCTCTAATATTGATAAACGACACAAACTCACCAGCTCTAATATTGATAAACGACACAAACTCACCAGCTCTAACATTGATAAACGACACAAATTCACCAGCTCTAATATTGATAAACGACACAAACTCACCAGCTCTAATATTGATAAACGACACACTCACCAGCTCTAATATTGATAAACGACACAAACTCACCAGCTCTAATATTGATAAACGACACAAACTCACCAGCTCTAATATTGATAAACGACACAAACTCACCAGCTCTAATATTGATAAACGACACAAACTCACCAGCTCTAATATTGATAAACGACACAAACTCACCAGCTCTAACATTGATAAACGACACAAACTCACCAGCTCTAATATTGATAAACGACACAAACTCACCAGCTCTAACATTGATAAACGACACAAACTCACCAGCTCTAATATTGATAAACGACACAAACTCACCAGCTCTAATATTGATAAACGACACAAACTCACCAGCTCTAACATTGATAAACGACACAAACTCACCAGCTCTAACATTGATAAACGACACAAACTCACCAGCTCTAACATTGATAAACGACACAAACTCACCAGCTCTAACATTGATAAACGACACAAACCCACCAGCTCTAACATTGATAAACGACACAAACTCACCAGCTCTAATATTGATAAACGACACAAACTCACCAGCTCTAACATTGGTAAACGACACAAACTCACCAGCTCTAACATTGATAAACGACACAAACTCACCAGCTCTAACATTGATAAACGACACAAACTCACCAGCTCTAATATTGATAAACGACACAAACTCACCAGCTCTAATATTGATAAACGACACAAACTCACCAGCTCTAACATTGATAAACGACACAAACTCACCAGCTCTAATATTGATAAACGACACAAACTCACCAGCTCTAATATTGATAAACGACACAAACCCACCAGCTCTAACATTGATAAACGACACAAACTCACCAGCTCTAATATTGATAAACGACACAAACTCACCAGCTCTAACATTGATAAACGACACAAACTCACCAGCTCTAATATTGATAAACGACACAAACTCACCAGCTCTAATATTGATAAACGACACAAACCCACCAGCTCTAATATTGATAAACGACACAAACTCACCAGCTCTAATATTGATAAACGACACAAACTCACCAGCTCTAACATTGATAAACGACACAAACTCACCAGCTCTAACATTGATAAACGACACAAACTCACCAGCTCTAATATTGATAAACGACACAAACTCACCAGCTCTAATATTGATAAACGACACAAACTCACCAGCTCTAATATTGATAAACGACACAAACACACCAGCTCTAACATTGATAAACGACACAAACTCACCAGCTCTAATATTGATAAACGACACAAACTCACCAGCTCTAATATTGATAAACGACACAAACTCACCAGCTCTAACATTGATAAACGACACAAACTCACCAGCTCTAATATTGATAAACGACACAAACTCACCAGCTCTAACAGTGATAAACAACACAAACTCACCAGCTCTAATATTGATAAACGACACAAACTCACCAGCTCTAATATTGACTAAACGACACAAACTCACCAGCTCTAACATTGATAAACGACACAAACTCACCAGCTCTAACATTGATAAACGACACAAACTCACCAGCTCTAACATTGATAAACGACACAAACTCACCAGCTCTAATATTGATAAATGACACAAACTCACCAGCTCTAACATTGATAAACGACACAAACTCACCAGCTCTAACATTGATAAACGACACAAACTCACCAGCTCTAATATTGATAAACGACACAAACTCACCAGCTCTAACATTGATAAACGACACAAACTCACCAGCTCTAATATTGATAAACGACACAAACTCACCAGCTCTAACATTGATAAACAACACAAACTCACCAGCTCTAATATTGATAAACGACACAAACTCACCAGCTCTAATATTGATAAACGACACAAACTCACCAGCTCTAACATTGATAAACGACACAAACTCACCAGCTCTAACTATTGATAAACGACACAAACTCACCAGCTCTAATATTGATAAACGACACAAACTCACCAGCTCTAATATTGATAAACGACACAAACACTCACCAGCTCTAACATTGATAAACGACACAAACTCACCAGCTCTAATATTGATAAACGACACAAACTCACCAGCTCTAATATTGATAAACGACACAAACTCACCAGCTCTAACATTGATAAACGACACAAAACTCACCCAGCTCTAATATTGATAAACGACACAAACTCACCAGCTCTAATATTGATAAACGACACAAACTCACCAGCTCTAATATTGATAAACGACACAAACTCACCAGCTCTAATATTGATAAACGACACAAACTCACCAGCTCTAATATTGATAAACGACACAAACTCACCAGCTCTAACATTGATAAACGACACAAACTCACCAGCTCTAATATTGATAAACGACACAAACTCACCAGCTCTAATATTGATAAACGACACAAACTCACCAGCTCTAATATTGATAAACGACACAAACTCACCAGCTCTAATATTGATAAACGACACAAACTCACCAGCTCTAACATTGATAAACGACACAAACTCACCAGCTCTAATATTGATAAACGACACAAACTCACCAGCTCTAATATTGATAAACGACACAAACTCACCAGCTCTAATATTGATAAACGACACAAACTCACCAGCTCTAACATTGATAAACGACACAAACTCACCAGCTCTAATATTGATAAACGACACAAACTCACCAGCTCTAACATTGATAAACGACACAAACTCACCAGCTCTAACATTGATAAACGACACAAACTCACCAGCTCTAACATTGATAAACGACACAAACTCACCAGCTCTAATATTGATAAACGAACGAAGTCCTGCAAAAACTCACCAGCTCTAATATTGATAAACGACACAACCCACCAGCTCTAATATTGATAAACGACACAAACTCACCGCTCTAATATTGATAAACGACACAAACTCACCAGCTCTAACATTGATAAACGACACAAACTCACCAGCTCTAACATTGATAAACGACACAAACTCACCAGCTCTAATATTGATAAACGACACAAACTCACCAGCTCTAATATTGATAAACGACACAAACTCACCAGCTCTAATATTGATAAACGACACAAACACACCAGCTCTAACATTGATAAACGACACAAACTCACCAGCTCTAATATTGATAAACGACACAAACTCACCAGCTCTAATATTGATAAACGACACAAACTCACCAGCTCTAACATTGATAAACGACACAAACTCGCCAGCTCTAATATTGATAAACGACACAAACTCACCAGCTCTAACAGTGACAAACAACACAAACTCACCAGCTCTAATATTGATAAACGACACAAACTCACCAGCTCTAATATTGACAAACGACACAAACTCACCAGCTTTAACATTGATAAACAACACAAACTCACCAGCTCTAACATTGATAAACGACACAAACTCACCAGCTCTAACATTGATAAACGACACAAACTCACCAGCTCTAATATTGATAAATGACACAAACTCACCAGCTCTAACATTGATAAACGACACAAACTCACCAGCTCTAACATTGATAAACGACACAAACTCACCAGCTCTAATATTGATAAACGACACAAACTCACCAGCTCTAACATTGATAAACGACACAAACTCACCAGCTCTAATATTGATAAACGACACAAACTCACCAGCTCTAACATTGATAAACAACACAAACTCACCAGCTCTAATATTGATAAACGACACAAACTCACCAGCTCTAATATTGATAAACGACACAAACTCACCAGCTCTAACATTGATAAACGACACAAACTCACCAGCTCTAACATTGATAAACGACACAAACTCACCAGCTCTAATATTGATAAACGACACAAACTCACCAGCTCTAATATTGATAAATGACACAAACACTCACACCAGCTCTAACATTGATAAACGACACAAACTCACCAGCTCTAATATTGATAAATGACACAAACTCACCAGCTCTAATATTGATAAACGACACAAACTCACCAGCTCTAACATTGATAAACGACACAAACACTCACCCCAGCTCTAATATTGATAAACGACACAAACTCACCAGCTCTAATATTGATAAACGACACAAACTCACCAGCTCTAATATTGATAAACGACACAAACTCACCAGCTCTAACATTGATAAACGACACAAACTCACCAGCTCTAATATTGATAAACGACACAAACTCACCAGCTCTAACATTGATAAACGACACAAACACACCAGCTCTAACATTGATAAACGACACAAACTCACCAGCTCTAATATTGATAAACGACACAAACTCACCAGCTCTAATATTGATAAACGACACAAACACTCACACCAGCTCTAACATTGATAAACGACACAAACTCACCAGCTCTAATATTGATAAACGACACAAACTCACCAGCTCTAACATTGATAAACGACACAAACTCACCAGCTCTAATATTGATAAACGACACAAACACACCAGCTCTAACATTGATAAACGACACAAACTCACCAGCTTTAACATTGATAAACGACACAAACTCACCAGCTCTAACATTGATAAACGACACAAACACTCAACCCAGCTCTAATATTGATAAACGACACAAACACACCAGCTCTAACATTGATAAACGACACAAACTCACCAGCTCTAATATTGATAAACGACACAAACTCACCAGCTCTAATATTGATAAACGACACAAACTCACCAGCTCTAACATTGATAAACGACACAAACACACCAGCTCTAATATTGATAAACGACACACTCACCAGCTCTAATATTGATAAACGACACAAACTCACCAGCTCTAACATTGATAAACGACACAAACTCACCAGCTCTAATATTGATAAACAACACAAACTCACCAGCTCTAATATTGATAAACGACACAAACTCACCAGCTCTAACATTGATAAACGACACAAACACTCACCCCAGCTCTAATATTGATAAACGACACAAACACTCACCCCAGCTCTAATATTGATAAACGACACAAACTCACCACCTCTAATATTGATAAACAACACAAACTCACCAGCTATAATATTGATAAACGACACAAACTCACCAGCTCTAACATTGATAAACGACACAAACTCACCAGCTCTAACATTGATAAACGACACACTCACCAGCTCTAATATTGATAAACGACACAAACTCACCAGCTCTAATATTGATAAACGACACAAACTCACCAGCTCTAACATTGATAAACGACACAAACTCACCAGCTCTAACATTGATAAACGACACAAACTCACCAGCTCTAATATTGATAAACGACACAAACTCACCAGCTCTAATATTGATAAACGACACACTCACCAGCTCTAATATTGATAAACGACACAAACTCACCAGCTCTAATATTGATAAACGACACAAACTCACCAGCTCTAACATTGATAAACGACACAAACACTCACCCCAGCTCTAATATTGATAAACGACACAAACACTCACCCCAGCTCTAATATTGATAAACGACACAAACACTCAACCCAGCTCTAATATTGATAAACGACACAAACTCACCAGCTCTAATATTGATCAACGACACAAACTCACCAGCTCTAATATTGATAAACGACACAAACACTTACACACATGCACAGAACAGTCTACTTGATTTCTAGATTTTTTTTCTTTTCTCTGCATCTTTCTTGTTTTTCTTTATCTTTTTCTTTCTATTTGTCTTTCTTATTCTTTTTGTCCTTTCTTTCTTTGCTGTCTTTGCCTGTTTTTGTTTATCTTTCTTCATTTTCTTTCTTTTCTTTTTGTTGCTTTCTTTTATTTCTATACCTTGTGTACCTTTTTCTTTCTCTATTTTTCTTTTTACACTTCCCATCTTTTGTTCATTTATTTATTTTTCTTTCTCCCAATCTTTCTTTTTTCTTTTCTTTCTCTCACACACTTTCTCTCATTGGGCCTCATTCACCATGTCTCTGCATTTTTCTTTTTCTTTCTTTCTTTGTTTCCTTTAAATTATGTTTTTCTGTCTTTCTTTCTTTCTTTCTTTCTTTCTTTCTTTCTTTCTTTCTTTCATTGTTTCCTTTAAATTATGTTTTTCTGTCTTTCTTTCTTTCTTTCTTTCTTTCTTTCTTTCTTTCTTTCATTGTTTCCTTTAAATTATGTTTTTCTGTCTTTCTTTCTTTCTTTCTTTCTTTCATTGTTTCCTTTAAATTATGTTTTTCTGTCTTTCTTTCTTTCTTTCTTTCTTTCTTTCTTTCTTTCATTGTTTCCTTTTAATTATGCTTTTCTGTCTTTCTTTCTTTCTTTCTTTCTTGTTAACCACAGGCCGCAACAACAAAACTGAGACAGGTCTCCTCCACATGCAGCATTTTTTGTTGATGGTGTTAGCTGTTTGGTTGAGCTCTAAGGTCTTCACTGGTGGGCTGTACCTCCATGGGACGTTTCTTTTCACTTGTTTTAGGGGTTTGAATATGAAGAAGTGGTGGTTCAGAAGTTGTGAGCCTAAGCATGACATGTAACCAACAAGGGACATGCAGCTTTCACTTTGGTTAAGTGGGTGTCAAACAGTGTTGAGGACCCTGAGAATGGACAAAGCAAAAGAAAGAGAAAGAGAAAAGGAGAGCAGGATAAATGATGAGACAGAAAAAAAGGTGATGAACTGTAGAGACACACTTAAGAAATGTGAAGGAAGGTTGCATGAGGGCAGGATCTTAGATACCATTAGCCAGTAACCCATATTAATACAAATCTCCAGTAGATAGTGTGACTTAAGGAGGGGCAATATGGCAAATATATAACTTGAAGACCTTATATTTGCTCATTGAACGTTGTCAGAACAAAACTTTATCTCCAAAACGGTAACCTTACAGGAGAAGGAAAAAATGGGCCTCACTCACCAATGTTTTTCATGATGTGTTCGTATTTGCACCTTTGTGTTCTTGAGTGTTTGTAGGTTCTTATCTAAGAACAAATCCCATTACGAAAACACTGGTGAATGTCAGTCTTTGTGAAAACTGTGTAGATGGATTTTAAGAAGAAATTTCCTCTTGTTGAATGAGGCCCATTGTTCTTTAATTTGAGTCATTTTGACTATTTCTGTTGATCCGTTTGTCCCCGTTTTCACCCAAAGTAAAGGGCAGCTGATGTTTTCAAATTGAGTGACAGAAAAATGGGGATACTAAGTTTTGTTCTGACAGTAACAATAAGTACGTTATATGCTTGAAGATATATTCACAGTACAGTTTGGTGGTCTACAAGGTCTTGCATTGTTGTTGAGTACCATTTTCTCTATAACTTTTGATTATTTTTGTTAACTCTTGTTTTGGAAATTACTGTTTTTTTTCACTTACTTTACCTTGTCTTTCTCCTTCTGTATGCAAGTGTATTATCCCATATGTAATCCCTACAGAAATAACAGAAATACAATGTAATGTATGAAAAATTAATAACCTTTATGGCTGTTTTGACTGAAAATTTAATAAATGAAGGGTGGGCTGATAATAATGAATAAGATAATGTCCTAATGTGCTGGCAGCCAATCAGCTACTGCTACTGTACACTGGTTTATGTTGCTGCTCTATAATTAATTTTTTTGGTATGGATATAGCTCAACATGGATTTAAAGATGTAGGTTATTTTGATGTTTTCCCTAATCTAACACTCCTATTTCAACTGCTCAGCTAATGATCTATCAAGGGTTGGGTAGTAGATGAATGCTGCAGTGTTCCCCCAAATCTCTATATGCTGCATCTGTAATGTACAACAATCTACTACAGACAGTCATTTTGAGGCTCCTCAGCACAGAAAACATGTAACACACTTAAAATAGAGGCCAACGAGCAGATGCTGAAGCTACATTATTTTCTGTGGTTATCGACCATATAGTGCAGATGCGGCACATAAATTATGCCGAAGCAGCGTTGCCCAAAGCGTGGCCCATGAGCCAAAGTTTGCCTGTGAGAACGTTTGATTCATCCCACTAGAAAGTTACTCTAAGCCCACCCCTTCACGCAATGAAAGAACATATTTTTATATTATTACATTTTCTTTAAGTATTTCAGTAACAAAATGCAGTGTAGTGTTGTTATAAAACTCACTAAAATCTTTGAAACCTCCTTTATTTGCACAGTCAGTTTTGCGCCTCTAGTAAAATTACACTGTGTCAATCAAAATAATCCTCTACAGCCCACTGCCAACACATAAAATGCAAAAAGAGCAAAAGCTATGCCACATTTTGTTGTTTTTTTCCCCTGTATTTTAAACTTATCTGTGTTTCCTGTAGAGGATGGGATATTTATTTCACTTGGATTGAATGTCATTTGACTAGAGGTGTTCAAACTTTTGCATAACACTGCATAGTCTTGTCATTTTGACCCACAAAGAGAAAAAGTTCAGGTACACCTGAACTACAGCACCCTGGTAACACTTTAAAGTGTTGATATGTGTATACTAATATTACATCATGGATTTGTTAACATGTGAACACACAAGGTACTACATTACCAATGGTTAGCTAACAGCATGGAGAACACAACTATGCAGAGATCATAAGCGCCGAGATCGGAAACTACTTGCTTCGGCCTAATCTTGGACTAAATTACACACTGTTTATGATTATTCTCTCAGTTTCAGTTTTAAACATCTATTGCCAGAAAATAAAAAAAACAAAACAAATAAAACACAACATCCAGCATGTTGTCTTTGAGAATAGTGTAAATGTTTATTGTTTTTTCTTGATATCATTCATTAAGTACAGAACACAGAATCATCATTTAATAATATTTTCATTAATATCTTCTTTATTACTGTCATTTATATTATATGTGACAACACATCAGTAGAACTGCGAGAGAGAGTGGACCAGATTTGAAGGTCATATGGGAGGACCGAACCACTGTTTATGAAATCAGGAAGCAGGGCTTATTAAGGACACTAGGAAAGGACATCGGCCCTGTTCCAATCCACTTTTGACAGCCTCTGTATTTATCATATTCCTAATCGACTGTTTATGTAACAGGTAGACACAGAGGGTTAGTGCGGAAAGAAAAGCAGATTTATGAGTGTATGAGATGTCACCATTTTGTTTTGATGTACCATTTTATCAAATGTATTGGAAAACAAGGAAACTGGTGAAATGCACTAAAGAGTGAACTGGAACAAAGTTCTTCTTTCTTGCTGTATCACTCCTTCAGTGAAAAATCTGCTCTGTTCTGAATTTGAAATTATGAAAAGTGGAAAATGATGTTTGTATTTTACACGATTCAGTTTATGCAAATATGTAGTAAATCTGTAATAAGTCTCATCTGACACTTGTTATGGCACCGAATAGGGGTCACTTCTGCCATGAAAACCCCAAGCAATCAACCATGATCCACAAATCCATGATTGCAATAAATAAAAGACACTGACACAAACATAAATGTATGTAAACAACACTGGAGAGATTGTTCTAATTTCACAGTGATGGATGTAGCAGGTGAAACTATTCAAATTGAATATATTGAGAAACTTCAAGCACCATGGTATTTTAATAAAACTGACACTGTGATAAACATACAAGTGACAGGGCATTACAAGAACATCCCAACTGCAGTATCTACTTGCTGGAGAATACCACAATAATGATCTCAGTTCAGATGACCTGAGCATGACTACATTGACCAAATGCTTTTACGTCTTGTTTGCAACAGGTGTTTGTCAATTGGTCAGCGTTCTCTGGAAGTCACAACGTCAACCACAAAGCAGTTACTGATGATGTAAGAACACCAACCTATGAGCACAACTTCCTCTGAAATTTCAAAAAAGCTACATTATTCCGTTACACCAACTGTGGGCCCTGACATGAGCTGATACATAACCTTGACCTCAGTCCTGCCACCTATGCCCACAAGATCAGTTGATGTGTAATACTGGGATTATTTTTCTTTTGTGAATCGCTCCCTTATTTTTAATGCGGAATAGGTTTCCTTTCATAGTGCAAAAGAATGTAGCATTCTGGCCAACACATATGACCATGATATACGCTCTAAAACATTTAAGTACAATTAGCTGTCTCGTACAACATGCACATTAGTGTCTGATAGAGGATATGATGATGGTGTGAAGCACTGAAGTCAAATAATAGAATCATTCACTCTTAATGACTGTCACTGCTCAGCAAGCATATTAACAGCACATTAAATTAAGTCCACACAGACTGGTGGGGGGTCCTCAGGCAACATCCTTTAGGTGTGAAAAGATGCTGCTTTTTGATCACCTGCTCAACAGTTCATTATGTCGCTGTCATATGAAAAGCCTGTAACTCCTGTTTTTTTATTGATGTATTTTTACTCCATTTGAAAAACGCCAGTTACCTTTATATTGTTGTTTCCTGATGAATGGAAAATCAAACCAATCAGAGTTACATGAACAGAAGTTAGAGCGTGCAAATATTTCATATTAGTTAGATTTGGGAAAAAAGCAAGCAAACCACACTTCAAACAGAGTTAAAAGCTAGACAAGCTCCACTGTTCTGCCTAATCATTACTGTGTTTGCGTTTGAACCGCATGGTGATTGACAGTAGCATAGCTACAGCAACAAAAATAACCCCATGTCAACAAACACATCATGCAAACAGTGTTAGTGTGGCTGGGTGGCTAGATGGTTATGACAGGAGACGTTAGCGATTCTGGACTAGTCAAGTCAGACTAGAAGAAAAAAAAAAGTCGTGTTTTCAGTAGTAGATGTACAACAAGGTCTGCCACCAAAAAAGCAGTGGCATAACAAAATGACAAATAAACAGAGTTGGTAGTTCAGGCCCCGAAAGGGAAATCCCTACTGAGAGTTTATTCTAACTGCCTGGGTTCTTTTATGAACTAAAACCAGCAGCAGAGTTCTCCAGGCAGTTGGAGCAAAATCCAGAAGTTGAATTACCTAAGGAGATGTAATTCAGTAAAGGAAAACTGGAAATAGTATAGCCCATAAAAATGTGCTTTCTCACTCAGGCTCAACTACAGGGTTGCAAACAAAGAAAAAACAAGGACTAATGTGATGTCAGTGTCTTCCAACATGGTATTGTATTCTTTACTTGACAGCCCATAGTAATTTCTTGGCCTTTTTCTTAGCAGCAAAAAAATAGATTTAGGAAATAAGGAAATAATTTTTCCTTCACTTCTTAAATTGCTGTTTTGGAGATATAAGATTTTCTTACAACAGCGACAATTTATTCTTTATGAAGGATACATTAAATACACCTCTCATCATTCAGAGTACACATAATGACCTATACATGTGTGCAAAAAAAAACGTTCTTCATATATTTAGAGACAACTTGTTCACTTCTAAAGCATCTGTCCATAATGAAGCCATGGTATGCTGTGAAGACATCTGAGGACATTTGAACATCCATTTCAACACCTACAAAGTCCATAACTATGTCTAATAAGGCAGTGATATGAGTGAATGAGGAGTCAGGGACGAATGTCTTATCAAGATGAAGATCTGCATGTATAAGTACTGATGGTGGTATCAAAATGTAGAAGTCAGAAATGAGGCAACAAAATGGTGAACAACTGCAGTGGCCTGGTTTTGACTTATTTGACAAACAAACAGGATGACGAAATATAAACAAAAACATGATACATACCTCAAATCTTCAATCATGTTAGCAGTCAACTGAGAAGTTCAGTCTTCTTTCTGCTACTGTTTAATAGATTCAGCACTGAAGAATTGACAATAGACATCAAAAGCTTATATGGCAGCCTCTTTGTTCCAATGAATCAGCTTGGCCAAATCCAAAACCAAAATGCTGAACAGTGAGTAGCTAGAACCTGTGGTTTGCATGTTGAACATCTATGAGAAACAGATGTCTTGCTAAAACAATTGTAGCCCTGAAAAGTTAACACATTTAAAATTATTTGTGAGGAAATATGGAATTCAAGTAACCCTGGAGTCCTTAATATACCCTCGTTCAAGTCATATTTCTTCACAGTACGTCTTGCTATGAGAGACCTACTCTACAGGGGAAGATGGGCTATTAGTTAATGTGCATATATGAACATAAGGAATATCTCAAAGGGAAATAAAACATCATCGTAGCAGCATAGTTAAAATTTCATTCTGTCTTTTCACCGCATTTCTAATGTGGCGTTGCCATGGAGACACTAAACGCCACCGTTTTGCTGTTTACATGGTTTGGCACAGAGGAGTAAAATTAAAAACAATAAAAAATTTGGCTGCCGTTTCTATGAAGTATTTATATCGGTCTCAGTATACATATAAAAAAATAAAAAAATATCAAAATAAATAGGAACATATAAATAATAGCAAAACAACTTAAGATTTGGCAATTTTGAAATACTGTGTTTGTTTTTCAATGATGGACTTTCGCTGTCCAAAAAAGTGTGATCACCCTCCTTGTTTGCAGCAAGGCATCAAGACACACACAAACAAATGGATTAGCTACTGTAAATTGTTAATATTTTTAGCTATGCATCTATTAACATCCCTATAATATCATATATGTAGAAGTCCATGCTCTTCTTCCACTTGTTTCTCTTTCACCCATCTTCTTTTCCCTCCCTCTTTCTTATAAAGTGATTGTAGTGTCTTGTAGGGTTGGAAATGTATCAGGCAAGGTGTCTTCTGGAAGAAAGGGTGAAAAACAAAATCTGGATGGACTGCTACGGAACAGTGGCAGAGTGTACGTGTGTATGAGTGCCGGTAGCTCCTGCACCTTCTTTCTGTAGGAAAAGGTTTTTAGCTGTCAGCGTTTAGCTTCATTAGCTTCATCCCACTGGTTCACAGCCAAGGGCCTGGCACTGTATGGTTCTTGTGGGATATCTTCTATTTCCAAGGAGTTTCACTGTCCATCTCCCAGATCTGTGATGCTACAGATTCAAAGTTGTGGCCCCAAGGAGTCTCAAAAATCAGGAGTCAAAGCCTCAAGAACCTTTGATTCAAACTATAAAGGTTCGTGAGCACATTTCAGTCTATCTAATAGAAAGGGCCACCAAAGGCTGAATCTCCATATCTAATTCATGATAGTGATAATAGTCATGATATGCATGGACATGTATGTTAGAGGCTGATCTATGGACATTTGGATGTTTGGACCCTGGACATTTGGACGTTTGTGTTTTACTGTAAGTTTCAGTTTTGGGTAGGTGTGAGATCAGTCGGAGAGAGGGAGGGAAAAATAACTTGTGTCATACACTCTTAAAAATAAAGGTTCATATATATTTCTAAGCTCCAGACCCCGTTTACACCTGGTCGTTTCATGTCACTTGTATCTGGATTGTGCCCAATGATGGTTAGCCAAGTTACCACAGTAAAAGCACACTGACCGCTGGTTTACAGCGGTCGTTCACTTGATTTATTTCATATATTTCCTCACATGGACACAACTGAACATGTTGGGTGATATCCTACTTTAAAATTACATTTATTATACCTAACATAGATGGAATTGTTCGGTAAATGTGGCTGTTGAGCTGCACTGGTTGAATGTTGTTCCTTGTTTTTTTCAGGTTTATTCAGAAGATGGTTGAAAATCACAATTCTTCAGGGCATTATTAATTTCCTTACACTGGCTTTACACTGATGTTTTCAAGACGACTGCTGCTTAGAATAATCAGTCTCCTGAAGGAAGATTATACATTAAAGCTTAATGTTTTGTAGTGAGATGATGATATGAAGTAAAGATTAACCAAACTGAGGCGATATTGTAACTGGCTTTTGAAGGCTACTGAGATACACTTTGAGAAGAAACTCATGGTATGAGCTAAGGAGCAGTGATGACTCTGTTTAGTGGTGGCAGTCAAGTGGGCATTTATTTCCCCAATATGTAGCACAGCTAAGGGAGGCTTCAATGCAGTATTGGTTGTCAAATGTGGTTTGGACATTTCAGGCTAAAATCAATCTCAGACCACTTCCTTAAGTTCTGAATTTGCCTACTGCATTTCAAAATCATTTATATGTGGATAATCTGGATATCATTATAATTCTGATACTCAAGATACATCAAATAACCAGGTGTAAATGGAGTCACACATCTTAATTACAGCAATACCATTATAACATACAGTATATAATATCATTCTTTGAGAGGTTCTTTAGGGAATTACAAGTAGTTCTTCTATGGCATTGCACCAAAGAACCCTTTGTTGCACCTTCATTTTTAAGAGTGCAGTCTGTGCTTCTGTACTTCTGTCGTGTTTCTATACATATATAGTCTTTCTCTTGAACTTAGATGATATTTATGCATTCTCCCCTTTCTTTTGTACCAATCACAGTTCGGTCTTCATGGGTGTGTATTAGTATGTATGTGTATGTTTGTACTCGCGTGTTCTTTGTGACTCTGCCTATGTGTTTGCAGTGTTTCTCCTCTCCCATGTCTCAGTATGAATCCATCACCCTCTTTTCTCCAGTACCATCAGTTCTCCAGGCCCTCAGGGCAAACCATACCGGGATAAAGCTGCTGTGTAGTGGGTAAGACATCCTGCCGCAGGTCCTGGTGCTGGATCCTCTCTTCTCCGTCACTGTCGGTGCTGCCCTCGCTGTCCAGCCGTGGGGATGGGTGGTGAGGGTACAGAGCGGTGGCTGGCAGGGGGCTCTGGAGGAGGTCCTCGTCCGAACTCAAGTAATCTCCTTCTGCAGAAGCTGGGCTTGCCAGGCACAGGTCCTGAAAGGCCCCACCTCCAGAGTTTTGGAATTTGGAGGGCTGGCCACGGAGCTGCCGTATCTGACAGAAAAAAAAAAAAAAAACATGAGAAAAACACAATAAAGCAGTAGTTTGTAATCAGTTCACATTTGGAATTACTGCAGATACATATGCAAACTCTGCGTAACTTCAAATAGTTTGTAGAAAGCTTTACAAAATTAAGACACTGGTGATGTGGGTTAGATGTGTGGTTCCCAGTTTGCAATGATCGCACCTTTGGTCTAAAACTAGGACTGCTTAACATAAGATCCCTTACAGACATTATCCATCCATCCATCCATCCATCCATCCATCCATCCATCCATCCATCCATCCATTTTCTCAGCCGCTTCTCCCTCAGGGTCGCGGGTGCTCTGTGCCTCACAGAAACGTGGATTAGACCCGATGAATACCTTAGTCTAAATAAAGCCACTCCCACACGCTACAGCTATGCACATAGCCCTCGTTTAAGTGGCCGGGGTGGGGGTATACCAACCATTCATACTAACACTTTAGGCGTGAACCAGAAAGTAGGATATACATTCTCTTCTTTTGAAGTTCTTTTACTTAATATACTTGATCAAGGAATAAATAAAAATTATTTTTTACGGCCCGGGCCGTGTTCTCAGTTCTTACAGGAATTCTCTGAGTTTCTATCAAGCTTAATAACGTTTTCAAGTAAAATAATAATTGTCGGAGATTTTAATATCCACTTTGACAATCCTCATGATGCACTAAGTAAGGCATTTATATCCATCATAGACTCCATAAGTTTCACACAAATTATAAAAGGGCCCACACACTATCACAGCCATATTCTAGACTTAATACTGACCTTTGGTGTAGACATAGATAACAGGCATTCTCCTCCAGAGCACAGCAGTCTTAGACCATTACTTAATCTCAGGCGAAATTCAGTTTAGTGGTAATGTGCATTCATCACCATGTTATCATATTAAGAGGACTATAACTTCCTCCACAGCTGGCAGCTTTATCAGAAACCTCCTGCAGTTATCAGCTTCTGCCAGCTGTGTATCTAACCCTAACAAGTTAGATATTTTGACCAAGTGCTTAGAGCATACTTTTCGATCTACTTTAGATAATGTGGCTCCATTAAAAAATAAAATAGTATGGTAGAAAAAACTCGCCCCTTGGTATAATGATCATACCCGAGCTTTAAAACAGACTGCCAGACAACTAGAGCGAAAATGGCGTCTGACTAAATTGGAAGTGTTCCAGTCCGCCTGGAAGGAGAGCCTTATAGACTATAGAAGAGCTCTTACTGCAGCACGATCAGCCTATCTCTCCTCTCTCATAGAAAACAATAAGAATAATCCTAGACTACTGTTTAGCACAATTTTTAAAATAAGAGAATAAAACAGTTACTGATGCCATCAGCCTATAGCAGCAATGACTTTATGAATTTCTTTAGTGATAAAATTGAATAAATTAAGCAGAAAATTCAGAACACACAATTAAACTCTACAAACCTGCTGCCTTATAATGCCAGTCTAGATCCTGAGAATATTATAATCACTACAGAGAGGCTGGAATCATTTACATTACTTCAAGAAAATGAACTAGTTAAAATGGTTTCTTCCGCAAAATCATCTACCTGTATTTTAGATCCGATTCCTACAGGTTTACTCAAGGACATTTTACCAGAAATGACGAAGCCTATTCTGTCAATAATAAACTCCTCTCTTAGTCTTGGATACATCCCAGAACTCTTAAACTAGCAGTAATTAGACAGCTGATTAAGAAAGCTAACCTCGATCCCTGCGAACTATCAAATTATAGACCTATCTCGAATCTCCCCTTCATATCTAAGATCTTGGAGAAAGCGATAGTAAAACAATTAACCTCTTATTTGCATAGGAATTATCTTTTTGAAAAATTTCAGTCTGGTTTTAGGCCACATCACAGTACAGAAACAGCACTAGTAAAAATTGTAAATGATCTTTTATTATTCTCTGACAAAGGAAATGTGTCTCTGCTAGTTCTTCTTATTGGGCGCCATTATCAGTAAACACAGTATAAATTTCCACTTCTATGCCGATGACACTCAGTTATACACATAAAGCGAACCGGATGATAAAATCAAACTTTGCAAGATTGAGGACTGTGTAAAAGACATAAAAGACTGGATGTTGAGTAATCTTCTCTTACTTAAATCGGATAAAACAGAGATCCTGCTTCTTGGTCTAAAAGCAGCTAGAAACAAACTGTCTAACTTACCTCTTAAACTTAACAATTTCTCAGTTGCATCAAGCTCATCTGTTAAAAATCTTGGTGTCGTGATAGACCCTGATCTGTCCTTCGATGCACATATAACTAATATCACTACAACAGCCTTCCTGCATCTCATCAATATTGCTAAACTAATAAATGCATTATCTCTACAGGATGTAGAAAAACTAGTTCATGCTTTTATTACTTCAAGGCTAGATTACCGTAATGCCCTGCTGTCTGGATGTCCCAGCAAAAGCCTTAACAAACTTCAGCTAGTTCAGAACGCTGCAGCCAGAGTCTCACAAGAACCAGAAAGTTTGACCATATTAGCCCAGTTTTATCAGCCCTGCACTGGTTACCAGTTAAATTTTGCATTGATTATAAAATTCTATTACTAACTTATAAAGCTCTAAACGGACTCACCCCTCAGTACCTGAGTGAGCTTCTCTCCTACTATGAACCATCACGCCTACTTAGATCACAAGGTGCTGGCTTACTACTGTTACCTAGAATTAATAAAGTTACATCAGGGGGTACAGCTTTCTCATACAAAGCCCCCCAGCTTTCCTGTTAATGTTCGGGACTCAGACACAGCCTCAGTTTTTAAGTCTAGGCTAAAAACTTACTTGTATAGTCAAGCCTTTGGTAATCAGTCTTCCCTGTTAGATCTAGACCTGCCAGAGTCTCTGCTGCTCTGTTAATACTGTAATCTGTGATTAGTCACTCTTTACAGAACTGACTCTGTGTTTTCTTCTTTTCTTTGCTGAGTTGAACAGCTGCCCATCCTGTGCATCTGATGCTGTTGGCCCGTCTGCCCTGATCGGGTGCCACTGCTAACCAGCCATTGGCTTGACCACCGCTGTTGCTGCATAATCATAAGCTAATCAAATTAGCCACTGCTTTCTTTTTTTTCCCCCACTTTGTTCTGTAACACTTCATAGTAACAATGTTTGCTATCCGGTGGAGGATGGGTTCCCCTTCTGAGTCTTGGTTCCTCTCAAGGTTTTGTCCTCTTTTGGGGAGTTTTTCCTTGCCACTGTCGCCACTGGCTTGCTCATGGGGGCTTGGACCCGGATTTTTCTTTTCTTTCTTTCTGTTCCGTTCCTATTTCCCTTATATTTTAATGTTGACCTCTTTTGAACTTGGGGTTCCCTTTGATAATGCAATTTAAATAAGTTATTAGAGTGTGAAAATGTATATAAGACAAATTACATTTTAATTATCATTATTACCATTGCTACATAATCACATTAAGCATAAATAATTCTGGAAATACAGTACATTTTAATTTAAATAAAGCTACTTATAAAGCATCTTATCTCTGTGTAAATGAAATGTCAATACTAATATAACAAATGGCAAATTAACATTGCAGTACTTAATTTGAATTTTCATTTTGAGCTCAACTTTGCATATATGACTGGGACATACAAACAGATTGCATTACATTTTAATTTAAACTTTGATACTGATATGTTTCCATACAGCCTTAGATTCTACTTGAAATCAGTGTACTATTCAATAAAGGCTATTCATTTTTAATGAGTCTCATTTTTAATAAATTTGAGATATTGGGAAAAATAACATAAAACGTGGCCTGTGCAAAAGTTACTGCAGATTTTATACTGTATGTTCCTCCAATATGTTAAAATTGTGCACTTGTCATATTTATTTTTTTTCTGAGGATGTAGAGGCTGTGTTAAAATCAACAGAACAGAACTGGGGTGTTTCAGAGTTTTGGATACAACTGTATGTATGAAGGAACCAGACAATAGAAGGTGGATTCAGATTTCCTTTTCTGTATTTGTGACATGTTGTAAACTCTTTTGTTCAGCCCAGGCCTGAGGAGAGTCAGTTAGATCGCTGGCTTCAGGCCTGTGGTCTGCTGCCATAGCAACACGTGTGGTTTGATAGACATAGTGGTATAATATGTGTCATGAAGAGGAATTTAAGCAGCACTGACGATAAGAGTGAGGTTACAGCGCAGCACATACACACACTCATACTCTTAAATACACACGTAGACACTGATTACGATCAAACTGCTTGATTTGTTTCTGTGTAAATCAGTGGGACTGATGTTGTGCTATTGATGTAATATCTGCTCGTGACAGAATTTAGCCTCAGCTAAGCACCATGTTCTAATATATTATATATAAAGTGATTGACTTTAATCTGATTTCATATTCTGCACTTTTTTCAAAATGAAATATGGGGTGTTTCTAAGTTTACATTGATTTTAATGTGCCTTGTGTGACTGACCTTAATTTGACTTCATCTTCTGTACTTTCTATGGAATGTTTGACAAAGTCTGTTGCTTTGTAGCTGTTCAGTGCATGTGCGTGCGTATAGTGCGTGTGAATGGCTTAGTCCGTGGATACCCTTGCGTGACTGAAGTGGACCACATTTTTCTGTCTCATTTCAAATCTCTCATTCTGACTCATTGATCTTGTGTGTGTATGATTTGTATGCATGAGAGAATGTCACAGGTATAGAGTAAAAAAAATCTCAGACTTGACATCATGGATTTCCCAACAAGCACTCAGGCAATCTGCAAATGGGGGAGGGTCGGTGGTTAACCAATGGAAAGGCTTCCTGAGACAGTGATCAGTACAGACTCCTCCTCTCACTTCCTCTCTCTCGGCTTTCAGTGAAAACCACAAAGCAAAAGTCACTGCGCCAAACAGGCCGCCACCGAGATTTACCTGCATATCTGAGCTACAGAACAAGTGTCAATCAGAGGCCTAATATCAGGGCTTCTTCTCTTTCTATAAATATATATATAAACGAGTTACAACAACTATCAATTTGCTTAATACTGAAGTCTTGACATTTTAATGCTCGTAATGAAACAAACCTTACACCACTTACAAGGAAACTGAAATGTACCATTATATGTTGTATAATTCAAAATATAAATGTAATGTATTGTAATATATTTTCAATACTCTGCATTTGGATGCAAAGTTCTAATGAAAAATTCTCCCAAAAATTTACTAATAATTTACAATAATCAGTGCCAATGCTTAAATCAGGGTGCTGCTCTGTGTTCTTCTACACTGCTCTTCTATACAAGATATCAATATATTAAGTTTGTTTAAAAAAAGAAGTGTGTGTGTATGTCCAGACTTTTGGACACATTTACTTTAAAACAAAGGGATCTAACTGCTCACCATGTGGCCATGAGGGAGGTGGTTAAAATAAGACTCCACCTATGGACTTCAGTGTTTCAGTAGGGACATGAAAACATGGAACAGCATTTTTTTAGTTTCAGTTTTTTAATTTAAAACCTAAACTCACGATAAATCTAAATACTTCAGTTTAACTTTTAAAGAAATCAGAAATATCTTTACTCTGAAAAAATAAAGTTCTGAATACTTAATTGTTTATAAACAGTTTTTTACTGTGGGACTACAGTTTGAAGTATGAAGTATCACGTATTTGCAGAATGATTCATATATGTATACATATACATTACAATATGATCAAATATGGCAGTATTTAATAAATTATTCAGCACTAATAAGACTTGCAATAAAATATTCTGTATTCCACCACATAGTGTTTAATAACTGTGCCTAGCCAATCAGGTTTTAGATTAATCCATTTTACAATAAAACAAAATTGTAAGAGGCTGTATGTTAGTGACTTTTACCACAGCTAAAGGGTGTTGTTAGGCAAGAGAAAAACAGTAAGAAAGTGCAGTATGATAAAATACACCAAATGCAATAAATAAGTTATTATAAATCTAATCAATGCATTATAATTTATTATTAATAATAACCACAATTAACAATTCCTCTGCTAAGAAATGTAGTTTATTATCAGTAGGCTTTGGTTGCCGAGTAACATAATGGTAAAGTATTATACCATAAACAGCACAATAATTTGTACTTATTTGACAATAATGTGTATATATTGGGCATTTTACAACAGCTTCAGACAATCAGATTTTTGAATAATCATAATGTTACATTTTTGACAGTGCATCGTTATTTCAAGAGCAGAGAACGACTAAATGCTGCTAATTTCACTGTACATAGATTTGTATGTAAACACTGGTTGAAGGGCATGAATAGTATGAGTGAAAGACAGAATGAGAGCGCGGTGAGCGGTAAAACCAAAAAGGAAGATGACAAGGACAGGATAGCAATACACAGAGACAGGGAGAGAGAGATAGAGAGTAAATGGAGAATGTCAGCATACTCTCACACCCCCATGTCACGAAAGGCTTGTCTCTGGATGAGCAAGCACTGCTCTGATCAACAAAATGTGCGCATGTGTGTGTTTGTGTGTGTGTGTGCGTAAATGTGGGTGCAGGCAAGAGGTCTCATTAGCATCACTCATACACACACACACACACACACACACACACACACACACACACACACACACACGCACATTCACACATCAAAAGCCCACTGTATGCATCTGTGTATGTGGTTCATTTGGGAAATAGGAAAAATGGGCTGCAGTGTGATCTATGTCGTGGTTTTTGGCCATTGTTAATGCATTTCTCAAATTGCAGGATTGACTTATGATCTGTCAATGCTAATCTTAAGGCCATACAAATGCTATACACTTGCTGACTTGGGAACAACCAACATGCTGAATACTAGAAATGACTGCGGACTGTTTTCCGGCTCAAAAGGTAGACAGTCGGACTGTAGACAAAGTGTGCTAAATGATATCCAGCAATGTTCAAGACAGAGACATTATGTTTAATATTTTGACCTAAAACTATACCAAATATCTTTCAGACTCACTTTTTAACCTATATAAGACTATATTTCTTTAGATTTACTTTTAATACTACTTTATAGACTACATGTCTTTTAGATTTGCTTTTTGACCTACACTATGTACTAAATTGCTTTTAGAGCTCCTCTTTAACCTACAGCACAGACTACATTTCATTTAAATTTGCTGTTTAACCTAAACAACAGAACAAACCTCTTTTAGTTTTGCTTTTTTAACCAACACCATAGACTAAATTTATTTTAGATTTGCTTTTCAACCTACAGTACAGACCAGTACAGATCTTTTACATATGCTGTGTTACCTAAAAATAGACCAAAATGTTTTTCACACTATAGACTAAATTTCTTTTGGATTTGCTGTATAACCTTGACTATAAAATTTTTTTTACCTGGAATATAGATAGTTAGAATATAGATTTGCTGTTTAACCCACAGTAAAGATGGAATTTGTTCCAGACTCACATTTTAACCTACACTATAGATATACAACATAAACTAAAATTTTAACCAAGATTATAGACTGTTTTTCTTTCAGATTAACTTTTTTTAAAACCCAGATTATAGCCTGAATCTCATGAGTCTGAATTTGCTTTTTAATTTGAGTAAAGATTTCAGTATGATCAAAACAACATATAGACTCCCTTAGCAGGGATAACTTTTGACAGTGCTTAAGTGTACAAATATACTGTATGTACTATAGTGTGTGTGTGGGTGTGTGTGTGTGTGTATGTGTGTGTGTGTGTGTCTCACCTCATTCTTTAGCTCGGCGATCTGTTCCCTCAGTTGAGTAATGTACTGTCTAGAATCAGAGTGATTCAGCTGACCCTGTATCAACCCTTCCTCTTTCTGAAACACAAAACACACACACACACACACACACACACACACACACACACACACACACACTCACTTAGAGACACTATAAGACGCATTAAAGGTGCTTCAATATAATAAACCTTCAAACCACATCTACGTCTTCAATATGCCTCCACACAAAAACACACAATTCCTGTGTACCTACTTGTATTTCTAGCTCAGCTATTTTTTGTCGGAGTTCAGCCATGGCTGCCATACTGTCTGCCTCCCTCAGGCGCACCGCCATCACCTCCTCCTTACTCTGAGAGAGAGAGAGAGAGAGAGAGGGAGAGAGAGAGAGAAAGAGAGAGAGTGGAAAGAGAAACAGAGAGAGAGAGAGAGAGAGAGAGAGGAAGAGATAGTGATTAATTCATTACATGCATTCTTTTTTTTTATAACACTTTATCCTTTTCAAACATTCTGACACATTCACTCATGCAGCTCATTACATGGTATGATTAGAGATTATTACAGACTTTTTATGTATGTGTTGATGTCCTCATGTTGGAAATGAACATATTTCTTAAGGGGAAATTTTTGCCCCCTAGATTAGATTTTTATAAAGACATTTTTTCTCCAGTCTTATAAGTAGATAAAATCAATCACAGATAAAATCACAAACACAAATGAAATCAATATATTTAAAAAATCAAGATCAAAGTTGCTTTGACAGCTGAAAATATCACTGTAGATTTTGCTGTATGTGCAGTTTTGAATGTTAGAGTGTTCACACGGTCATGCAGTGCTGCTTCAGAAGAGAATTGCATTTGTGTGTTTTTTTAATGTGTAATGATTCAAAAATGTTCCATGATTCACACAATCCCTACCAAAGAACATTATCACTATCAGTGAATGATGTGTAATATGTATAAAATACCATTCATTACTACAAAGAATGTATCTGAATTGTCTCCACATAAAATACATTACTACAACACAGTTATTAACAGTAAGTGAAATGAAAGAAAAATTGGGTTGACATTATATATTATACTCATGTGGAAATGAAGGATGTACAAATATAGATCAAGCAAATTCACTGCATCAGTTTTTGCAGATGCATATGCGTTTTGCATATACATGGGGCACTGGCTAATTTCTGATCCTGTTGTGTTTACATGTGCAAGACAAACAAGCATGCGGTACCTTGCAGTCTGACTCTGCCTGTTTCCTCTTCATCTCGTTGAGCTGGCTCTGCAGACTCTTGTTGTGAGATAAGGCATTCTGCAGTCTCTCCTGCAGGGCGGCGCTCTCCTGCTCATGACGGCTCACTGCTTTACTGTAAATCTGATTCTGCATCACAGAACACAGAGTGTGTGTGTGATTAATGCATGATCAACATGATTACAGGATATAGTATGAGCAGTGCGTGGGTCTTGTCACTTGGTAATCCATTACAATACTGAGAAACTGATATCTAATATGAGAAATATGAAACATGTTGAAGCAAACACATTAACAGTTAGGGGGGATGTGACAGAATGGGATGGGATGTGATAGAATGGAAGACAGAATATATATTCAGAAAACAATCTGTATTACACTTGGTAGAGTTTTTAGAAGAATATTTCTAGAGTACCTACCAACTTAATTTATGTATGAGGTAAAAACACTATTAATGGCTGGTTTATTAACTAAATTAAACTTTAAATTAACACACAGCATGTAGAGACATATGTCATAGGAAATCTAAAAAAAAAACAGCTTTACAAACACTGAAGTTCCTGAAAAAGCCTGATAGCTTGAAAGCCATAGCATAGTGTTAGTCTGTGTCACATCCCCATGTGCCAGTGGATCATGGATCCCGCCCAGAGCTTCAGTGCTCATTAACCACAGTGGACACCTTGCACTTTAAACCTAAACTGAATCTAGCAAACCTACTAACTGTATTACAGCGTAACTCGTCTCTAACATAATGCTTACTGG
Source organism: Pygocentrus nattereri (assembly GCF_015220715.1). NCBI lineage: Eukaryota > Metazoa > Chordata > Actinopteri > Characiformes > Serrasalmidae > Pygocentrus > Pygocentrus nattereri. Next base: position 23,674,378 of record NC_051222.1, read on the forward strand.
CACAACTGTACAAGTGTTAAAAATGTTTTTTGTCCTCTAGTTAAATATTTGTTAATAGCCTGTTTGGTCTGGGTACAACACAGTCGGGTCATTGAGACTGAGCATAATTTGGGAAAGCTTTTATTTGCTCTTTACCACATTTCAAACTAATCTGATAAATTAACACAGCCTAACATTATTATATTTAGATATTGTATTTCATGCTATTTCTGTGGTAAATGTGGTAAAAGCTTAGATATAAACCATAACTGTGATTAGGCCTAATTTTTCCACTCTGAAATACATACAAACTCTTGGCTGGGGCCTCATGAACTGCTGTTATTGCTTTGTACTGTATTGCTCTGCTTGTTGTACTGTATTGCTGGCTGTTGAAGTCCTTCAACAGCCAGGAACGACCAGTGGGCCCAAGTTTATTACATACTTCTTTAATCTAAGAATAGCTCAGCCAGTTTGCACTGACGTCTGTGTAGTTACTGGATAACAAGCCTTGTAATATGACTACTATAACTTCAATTCACATCCAGTTTTAGTTTTACTAGGCCTTGTACTAGGCCCAAAGATGTCCTTTACATCTTTGATTTTCTACTATAGAGCACCCAAGTGCATATTAAGGCATATTAAGTTTACGTTTCTTCTGGAAAAAGTTGGACGTTCACTTCTGGCCAGTATTAAGTTTTTACTATTAGTATTTTTACTATTTGGTAAATCCCAGCTCTTAATAGTGTAATTGTTTAAAAATCCTAATTTTGGAGCCGCTCATCTGTTGAATAAGGAAAAATAAAATTACAAGTGACAATAAACACATTTTCCACAGGAACTGAACTCACGACTGTTACAGTTGCTCATGCCTCGCTTTACTCAACTTCCTAATTAGCTGTGCAAACCAAAAAACTACATTGGTTCATTACTTTCACAAATACAAATATATACACACAAATAAAAATATACACACACAGAACAGCTTCTTATAAACATAATATTGTATAAGAGAACTGATAGACAAGTTGTTATTTTAAGGGCAAGACTGTGAACCCAATGCACAAACTTCACAGTATATTTTCCTTACTTAATTCAAACTTCTTGAATTGATGGTGTAGATATCTGGAACAGGAAACTAAGCTGCTAACAGCAGCCTCTAAGCTGTTGCTCCAACTACTCAGCTCTCAGACACTGGTTGCGAATGTTTGTTTCAACTGAGGTTTAAATGCTTGTCTAACAACAGTTCTTCTGATGAAACTTACCCACACAGCTAGACAACAAAGCTATGTCATCAACTGAAAAATCACACAGCTACCCACTTTACAGACAAGATTGCAAGATTTTGTTGTTGGAATATTGCAAATTGTTTGCCTAGTTTATGAGTCGACAGTGGGATTATGTGAGCAGCAGTGGACTGAAGCAAACAGTTAAGAGGCAAAATAATGATGAGCATTGGTAACTTAATTTAAATGTTATTTTTTCTTGTAATACATTAACAGAAGAATCCTATCAATATGTATTCTGAATACTTCTACCTTTCATACGTTGTAAAATACATCCTTATACATTTTATTATTTTGTTTACAGCTTGTTTGCAGTCTTCACTTTCAGAAAAAGACCTCACAGTGGATTATGCATACATGTTTTGGTGGGTTTTAGAAGTCTGGAATGTGTCTAACCTGGCTCTCCAGCTGCAGGTTTTTGAGTTTGACCTCTTTGAGTTCAGCCTGGGTCTGAGCCTCTCTCAGTTTTAGGCTCATTAATTTGTCCTGCAGCTCATTCAAGGCATTCTTCTTGGGAGACTCTTTCCAGTGGCCTCCTCCACGAGATGTGTGGTGCTGAGAGAGAGGGGCAGGTAACTTGATAAGAAACCATTGTAATCGGACAATAAATTACAGAATATTATTATTATACATGTCTTTGGACTACTGAAAAGTGCTATAGTCATACAATGTATTAATATAATTTTTTAATAGTTCCTGGTGTTCAATTTATACTGTTTTAATTGTCACTGTAGATGTTTTTATTGAACATGAATAATATAACCATTATTAACATGATAATGGGTCCTAACTTCAGTCCTATGGGCCCTCTGTATTACTTCCACTACTATTTATACCCAACACACTCATGATCATGGAGGCCTTGATAATTACTACAGACATGCACAGGTACTTGAATATTTGGTTGCTTGCTCCAGGGGTCAGTATTCAAATACTAAACTCACTATGTGAGTATCTGTTACACTGCATCATGGAAACTATTCAGAGAAATGCAGCTGTCCAGTGTGATAGTTTTGTTTGTATTTTTATTTTAATTAAGAATACTTTGCTACTATGAAAAATGCCTTAACATGAGCACATTTACAAGGATGCTTTGCTAAGGATATGACAGCAGTTGTACTGTAGTGTAGTGTTGTGTAGAGCTACCTGCCAGCGCTGGTTGAGTTCAGTGACAATATCTTGCAGCTCTCTGAAGGACCGTAGTGTCTCCAACTCTCTCAGCTTCACCTGCTTCAGCTCCTCTTGCAGCTGTGCTACATTTGTCTCATCAGGCAGGGAACTGCTCCTCTGTGAGCACATTACATGTTGGAACAGACATATAGTGGAGTCCAAAAGCCCAGAAAGACCACTAGTAAAAATGCTTCTCTTTTACATGTTTCTTTACATGTTTACATCTCTGTTTTCTAATTTCATATATTTTTTTCAAATCTGAGTGAAATGTACATTCTTTGAAATATTTACATGAATTTCAGAATTTCTTAGTATTTGGCATCTCTCCCTCTCCCTGTGAGAACTCAAAAAGCCTCGGATGTGTAGATTACATGTCACACATGCTTCAGTGACAAATATAAGACTCTAAGAAAAATCTGACCTTTTTGCACAAAACTATAAAAAATTGCTTAAATATTAAAATTAATGTTGCACAGAATTATTGAAGATTTTACAAACTAATAAACATTTAAAAATTTTCAGACTCCTAATACTTTTTTTTGTTTATTTCTGAGTTTAAATGTTTTCAAAAAAATAGTGTGGTCTCAGACTTTTGGGCGTCAATGTCAGATGTACAGGAACACATTAGGGACCTACTGATAGCATCTGGCTGGTGAAATCAGCCAAGGTTTTATACAAAGATTCCTCAACTTTATCAACACAGGCTAAAATCAGACCAATACACCAACTAGTATAGCAACTATTACAGTTTTTTCATTTTCAACTATATACAATTACATTCATTGATATGGCTAATTAATGGAATTTCCTTAAGATCAGTATCTATGACATGTTCATATTGGTTGGGCCCTAGAACATACACACAGTTCCTCACCTTCTCGAGGTCCAGCACCTTATCCTGCATCTCCTTCAGTGCACTGAGGAGCTCTGCCTCCTGAAGGCGAGACTGCTCCAGCTGAGTCTGCAGCCCATGCACAAATTGTTCTGTGTACTATAGAGCAAAAGAAACAAAGAAAGAGGCTGACACACTAATACAAGAGGGCATCTAATTGATATATTTTAATTACAGTGATACGGAAGAATGTGTAAACAACACCACATGGAGCAATGTCTTTATCACTGTCCTTTTAGTAAAGAAAAAAACTAATGTAAAGGTAGCTGGTAAATAATTCAGTAAATATGACCTCATGACTATGGAAATTCAGCAACTAAATAGAAATGTGAATGCCATATTTTATTACCCTCTAGTTCTTCTAGATTTCTGGAATGTTTAACAACAACAGTTTATAGGACACTTTTCATTCATGTAGCAGCTCAAAGTCCTTTTTAAGTGGAAGAAAAAAAAAAACATACAAATAATAATACATTTAAAAAAATAAATAATTATTGGGACAACATATATAATATTGGTGTGCAATATAATTTATACAAAAGCTACATTAAAAAAAATATGTTTTCAGATGTTTCCTAAAAGTATGTACTGGACTTGAATGCCTATTTGTGAATGGTATTACAGCGATCTGTTATTATGGACCTTTGTCTGTTATTTACACAGGGTAATTTCACCCTCTTTAAAATGTCAATTTCATTCATAATGTAATTTATACTGCGACTTTGGATTATAAAGTAATAGAACTGTGCTTGCTGGTTTCATATCCATCTGCTATTTTGGCCGCAAAGAAATAGGAATTAGAAATGGCCTTGAGCTGAGCATCCCTAGTGATAGGCCACTTTAAAAACACACAAAAGAAGTTTTAAGTCTATCCGAAAAGCTAGCCAGAGAAGTTTAGCATCTATACGGAAATCCTGTAGCCTATGCCTTCTAAAACCTTACCTCAAGCTTTACTAAGCTGTAACATTACTTTCAAATGTTTTGACTCTTCAAAAGAAGAAATCTTCAGGGCTCATTTCTTAAAACCACCATTATTCCGTACTCATCACTTTGAGCACTGTCCGTGCTAGTTCAGTGTAAAAGCTTTTTGCTTTTGGGAAATCCGGCCCTGCTCGAAAACAGGTCTGTATTAAACCACCCCAATTTTCCATAAACAGTGTCATGACAAGTTCTTCACAACTGATAAATAAGGCTGTTCAAAGTGATACTCGCTCAACTGCCTCACCATCAGCTTCGTTCTGTGGTGCTTTTGGGAAACCAGACCCCTTAGCTAGCATTAGCATGATCAGCAGTGCGTGTGTGTGATCTGTCACAGTGTGCATGTTGTAAGGTTGTGGGCTAGTGGGAAAGCTGTGGCCTCGCGCAAGTGTCGTGTTCTCACGGACCTTGACTTCTCTTTCTTCACCTCCCTCCATCTTTTCCACTCACCTCACCATTCATATTTCAGTCATCTTTCTCCTTCTCACACACATACACACTCTGCCCTCTCTTTCTGTGTAAACTCGTCTGTCATCACGGTGTCAAAAGGTTAGTATCACAATAGACTCAGTGGAATGAACACTCCACTTGAAACAATGACAAACCCCCGCCCCCGAGCATGAGACATCAATGAAAGTCCATATTCAGTGACTACCAAAAGGGCTTCTATGAAAGCTTGACTCAGTATTGGGATCTGACATGGACTAAAATTCACTCACCACTGTAAGGGTGTCATTTCATTCCAACCACTGTGGCCCCCTTTGCTCAGAGCGAAAACCCACGATGAACTGATTTAGATCAAATATAAACGCGCACAGAAACCTATTTACTCAGAATCATGACCTTTTTTTACTGATGTGCTCATACATGTATATATAGTACATGTATATATGTATATATAGAGAATAGGTTATTCCCTTTACAGCTTCAGGAAAAAAAACTACAAAGAACAACTAAATATATTTTTTGTGTTTTCCAGTATTTTGTGTGCCCACCTTATGGCTTTATAACAGCTTCCATTCTTTTTTAGGACACTTGCTTTCAGCTTTTCAAAGTAATCTGTAGGGATATTTTTTCACACCTCAAAACTTCAGTCTCTGAGGTTGGTTGACTCACTGCTTCTCACAATCCAAGCAATCCAAAATAGATTCAATTCAGGTCTGGAATCTTGGGTGGTCCATCCACTGTTCTGAGAACATTCACAGCTTATTTGCTTCATTTGCAAATTTTCTTCCATTTCATTTTGACAGCTACACATCCTTTCAGACCCAGAGTATTGCGTTGCCTTCTCACAATGGAAGCATGGACAAAATCAGCTTATGGTTTATTGCTTTTGTTTTTTTGTAGGCTTAGAGTTAAAATTTCCAAACCACAAGCTTTTTACATGAAACTATGTTTTATATAAAAAAGGACAGAACCAACAATCACTAACTTTAGCCACTGAACCCTCTGTACATATATTCAGTTGATCGACAGGGGTCATAGGGGCAGTATTTCAGCAAGTCATATAACACAAAACTGCTGAGAACGTGACAAACACAGTAAAACATTTCTCTTTCACACATCCCATCACACACTTCTCTCACGCCTTTATGAGTGAAATCCCCAAGCTCACAAAGTGCTAAAATAATGCGTTAACTGACAAACCAGCTATAACAAGCTTTGAACTTATAACACATCTAATGAACGGCCCTAGCAAGAAATTTGCAAAACAAGAGGTAAATTTTACAGTGATACAGTGGTTTAGGTTTAAGACCAGTTCGTAGAAATGCTGTAAGATGTGTGCAGTGGCCTACATTGCCAATGCCTTATCTCAAAACAAGTCTCCATGGTGTGGTTTCATTAGCAGGACTGTCTATTCACACAATCTGTAATCTACACTGTACTAAGATCCTTTTCGTGTAGAATTTTTACTTAATATTACCATAAAATTATGATACAGTAGTTATATGATTGTGTATGTCTGGACCTCACCGGTGACTAATGCCATACATGCCTATTAGCATGTATGCGGCTATAAACCCACACCAAAAAGAGTCTCACGAATGCACGTGTTTGCACTGACAACTTTCAAAACAAGACGTGAAACTTCTGAAAATGTTGAGTTACTCAGTATTATATTGGTTAGTTTGTGCTTGTCCTAAAAGATTTTAATTAAATCATTTAATGGTAAAAAAAGCAATAAGCTAAAAATGAGAAAGTAGATCAAGGCTGAGGCATACCGTTTTTTGACAAGACAGTTTGTTGATTATGCAAATAATTTTAATAATTGGCCATAATAGTACTACAAATAATAGTTATGGCTCACTGACCTCTAATGGGTCTTACCGTGTGTTGCTGCAGTTCTCGTATTGTGTCCTGTGCTTTTTCCAGGTTTTCGCTGGCTGCTGTGCACTGTTGACGCACCACAGCTAATTCCCGTTTGATCACATAATTCTCTTCTGCTTCCTGCGCTCGTGTCACCTGGCCCTGCGGTGGTAGCAAGAGAAGATTCTTTAGTGTTGTTTTTATTTTGACCCTTGGAGAGGAGAAACACATGGTATGCATGCAAATGATCACAGGTTCCATATTTCCAAGTACTAAAGTCTTTTATAAAAAAGGTAAATGATTTAATAATGTGTAACCAAGGAAAAACTGTACTGCCAACCTTAAAATATTTGTGGACCTACAATGGAACCATGGGGTACACCTGCACCTCCACAGTCTGCATGCAAATCTATGAAAACTGTCTCCATAAAATGCTGGGGTTAGCTTAATTTTTACACGACTGCCATCATTCCTGCCATATACAATGCATGCGTCCACAGGTGCAAGGAACAATGGATCATATCAGTTAATTAGCAAAACAAATGAACGTTCCCTCATGCATTGGGCCCATTCTCAGGAGAAGTGAGAGGCAGTGTGAGAGGCAAACAGAAAATAAACTGAGGGTATATAGATAAAACAAGAAGGGAGTTATGAGAGAAAAGAAGGGAGAGATTTAACATTAACATTGACAGTACTTTACCTGGATCAACCTGTCTGCCAGCGCAGCACTTTCCTATGACACCACAACAGAAGAAGAGTGGGAGGGAAGAGAAAAAGGAGGAAAAGGAAGAAAAGCAGAAGATACAGGTAGAAAATCACACATGGAAAGCGAGTGGGAAGGAGGTAACAAAATTAAATGTTTACAAATAAACATTTTTGAAAGAAAAATAGGTTTTTAAAAATAAACAGAAATAAACAAACCAAAAAAACAACAACAAAAAAACAGACAGGACAGACACACAAACAGAGAAACAGAGAAAGAGAGTAATAAAAGGAAATGAAGTAGGGAAGAAAATACCCCAGAGAAGAAGTTAGGGAATCACAACAGATAAATGTGAAGAGCAGGAGTGAGAATGTAAGGCTTCAGCATTTGAAAGAAGAAAAGAAACGCATAACAGCTGAGCACCTGACAAAAAAAAATCACTTTTTTCCAAAGAACACCAGAAATTACAGCACACACAAGCTATACTATTGTACATACTAAACTATCTGCCACAGTTCATAGAAGTAAAACAGCTTTTACCTTTTCTAGTGTCTCAATTCTCTGCTTCAGCAGTCTGTTCTCTGTTCGTAGTCTCTATTTTGGTGAGAAAAAAAGAATATTTTCAGCACAATATTTCTGGCTGTCCCTTATTTTGTTTTACAATTTCCGCATACATTTCCACACCTTAATTTCAATCTGCTCCTCCATTTCCTTGTTCTTGATTGTGGTGTATTCCTTCTCCAATCTGTAGTCAACAATGTGACAGTTAGTTAATACGGTAATACAGAGGCTTTACTGCTGGTTCCATTGTATTGTGATGTTATTAACAATTTTTCCCTCTCCTCATTGGCAACCACTCACTTTTTCATCTTCTTGGGGTTGTATTTAACTTGGTAGGCCCGGAGGATGAGTTTATCAGGGCAGCTGTCAAACTGGTGAGGTATCACCTTCTGGAAATGCTGCAAGATCACAAAGACAAATTATTTACACAATATTATTACATTACATTCAGTATGTAAACAAATATAACATATTACAGAGGAGTATATATTAAACCTTCCCTTGATCAACCAATCTATTTAATTCTCTTTTGACAGATTATTTGTTGTGTTTTCAGTCTCTAGTCTTGATCACCAAGTTTAAAATAAGAGGCCTTCTGGATGTTAATTTCATAACTTAATTTTCAAAGTCTGTTCATCAATTTGGACACATCTGACATTTCTTTATTTTCTTACATCTTTCTACACAGAGTTCCAATCTTTCTACAAAGCATCATAAGAGAATATTTTCCTATGTATAACTACAGAATATTTTATATTACTGAAAACAGCTACTCAAAACTATTGAATGGTTCTTCCACACTTTTATATGGTAGTGTGTAAAAAGAACCCTTGAACAGCATGCCACTGTTGTCATACTGAAACGTCACAACTTTTTGTTTCCACACCATTTGCAAATGTTAGTGGCCTTTTGTGTTGTGTGAAAATTTAACATTGATTGGACCAATAGCACTGGTGCTAAAATGACTTCAAATGATCTCCTTATGGCAACATCTGTTAGGATCTACTAGGATTTTTTTCTATTCTTTCTATTTTTTTTTCTATATATCTCATTTAATACAAAACGTGTCACTATAAACTATAAGCATAACAATGAGTAAAAAGAATTTTTGAAACTTCAATTTACATGTTTTTAGTATTTCTTATTATTTGGTATGTCCTCTTTAATGACTGCATGTACTTGATCTGGCATGGACTCCACATGTGTGCAGGGATACGATTTTTGTTTTTTAACATGGCCAATGTCACAAATCTGCTGTAAATAGTGATCTAGGAAATAATCCAGTATCCTGAACATTGAATCAAAATTCTTTTTCATTGAATTTTTTCTTTGTTTAAATTTTTTCAAAATTTTAAAAGTCTAAAAGTTTTGGACTCCACTCTACATTAAATTTAAGAATGTTTTTTCCACCTAATAAGATGTTCCTGTTATGGAAATAAAATGTTTGGTTACAAGAGCAACGAAATGTAAATCACTAGTACCAAATCTTATGAGCAATTCAGAAACCCAGATGGAAAGAATGTGTGTGTGTGTGTGTGTGTGTGTGTGTGTGTGTGTGTGTGTGTGTGTGTGTGTGTGTGTGCGCGTGTTTGTACATTTTCACAACTAAAATGTCCTGACTTCACTTTTAAACAGAAAAAACTGAACTAATCTACAATTTTAGTACTGGAAAGACAGTCCTAACTTTAAAAAATGTTAAACAAAATCTATGTTTAATTTTTTAAAACTGAAACAGCCAAAGCTTTTTGGTTTCAAAGGTTAAAGTTATGTTTAGGTTTAGAATGTTTGAAAACTCTTTGTCCATTTTATCAGCTCCACTTTCTATATAGGTGCACTTTGTAGTTCTACAATTACAGAATGTAGTCCATCTGTTTCTGTGCATACTCCCATTTGACTTTATTTTTGGTCACGAGCCCCACAGGACCACCATAGAGCAGGTATTATTTGGTTGGTGGATCATTCTCAGCACTGCAGTGACATGGTGCTGGTGTGTTAGTGTGTGTTGTGCTGGTACAAGTGGATCAGACAAAGCATTGCTGCTGGAGTTTTTAAACACTCACGGTCTATTCACTGTCCACCTTAACAGACTCAGCTTTTTTGTTGGTCCACTTTGTAGTTGTAAAGTCAAAGATGGTAGCTCATGTATTGCTAGACAGTTTGTGTTGGTCATCCTCTAGTCCTTCATCAGTGGTCACAGGACATTGCTCACAGGACGCTATCTGCTAGATATGTTTGGTTGGTGGACTATTCTCAGTCCAGCAGTGAAAACAAGCTGTGTCTGAACCACTCATACCAGTGTAACACACACTGACACAACACCACCACATCAGTGTCACTGCAGTGCTCATAATGATCCACCACCCAAATAATACCTTCTCTGTGGTGGTCCTGTGGGGGTCTTGACAACTGAAGAAAGGGAGATAACAAAGTGTGCAGAGAAATTGATGGACTACAGTCTGTAATTGTAGAGCTATAAAGTGAACCTATATGGTAAATGGAGCTGATAAAATGGACGAGTGTACTTAATGAAGTTGCTGATCAGTGCATATGGTATGTATTAGTTTCACATATATGTACTACATGATAATGAGAGAGACACACGCAAACCCAGTCATGTTTTTTTTTCCACTAACCTGTGACATGCCTTCCATGTCCAGCTGTATGAGGTCTGTCTGGTTGTACTGTAAAATGGCCATTCCCACTCGGAATATAATTTCCAAACCCTGAAAATACAACACATGCGCTGTTAAAACTGAATACATTCACTTACATTCATCCACAATGCACTCAGAAATTCACACATACACCTCATTCACACTCCTGCACAAGCAAACAAACATGCATGTGCACCTTTACAGAGTTTCATTTTTGCAGCAGGCTATTACAGAATAGAAGGCCCCCCACTTCAAACACACACTGATCTCTGTACCTCATACATGAAGATATCAAAGATGCGTGTTGCTATGGGCAGAGGCAGGAAGGTGAGGAAGAGTGTGAGGAACCATGATGAGGCATACATGGAGGTGTGAAAACTCTGTGAGCGAAAATGGACATTCAACTCCGGCAACTGTTCCTGGATTGTGAAAAGAGAAAAAGAGAGAATGAGAGACGCAAAGACAGAGAGACAGCAACAGTAAAGAAGGTCACTTAAAGGGAAATGCTGCTTAGTTACACTGAATATCTGCTGCCACCTGGTGGACAAATTTCATCTTCCTATTTTACAACATTAACTTTTTATTCTTATTCTTCCTATTTTGGGTATAAATAAATTATGCCTGTGCTTGTGTCCACATTCAGAACTGTGCCATATAGGGGTGGGTAGAGTGGATATACAGCAGAAGGGGTATGAAAATGTATCATGATGAATCAACTGGAAGGTGGTGATCCAACATCAATGACTTTGAAATATTAAAATAGATTATCATGTTTTAGAACAATATTCAAAGTATGCACTAATTTTTTGGCCAAAATACAATTCTTTTTTTTTTTAATCTAAAAATATAAAACAAACCCTCAGTGTGTAGTTTTTATTCCACTACTGTGTAAACAGATCTTCCAGTTAAGTAACCTGCATGTACTCAGTGCATTTAATAAAATCTAAAACTAGCATTTATTATGTTTTTTGGCAGAATTGACCATTTTTTTCTGTATTTTTTGCCAACAGAGTTCTCTCATTACAATACCCAGCATGCACTGTGAAAATACATCCTACAGCTACTGGAATTCGTCTCCCAGAGATGTACTACTGATGTAGAGGCTAATAAATACTCCTTAGCATGAACAGTAGCTATCTGGCTTCCTTCTGCATTAGACCAGCTAGCACAAACAAATTACAAAGAACTTGTCGTTTTTTATTTTTTTGAATTCCTCACCACCTTCAAAATACGTCATACCAGAAGGGGGGGGCGGTGATCCTATACCTTAAAGTAAAAAAAAAAATCTCGCTCTCAATACTATTGTGTCATCACTGTAGGAGGTGAGTAGGGATGTTTATGACCGATCTAGCAATGATTACATTTTTTATTATGCCCCAAATTCCTCTTTAATCACACCAAAATCAAAATTTGGTAGAATCCAGTATTTCATGATGGAGTGAATGATTTCCCAAGTCCTCAGGAGATAAAGAATTTCTATGTCTAATCAGCGGTGTTACCTGCAGCAGGTACTCAAACTGATATATGCAGAGGCCCAGCTCTGCCATGCTGGGTTTGAAGAGCTCTCTGAGCCTGTACTCCTGCATCAGCCGCACAAACACACAGAATGCTTCCTCCTCTGGCATCTACACGCATACATGAAGGAGAGGAGAAAAAACTGTTTAAGAAGTGTATTATTTATGTTGACGTAGAAAATGTGAAAGGTTCTGTGTTATGGATTACAGAAAATGACCGAATTCACCTGCATTAGAAGCAGTCCAACAATGAAAGCACTGCCCTGACAGTATCCCACCTCACGATCCACTAGGGAGTACGCCTGTGATACACAGACATATAACCAGTTCCAACATTTATGAAAAGTATTTGACCATTTTATAAATAAAACACAAATGAAATGTTTGGCTTATTTTCAAACTTTGTGTTGGTGTGCTGTTTTTATGGTTTATATTCTGCTATACCTGTGTAAATAGTCACATTATTCAGTGAATTTAAAAAATATAAAGCTGAATTAGATCAACGTGGGGGGAAATTTAAGATTTCATCATGCACTGAAATACTTCTTGAAGAACCCCCTTGAAAATACGAACAAGACAACAAATAGTGTACGCTGAAATCTTGTTTTGGATTTATGCTCATTTCATGTTTGATTAACGTCTCTCTTTCTCTCTCTCACCTTCATGACATTAAAGAGGACCTCCTGGCCCAGACTGTCCTGACCCTTGAAGAAGTCGTGCTCGGGGTAGGTGCGGGCGATGTCTCTGCGTATAAGTTTCTCGCAGGGCGAGGACATCTTCAGCAGCTCAGAATACTGGTTCTTCACCGGCATGTCAGTGGCATTGCCCAGCAGCTGCCACACAATTGCCCGGAAGTGATGCGGAATGCCTTTCCTGATCAGCTCCTATATGAAGGAAATGACAGGAACACAAAGGTCAAATGTGTAAAGGTTCATGTATGTTTTCATACTCAAGACATTTGGCAAACTGCTTTTGGCTTTTCACTTCAATGTGTTTTCTTCTAAAACAGGACTTTAAAAGTTGGTGTTTTTTGGTGAAATGCTGTATTTGTGGGACTGTAGAATGTAGAAACCAGCCAGTAGGAACCTGCTGACATGGATTCATCTGCACGGTGCTAAATGACCTCCAATAAGGTTCCATTCTCTATTAGCATCATCAGCATTTTTGGATGAAGTCTTTGTGGGTCCTGCTTTGTTACATTTATCAGCTTCAGCACTGATAAATTGAGCTAGAGCAGATGTGGCAAACTGTGGTTGGAACTAGGCTCAGCAGGACAGTAGCTCTTTAGCACCAGGGTTAGAGACCTCAGATTTAGCATGATTTTAACAATACTGATTGCTTTGTTGTGTAAATTCATATTTGTCTTTTATAATCTGCCTAGTTTTGATTAGCTACAACAATACAGTGCAGCTCAGTAGCATAGCATTTTAATCTTTTATGTAGTGACATCAAACAAAAAAAATCACTTTATTTTTACCAGCGTTCTGTAAAGATTAGATCAATTTAACAAAAAACAACCATCCTTGGCGTAAGTTTATCCATCTGCACTTCCTCATCTCCCCACCTTCAGCAGTTTGTCTTTCTTGCGCCTCCACTCATCCCACTCATTGACAATGCGCCCCCACAGGATCCAGGTGTCTTCTTCTAGGTGGGATAGGTTGGAGGAGGCAGAGGAGCTGGACACTAGCGAAGAACCGCTGTTTCTGCGGGAACCGCTCATGGAGCGCATGGACTTAGAATCAGCCTCTAGTAGCCTGGAGTGTGGCCGAAAACAGACAGCACTTTTAGTATGGTTTCATTTGTTAGCATAATGTGTAACTATGGTAAAAGTAAATACTGTGCAAAAGCAAGACTGGCCTTTATTTATTTCATTTTCAGTCCAAGCGGCCAGTACGTACAAGTAAATTATTTCTCAGGAGATATTTCTGAGGAGATTAGTTTTAAGACAATGCACTTGCATAAGGAAGGAAAAAGTCAAAGGAAAAAAAGTTAAAAATAAAGGTAAAAGATATAGAGAAAATGGAACTCCAAACAACAGTGTAAACCAAAAGTGTCACCATCAGATAAATAGTGCTCAGAGCTTTCATCTCAAAATTAAACTTTACTTGCTTTGGACCTGAAAAAAATCCATAAGTGTTTCTGTCCATCCTTCCACTGTGAGATGATAACTTAATGCTATGGGTCTGAAAGGATATGTAGCTGTCAAGAAGCTGCTACTGAGAAAAGGAAACAGACAAAAAAGAACATCTGCAAATCCTAGAAACTACTTGTGTTCTCAGAACAACTGTCCACTCTGGAGTCCTGACCTCAACATCACTGAGTGTGTTAATGTGTTAACATACTGAGTTCTAATAGTACTACATTTATGTCAGTAGTACAACAGTTGACCCTAAGCTAGAAAATCCAAAGTCCTGCAAAGGGGGTTAAATATCTGACCTCAACAGGACTGAATGAATTAGGTTTCTCTGACCAGTATTTGTGAATGTGATTGAAATGGCTATTGTTTTCTTTAAATTAAAGGTCCAGACCTGTTTTTTGCCCAAGAAGAACAGAATATACAATTTTCTGACTACAGGCTCGAGAATGTAGTATGCCAATTTAGTAATGGTTGTCCTCTATGCATCAGGCGGGCGTTTAATTGCTTCTGATTGGTCTAACTGAGGGGTGCCACTGGACAGTCCTGGATCAGATGTCTTGGATGAGGTCTGTTAGACTGAGGTGGATAAATCTCCATTCCCCAGTTAAAACTTGTAGGTTATAATTACAATTGCCGCTTTTGCACAACAATTAAAACTGATTATGTTGCCTAAGGAAACTCTTTACAGTATTCAATGAAAATAAGCTGCTTTCTGCATCCTACACTGGAATTCTCTGAAGATGTATGACGTTTTCCCATTTCCTGTATGCAGGCTTTTGCATGGACATCTCTATATCTCTAGTCTGTGTACAACGCATATGAGCATAACATTTGGACCTGAGCGTGTGAAAGTATCAGATAGTATGATCACAAGAGAAAGCTTATTAATCTCTGAACACCACATGTTAACAGTTTCTTTTTCAGGTGCCAGTCAATAACCACAAGCTGTTGATAATAAGAGCTCATTACATATCGACTGGTATATGAAGAAAGTGCAGTGGGCTGGACTCACATACGGTACAGTGTATCTCTCTCTTTCATGCACACACAAACAGGACTTTGTGGGTTTTGCATTCAGGTAGAAACTCATGAAAGTTATCTGTACTTTCATACTTGAGTGGCCGAGCACACAGAGTTGAGTTTCTAGACATTAGTGAATCATCTGGGGGAGGAGATTTTGATCATGAAATACTACATATTGTGCAAAAGAGACCAGCCTTTATGCACTAAATGAAACTAAAACAGCCTCAATCACAAGCTTTTGTTTTTAAAGCATCAGGGAAAAAAACAACAAAACATATTTAACGACCAAATATAATATCAATTTTCAGTATTCATATTTTGACTTTATACCAACTTGCAATCTTTTCAGGATATTTGCTTTCAGTTTTTCAAAGAAATCTGCAGCGATATTTCTCCACACCTCCGAAATTCAGTCTTACAATTTCATAAGAAATCCCAAATATATTCAGTGATGTTGAGGTCTGGACTCTGGGGAGGCCAGTCCATTGTTCTGAGAACACTAGCAGCTTCCCTGCTTGATTTCCTTTCCTCACTGACAGCTTCTTGACAGCTACACAACCTTCCAGACCCATAGTGTTGAGTTGTCTTGTCACAGTGGAAGGAAAGATAAAAACACCTGTGGATTTTTGAGAGTGGAGCTTGATTTTGGGATGAAAGGTTTAAGTACTGATGGTGACAGTTTTGGTTGCCCACTAAGTCTAGCAAGATTGTTAGAAGTCTCATTTTCTCTACATCTTTTAATACTTTTGTTATGTTTTTCTAACTCCACTTTTGGAAACTCCTGTTTTTTTCCCCATATTTTCATTTGACCTTTCCCTTCCTTAATGGAAGTGTATTATGTTATATCTAATCTACTCAGAAATATTTCCAGAGAAATTAATAACTGATTACTTGCTGGAAATGAATTAGTTTCCGAACTTTACACAGTACTGCACACAAACACAACCACATATGCAAACAACATGTTTCTCAGCATATACAGTACTGCGCAAAATGCCTTAGGCCTGCAAAAACTCTTCAAAACTATGTACATAGGTAGTGAGTGTGTGGTTGCTTGTAAAAACTTATGATATTAGAATAAAATGTGTTGTTTTCAATAAAGTTAATGGGCTACTTAGAAGAACATGACTTTGTTTCTCCTCCTCCTGGATGCAGCTTCAGCCATTGCATGGATTTGTTCAAATCCACCACCAGCACACAATTTCACATAACAGACCTCTGAGGTGGTGCATTATTTTGCAGTTGGCGACATGCCCAAAGAAGAACACCAGGTCAACTATTTTTGTCTATGAGAAAAAAGCCCCTGTGGTAAACAACAAAGTTCTGAAGCTAATACATTTTTTCATAAAAACATTTCCCCTCTGGATATCACGAAGTCCTGTGAATTACGAGGCCATTTAGCGGTTGAGGTACAAATATGTACACACTACAAGCTAGCTAACACTTCTGCACATTTAAGCGTCATCATTGGGTCAACCAATTTTGGTAAGATCTATCTTATGATGTCATTTAATGCACTGAAGTGTTAGTGAAGTGTTAGCTTACATGCTGCATATATGTAGCAATATTCCTTTTTCTACTAATTGTTAACTTCTAAACTCAATTGAACCAGGGGGGATGTACTTTAGATAAAAACTTGTCCAGATTCTAATGGGGGACTTCAAAATCACAACACATCCTCAGACATACACGAAGTGTTGACTAGTTGAATCAGCCATTTGACTGCACCTACAGATATTGTGCTATGAGGAGAGCTGTGGAAATATCTAATAAAAAACTGAGATACATAAATTCACAAATAATAGAATAAAAGTTTATTCTACTGATAGTGTTTTTCTAAGCAAATGAATGCTTACTGCACAGATAAACTGCTTTAAACATAATTTTATCAGGTGATATAAAGGCAAGAACACACCAACCCAACAGACACCAATATTCTAATACTGGAAGACCAATGTTTGGAAAAAGATTGATAAACCAGCGTAAATTGGGAAAGAGCACTGTAGAACGGTGTGAAAGAGGGGAAGGAATTCAAGAACAGTGTGAATGAGGCAACAACATTTTAGAACAATGTGAATGTCAGGAGAGCGTTCTAGAGCAGTGCGAATGAGGGGGGAGCTTTTTACAACATTCAGAGTATGAGAGAGAACATTCTAGAACCGCATTCTAGAGCAGTGTCCAACTACTATATAGAGTAGTTGTATCCAACTACTGTATAGAACATATACATCTGTAGTGCTGGCCTGTCAAAATATGATCCATTTCATTTAAAACTGAAATAGGTAGCTGTTGCTTGGTTCATTTTCAGTGATCAATGCCTTTGGTTTGCAAATATCTTTCTTAGCGTTTCTTCCATCATTCAAGTCTATGGTTAACTTACCAACTCTTTGTGAAACAATCGTGATAAAAGGTGAAGTTGGAGGAGAAAATCATGCAGTTAAACAAGTTTGTTTTTTAAAATAAATTACAATTAACAATTAATTACATTTATAGCATTTAAAAATGAATTTCTGATCAATCGAAATTCAACATTCTATTTTTACAATCAAGGCAGTTGCATCATGAGAAATACAAACAATGCATTGAGAAAATTAATGAATTGTTACACCACTGTTATAGAGTCTGTTGTAGAATCCCAATAATCATACTTTTTACGTAGATTTTGCACAGTACTGTGAGTGTGTACAGGTATGTGTGTGTGTGTGTGTGTGTGTGTGTGTGTGTGTGTGTGTGTGTGTGTGTGTGTGTTTAACACGCATACCTATTCTGTTCCTCCAGCTTAGCCAGCAGCTCCAGCTCATCTGGGCTAAGATTTTCTGAGTCAGCTGGCGAGGCCGCTGGTGCAGAGAGTGCGGCATCATGGGAACTGGAGTCTGGACTGAGCACAGGGCTTCCTACAGAGGGGGGGTCAGCCTCTAGACCTGCAGGCGAGGAAAGATTCTCCAGCTGCACTGAGCCCACCATTCCCCCATCTCTCTCTGGACTACTGCTGGGGCTAGACATGACCACCAAGCCCAGGGTAATGGTCCAGGTACAAGGTCAAGGTCAGACTGGGTTTCTGGCGGTGTAATGCCGTGGCTTACACGTGCTTGATCCAGAGACAGAAGCAGGCCACCTTAAGGGGAAAGGCGTATATCAAGGACGGCTTAGTCTGTAAAGGAGAGAAGAGAGTCAAATTTTAGACTGGATTTCATATTACGTCAATGAAAGATGGTTTGACTATATATTGTAGATCCAATTTTAGACTTCTTCATGCCCATAAACACTAGCTTTTTGTGGTATTTTTGGCATTAATGGTTCTTTTGTGATACTGCTAATACTGTGAAACTGTCTTGAAGTATTGTGATATTACATTTTTGCCATATTACCCACCCCTAGTAACTACAATAAATTATTACTATGAAACTATTATGTAAGGCAATGTTAGTTATGTTATGTTAGTGCAGTTCATCTGAACAACTAGGAACGCTGCCATTAAAACCTTGTTGTGCACCAAAAAGCAGACTGAGACCCCCTGAGCCCCTTGAGGTGGTGGTGGTGGTGGTGGGGGGGGCAATTTATTTTTCTTCTATAAAAGCAGTAAGCCACTCAAGGCAGTGCATTACTTTGATTTTGATGTCATGGGGAAACTACGCTAATGCACAGCCTCTGGTGGCTTACAGCCTTAGAATATCACAAGTCTGATAAAACCAACAAGCCCTGTTAGGCCAGAGAAGAGCACAGTTCCAAATGTTTGGATTATCAGCACCATTGATGACTGGAGCTGATATTCAGCATTTTTCTGATTACTTGGCACTTGAACTTGAGCAAAAAAGTTCAGTGCGCCCAGTCATGCCAAACAAACATGACCCAAACTGCTTGTGTTGTAGTTTGAACTCTTCCAAATTACGTGTACGTCTAGCAGAGCTTCTTTTTTGTTTACTGTGAAAAGTTTTACTCCGATGTTTACTGTATATATATATATATATATATATATATATATATATATATATATATATATATATATATAGTGTAGGCTTTACACAGATTTCTATGTCTCACTTGTACCCACATACTAAAAAGGTAAGCTCTGCCCGATTTGTGCCCTTTCAACACTATGTCAGTGACGCACACACACACACACACACACACACACACACACACACACACACATATATATATATATATATATATATATGAAGGTTGTGTAAATGTATATTTGTTTTTTTTTTATTTAGAATTTTGAGCTCCTTTTTGAGTTCCATCTTTCTTATATGTATCATTTAAGAAATATATTTTTTAAAGATGATCAAGAGCAATTTAAGGTATTTATTTTTATCCATTTAAAAATGACTTTAGAATGTTTTTTGCAGCCTATACTGTGTAAAGTTTTTATGATGTTCGAATATTAATTTAGTGTACATTCTTGCAAAATTTTTAAACTACATAGATCTGTAAGGGGGAGCGAGGAGGCGGACGCACACGCTGAGATAAGCGAGATTTATTACGGGCAAATCCAGGGTCGTGGTCAGAACAGTCCAGGGTCAATGAGCCGACACGTACAGAGTTGGGGTAAGACATAACAAAGACTAGAATCAACACAACCAAAGACCAGGTACAAAGACACGATACAAAGGTACAAAGACTGGCAAACGGAAGGGGCAAACACAGGGCTTAAATACACGGAACAATGAGGGACAGGTGATAACAATCAGGGGCGGAGTTACAAGACCAAAACATGAGCACATGGACAGGACTGGGAGGAGCCAACCGTGACAAGATCAAGTTTATGGTAAATGAATCTCGGCCCCAAATATCAGTTATGGGTGTTCTTGATTGCTAACAATAAGTATTGATTGACCCCTAAAATTATCCCAATTGTTGTCACCGATAAACAGCTTTTATGGCTTTCTATTCATTTAAGTTTTGTTTATATACAAACTACAATGAAAATACAACAATATGTCCTACTTTGGTCTGGAATAAAGGTATGTGTGTTCTGCCTTGTTTTGATTTATTTGTAAGAGTTAATGAACAGATATCTGGTTGTAAGAATTAATGAATGGATATGTGGTTGTAAGAGTTACAGAACGGATATCAGCAAGGATGGAAACAAAAAGAAAAAATGTGTAGGGCTCTAGGGTTAGTTTTTAGATGACAGCAATGGAGGAGAAAACATAAAAACGTTTTATTATTCATAAATAGCCATAGGAAATAGGTAGGCTGAATAATGGAAGCTGCCATTATTAATGAATAATGGAAGCTGCCTCTTCAGAGGGGCTAATGAGCAAACACTAACTGATGCAGTGTTGTATGTAGATGAGGACTCATCATCTTCTACACAAAGTCACTGTTTTCTGGGTTGAGGTAACATCAGCTACTGTACTTAGCCTAGTTAGCTAAAAAGCCTAGAAGGAACCAGCCATGTAGTGTCCGCTTCTCAGCTGCACCCTTGGCAATGCGCTCACATTCAGGCACTCCTGTTTCATAGCACAAACTAAACTATAATATATTCACTTACAAATATAACAAACACTAACATTTTAAAGTCCATTTTAAATGTAAAATTAATGTTGTACTGAGTTGTTGGTCTGTATATTTTCTCTGTCGTCCCATGAAGAAATGTAACAAATACCTGAATAGTGATTCCAGCATTCGAATGCTGGCATTTTGAACCATTAATAGAGTACTCGTGTATCCACATGCATCCTTAGTAAACACACCCTAAAGGTGGAGGATATAAAATGAAGAATAGCATCATAACACCTGAGGACATTTTCATGTTATATGTACAGGTGGGTATAGACATAGGTATGTGTATCAAAATGTAGAATGCAATTTCATTGAAATGTTCAAAATGCACCAGCAAAAGAGCAGCATCACTTTTTAAAAAGTATTAAAAATACTGATTAATTCAATGTGTGCAATAATAATCTATTTAGGTAAGAACAGGAGGAAAAATCAAACAGTTGGTGCAAATGAATGAATAAGAGAATGATATATGGGCTGACATCCAATCAGGTGGTTGTAACTTGAATCTGCTTAAACGTTGCAGTATGTACGGATGTTTTAGTTCACAGGTTCTACTTTTTTTTTTTAATAATATATGTAGTTGTTCAGTGTTATAGTAGGACAGATGAGATACTCTAAGTACCCATGTAATTGATCACAATAACGATATTCTAATGTCATATTTCTCATGAACTAATTTAAACTGTTTTTAATTCCACTGAAGATGAGCCTTTTAAACAATGCATCATTAACTTATCATAACACTCTAAACACACACAGACACAAACAGACAATCAGAAACTGCTGACCTGCAACCTAAGAAACAACAATAATTAAGGGTTGAGGCGAAGGCAAGAAAACAACTGCTACAATAATAACACCTGCTACATTCAAAATATTTTAATAAGGGAACCAGCACATTTGATGTAACAAGCACTCAGAGAGCTTTTTCTGAGCTACTGGACCAAATTTCCTCTCTTCCTGTTACAGAGGCAAAGTACTGTATATCTGTATTAAGACTTCATATATTGTTTATTCCCTCAGTTATTTTCCCTCCAGTAAACACCTGCAGTCTCACTGTTACAAGGGGAGAGACAGAGAGACAATTACCCAAACCTCGAACCATGAAAACTCATTTTCTGATAAGTGAAGCACTGTAGATGTGTATGTGTGTGTGTGTGTGTGTGTGTTTGAGAGAGAGAGAGAGAGAGAGAGACAGAGAGAGAGAGACAGAGAGAGACACAGAGAGAGAGAAACTTCACTGGAATAGCACACTGGATTTGTCTGCACTCATTAAGCATACTGATATGACATCTGTAATAGAACGCACATTTCTAGAAAAAGACTTCTAAACTCAGTGTTCTTATGTTAAAATACTTTTAATTAACAAAGTTGTGCCAGATGAAGGTAAAACACAATAACATTTTGAAGGCCAAAATGATATATGTTTATATCATAAATTCATAAATATGTGATATAAAAACTGTATAAGTACTCAGCGAATAATTTTGTCTGCACGTTAATACAACTTTTAAAATCAATAGTAGGATAACTGTTTAATTTATTCTTGTTCCAAACTAATTTCTCATTATGCAACATGGATGTAAATATGATTCTGTACATGCTCCTGAACTGTTATATTTTAATAACACACAATATTATCTAGTCTTGTTTTTAATTTGATATTTTTAATGTGATATTCGTTTGGTTGCACTATGCAGAAGTCAGAGATTGCTGCCTTTAATTAACTTTCCAGTCAAAAATATATAGTTTTTTTCAGCATTAGGAAAAAACTGAGGAGAATTGCTTTCATTTTTTTCATGAAATCTACACAGATATTTTTTCCTGATTTCTATGTTAGGACCATGTTGACTGGAAATAAAATAAATGAATGGTGGTCTCTGATTTTTACAGCACATAATGCCACAGTCTAAAGGGAACACTATCACAATATCAGCCTTTGCACTAAGGATATAATAATAATGATAATAATAATAATAATAATCTTTATATAGCACTTTTCATGTGAGTGGCAGCTCAAAGTGCTTTTAGACAGGTAAGACAGCTTGACAGTAATATAAAAAATCATTAGTTTTAATTTAGAATCAAATTAAAGAGATAAATACCAAGAGACGCAGAGTTTTAATTAAATGTTAAGTTAAAGAGATACGAGTTTAAGTCTTATTCACTGAGATTGACGGTCTACTAAAAGGTGGAATTGAGTTCCACAGTTTGTAAGCATAATAGCTGAACGAGGCCTCTCCATGTTTGCAGTATTTTACAGAAGGTATTTGCAGAAGGCCACTATCTGCTGATCTAAGATCACAGGCTGGAACATAAACAGGCAGACACTCTGCAATGTAAGTGGGTGCTTTATGATCATTTAGAACCTTAAAAACAATTAGCAGAACAGAATCTATCCTCAAAGACAGGCAGTGCAGTCCTTCTCTTTTTCTTAGGATGCACGCTGCTGCATTTTGTACGAGTTGTAAGAGATGTATTGTTTTCTTCTGAAGTCCAGTAAAAAGAGCGTAATCAACTCTGCTTATAACAAACGCACAAACAAGTTACTCTGAGACAGAAAAGACTGAATTGTAACGATGGGGAGCGATGTTGAGGCACACGCATGTGTGGAGACAAGCGAGATTTATTATGGGCAAATCCAAAATCAGGGTCAAGACAGTCCAGCTTTAACGAGCCAACATGGAGAAATGGAGGGAAAGACATAACGAGATAATCACAGAACACAAAAATCCAAATACTTCAAACCAAACAAACATCAAACGATCAGAATGATCAAACAGGTTTACAAGCATAAACATCAAACACGATCAAACAAAGACCAGCACTAGACTAAGGAAAACACAGCGCTTAAATACAAGAGGGCTAACGAGGGTTCACAAGACACAGGTGGAAAACAGGTGGAAACAATCAAGGGTGGAGACAAGAAACAAGGGGCAGAACGGGAGGAAACCAAACAAAGAAGCACATGGACGATAAAAAGTAAACAGAAAAGCACATGGAGGAGTGGGAGGAGCCAACCGTGACATGTTCAGCTCAGAGTCTAGATCACTTCAGTTTTGGTATATGAAGCTAGAAATCTGAGCTTCTCATAAAGCAGCTTTCTCTGCGTCTTAGTACCAAGGATCAGTATTTAGTTGTAGCATTTTGTGACATCCACTGAGAAATATATGACACACAGCTGGTAAGCCTGTCAAAAAAGTCTTGATTTTCAGAAAGCATTCAAATTTATAATTGCGTGTCATCAGCAGAGCTAAGAAAATTGACATTTTGTTTCCTAATGACGTCATGTAGGGGGTAACATGTAAAAGAGAAAAGCAAAGGCTCTAAAACTGAACCTTGAGGGATTATTAATACATTAATAAGTACTTAAACAAACCAGTAAGTGTGCTGACAGCAACCTGACCAACCATAATTGGGTGTTTGGATAAATTTATTTGTTGACCGATATGAGTACAAAATTTTGGCCTTGTAACCAGGTCACCAAAGGATTTATTAATATGGTTTAATAATTACAAAGCACATAACAGTTGCACTATGTAGCGATATATTCATACTATGGTATTCTGTCAATTTTGGCAAGCCCTAACTCACACACGTGTGCACACAAACACACACACACACACACACACACACACACACACACACACACACACACACACACACACACACACACACAGCTGCAGAGTGCTGAATTATGTATGGAGGGCTGTGCATGTGAGTGTGTCTTGTCAAAGGGGACTGTTTAACACAGAGAGTGCAAGCTCCAATCTGGATTCATTCAGCACAGCACTGTACCGAGGAACTTTTAATTGCAGGACACCTGGAGACTATTAAAAAAAGCCAGGCTGAAATATGTCTGGATGACAATATACACCTGGGTGTATTGTTTATTCATCAGTACTGTAGAGTTACTTCTTTGTAATACTAATATTGCAAAAGACTAAAATGAGCTCCTCTAACCTCTGTGTTGTATCACAGTTGACCAATCACAGTTCCAGATAAATACTTCTGTGATTCAAGATATCTGTGTAATCACAGCATGTTATATTGAATGAAACAGCTTTAGTGATGTGTCCATAGACAGAGCCTCTGTAAAGGCTGCATTTCATGTATAGCATATAAATCGAATTTATATTCGATTTAGAGTCAATTTTGGAGTCAATTTCAATGGATTATGATACAGTTATGTTCCCTGACTAAAGATACTGAGATGTACCCCCAGAGACCAAAGGGGCACTGCCCCAGAGAAAGTTTCATGCCTTTATTTCTGAGAGTGTACGTCTGGCATTGGAAGACTATGGCTCAACCAGACAATCCAACAAGATGTAAACTCAACAAGTGAACTCATCAGATTCATGTGATTCCTGCTGTCACTGTGCTACAGCGACTATTATTGAAAAAGACAGATAATATACTTTAAGTACAGATGTGCTTTTGTGACATGGAATGAATCCAGCTCTTCTCCACTGTAGCAAAGTAATTAATGTAACATAACAAGCTAATGCACATCATTTAACATTATTTACACGAATATCTACTTAATTATGTATAAGTTAAAGTAGGGTTTCTGATTATGGTATTGGTATTGACAAGTACTAAAAAACATGTACTCAGTCTAAATAAAATGATATTGATGCATCCCATACTAATAACCACTCCTCTCCTTGAGTGTCTGGAGGAGCTTAGGAGCTCAACAAAGGGTGGTGCAGAGGATGGTAGAGTGTCTTTAGAAAGTGATGTTTATTGCAGAAACGTTTTGCTTTGTAAGTAGCTTTTCTTATTGTCCACTTACCACTGCTCATTTCCACTTTGATTGGGGTTTTCAAGATCGTGTTAGCACTAAGCTAGTGATGGTGAATATTTACATTCTATCGCAGTTCTATAGCTCAAACACAAACATTTTAAGTTTGCAACAGACATTCAAAGAACAATCTTTACTCTGGATTTTGACTTCTTCAGTAAAGATATAAACTCATAGCCTGTCTCCTAATATTACTGGAGGCTGTTATCTTAGCTATATTCCCAACTTCGCCTAGTAATGACAGATAATGATCCCATAATGTTTGTGATTTGTGACATTATTTTGTTGTTTAACACTATCTTGTGCATCAGAGATGTATGAAGGCTGGGTAAGAGGACGCGGTTATTTAAACGGGATGGGAGACAAGCCTGCAGTCGCAGGGTCACAGTAAAAGGAAAATACACCAAAAAGGCAGACAATTCACACCTCACAACTATAAACTAAATATCTCATGGTAGATACAATAACAAGTAACATATATGTGACCCAGCAAGGAAAATGCAGTTTTAACTCCTTTAAATGGGGCTTCCGTTAGTAAAAACGATGCACACACTCATCATGCACACATAGCAAATTTGCATTGTTCCCTACCACAGATGGGAGTAGGGTAATCACACAACAAAGCAGAATACACAGAGAGCGAGAAAACAAAAGCAAGGTAGGAGCTCATACATTTGCACACCACAGATTTGCCTGCAGCACACAGGGGTGGTAAGAAGAAGCTGAAAAATAACTCATGGCAAGAAATAAACCACAGAGACAAAAAAACGTTTAAACAGAGAAAACACACAACTCAGACAAGGGTTGTATTCATTAAGAGAAGGCAGCCCAATCAAAAGAACCATTAACAAGCACATGAGTCCAATCCCCACACACACACACACACACACACACACACAACCTTGGCCGACTAGTGCACTGCAACAAGAAAGCACAATGAAATTAGCCCTAATCTCTACAGAGAATACTCACTGAGAATACAGAGAGAATGCAGCGCTGCTGCTACAACCTGAACACGAGGCACAACATCTTTCTAATGTCACATTTGCATATAAACTAATACTTACAGTATATAAACACTTGCTGTGGTCACTCAAGCTGCCAATCCAATGAATCTTGTGGTCAGAATGTTACATTTGTGATAGTTCTTACAAAAACATTGTGCTAATATGTGCTGACATAAACCAATACAATAGCAGCAAACTACAATTGGTCATAAGCTCTTCAAAACAGAGCTGCAATATGAGCATGGGGTACTTCATCCCATATCTCTCTAATAGTACATTCAGTCAACATGACAATTTCTAATAGTAACATACAGAGCTAAATACACTCATTTCCTAGCTCATACCCAGTAATATATAATATATTGTAATATATAAATAGGCTAATAACTATGTGCTAAAAAAAGAATCCTTACAGAGAAGCATATATTTGATCATGATAGCAAAACTTATCATTATACTGGCAAAATATCATTGTATTTTCCACCGCCAGATTCAAATATCCAGAAACGCAACTGTAAATGGCTATATGACAGAAGCTGAGTGTTACAGCGGATTGTTAAGGTCAGTCCAGCACACAGTTTTGAATGTCATCCAAATGCACCAATTAAAGTTATGACTCAACTCAAACACACTGAGCTTTATGTTTGGGCTCCTGCAGAGTATAATGACAGGTCCAGGATCAGGGTTCTTGGTCTCTTTCCTGTTTATAATTCATTGTCCTGTAAAAGATCAACTGAACTGACCTTGGGACAGCACTAGTCTAACAATCCTTACATCCAGTTATGAGTCATAAAGGAGTAATTCACAATGAATACAAATGAGATCGGACCGTCTTTTTTTCCACTGTGTCTGTGTACAGCTGCTCAAAGATCAGAACTCCCAGGTGGTGGAACGTTTAAAGCTGCCCAAGTAAATGATACAAGAGTGAGGTAACATGACTTCAATGCGAATGACTGCTGATTCCTCTTTTTGAAGACAATGAGACAAAAATGTCCAGACAGAAGAAGACTGAGGGTCAGAGAGAATAGGCAGAGAGAGAGAGAGAGAGAGAGAGAGAGAGAGAGAGAGAGAGCGCAGGGCTGTTGTGAGGGAGAGAGCCTAGGGCACTGGGAGATGGCACAGGGTGTGTGCATGTGTGTGAAAGTGTACCTCGGTTTCTAGTCACAATAATAGCATTGTGTGTACATGCCTCGTCGCATCTCTTTCGCTTTCAGGCTGG
This sequence comes from Pygocentrus nattereri, assembly GCF_015220715.1. Classification (NCBI taxonomy): domain Eukaryota; kingdom Metazoa; phylum Chordata; class Actinopteri; order Characiformes; family Serrasalmidae; genus Pygocentrus; species Pygocentrus nattereri. The sequence continues at coordinate 23,702,120 of NC_051222.1, forward strand.
TGAGACTGAACAGCACAGGCACAGTTATTGTAGCTTTCAGCACCTTATTCATCAAACTTATTTAACCTTCTCTGCATAAAACCCCAAATCTCAACTCGTCTCTACACTGAGCTATTGTGCTGTTTTACAATGGCATGAAATCACAGAAATAAATTTAATTTACAATTAAAATTTAATTCGCAACAAGACAACTATTAAAAACATCACATCTTAGGATGCACTGATACACAAATTGTGGACCAATGCTGAATTTTAATGTCCATATCTGCTAATGGCGATACATAAACGTGTTAAATGTAAAAATTGGGAGTAATATAATCGGAATTAGAATTACAACTGAGACAAACAACATTTATTTCTGTAGGGTTACAAGTCCAGTATAACGAATAAGATGCAGATATTTTAGCACAGAAGTCCTGCGTCACCTACACGTTCTGCTCTTTTGGAGTATTCAACAAATAGTGCAACCGATACTGCATTGAAACACTGGTTGCAGCTTTCAGAAAAAGATGCACAGAAAAAAATCATGTTTGTCTCATTTCTTTTATCACTTTCTTTAATAAAAGACTAAACCTATTATGGTTATTAACAGCATTATAACAACAATGCTTATATGGAAGCTTATAGGTTAACTTCATATTTTAAACTTCATACATTTTATTACAGGTTAACGATCCTTTTATTTATATTTCTATTTTATTGTTATTTTAAAGCTGCACTATGTAAGGTTTTTGTTAAAATTAAAAGAAGGAGCATTACTGAGTCAAGAGAAAAATGTCATCTGTGTGCTGCTGCAAGTCACCCTGTAAAGCCTGATATCATGATTTAAAGGTCAGAGGTTTTTGTGGATTTTTTTCAGACCACGTCAAACATCTCTTCTTAGAAATGTCACACGCACAGGCTCAAAAAGAAGGCCCGGTATACAGTATTCAGGTCTCAATGCAAAATCAAAATCATACTGACATGGATATGATGACAATAGTAGATACTTCATTTACATTCTTGAAAGACACATTTTGTCTGAGTGCTCTTTGAATGCTCTTTTATTATGCTCACAGTCATTAGATTGTTCAGCTTGGAGGGGTCTGAAACACAACCAACGTTAGAAAATGGTCCTCTGCACACTGCATGCAATTTCACACATCCACATGAGAGGTCTCCAAAACTTACATAGTGTAGCTTTAACAAGAAAAATGAGCTTATAAGTTTTAGAGCAAAAAAAAAAAAGGTTTCAGCTGGCTTCTCTGTGGTGTTACCACACTGTGTGTGGAGCTGAAACAGAGTATTGAAAGAAGATGCTCAACAGCAATGAAGAGGATCAGAGGTTAGGGTTAGGGAAGCGGTTAGAGTTTGAGGCAACCTCTTGGTGAGTATTCATATTTCCTTTTTACTATGCACACTGAAAAAGTGTTCACTTAATGTGCCTGTGGAGCAGGAAAGAGGCTCCATGTACTTTTTATTTGGAAAGCAGCTCTTGCTTGCTTAACTTGATGCCCCCATAATACTATTGTGATCAGTGATGGCTAGGGGGCACGATCGAACAATGATATCCTGTAAACACTCTCAAACATGTCCGAGGCAAATGTCTATTATGATGCCACTACTGATATAGTACATATGAGTAAGGCTGCATTCAAACAAGGTGTATTTTTATAGAAAGAAATGCTGCCTGGAGTGCTCTTAGTGCTGATATGGAAAAAGGTGGAACATTCCATGGGGACACTGTACTAACTACATAGCTTGACTATCTATATTAGATTTATTTGAGACTAAATGTAACCTAAATATACAGAGGAAGAGACAGATCAATGGAAATAAAAACACAGAAGAGGCCTCCTTAACTTGTTAAAGGTTGGTAGTCAGTAGTAATTATTTTGTCAGTTTCCTGAACCATGACAGCAAATTTCAGTTTTTCAGTTTCTCTGATATTTCTGTAAACACTAGTGTTAATGGTAAAAGCTATTTAAACAAGTGCTTGTTGCACCATTTATTCTTCTTTGGCATGATGTTATTGTGGTCTACTAAGCTAGATTCAGTTCCCCCCTTTCTGGTGCCCCATAATTTTGCACAAAGCTTAGATCCATTTGGAATCCAAAGGATGAAAACTATAACAGATGAAGAGATGAGGATTAGCATAAACATAACAAATATAAACTAACATTTATAGTAAATACAAAGAAGTATAAATTACAGATGTATGGATATTGAAAAAAAGAATGGCTAACTAGTGGATAATGGAATGTACTGTGTGCATCTTTGTTTCTGAATTGCTTTGTGTGACCCGGGATGTACAGAAATAATTTCGCAGTCAACTTACAATAAGCATCACCTACACATTCTGCTCTTTTGGAGTATTCAACAAATAGTGCAACCGATACTGCATTGAAACACTGGTTGCAGCTTTCGGAAAAAGATGCACAGAAAAAAAATCATGTTTGTCTCATTTCTTTTATCACTTTCTTTAATAAAATACTAAACCTATTATGGTTATTAACAGCATTATAACAACAATGCTTATATAGAAGCTTATAGGTTAACTTCATATTTTAAACTTCATACATTTTATTACAGGTTAACGATCCTTTTATTTATATTTATATTTTATTGTTATTTTAAAGCTGCACTATGTAAGGTTTTTGATCAAATTAAAAGAAGTAGCATTACTGAGTCAAGAGAAAAAATATGTCATCTGTGTGCTGCTGCAAGTCACCCTGTAAAGCCTGATATCATGATTTAAAGGTCAGAGGTTTTTGTAGTTTTTTTTTTTTGCGGCCAATGCGTGCACTTTAAAATTCACAGTCCTTTGAATAAGATTTAATAAATGATAGAACTGCTTACATTACGGTTCTAAGAACTCTTAAATCTCCTGTATCCATAAATGACACTGAATGACATCACGGAACTCAGGATGTCTGATCTCATTCTTGAATGACTCACTACTGTTGCTGACTCCACAGCATCTTCTGGACCCGGTGATCACCCTATACACCATTAAAGGGCTATTTTCTCCATCTCTTAAAGACACTGAACAAAAGGTCGTTTCCGGTGTACTGTGTATGGATGTACACAACCTTGTTTATAAAGCTCTCTCTTACACGGCATTGCACACATACAAACACAGACACAAACTAGGGGTTAATTGCTACACCGTCCTGTCTGAACAGAATATGTTCCTCATTGACTACATTAATACACAATAGCTTCAATGAGGGACAAGCAGATCTGAAGGCCTCCACAACTAAACGGGCTGCATTAAGCACACTTTGAAGAGCTTAGTGAATGGGGAAGTATTTTTAAATAGCAGATAACTGAATAATTGGCGGAGCATCAATAATGGCAAGTGAAGGAAGGATGTAGACCAGCCATGCCCAGCTGAAAGATGCACTTATTTTGTTTACTAATTGTTCTCACTATATTGGCCTTGTAGTACTGACACAACAGAAAGCTCTAAACAATCTCTAACCAACCACAATGATTTTTACTGTGTACTGTGAGTGGTTTCAGATGTGAGTGTTTCTAGGGGTGTTTTCAATCAAGGTAGCCATGAAATCCAACACAAATAACTATTATTTTGGGTATAATAATGCAGGCCAATCCTTGCCCATGTAATATTACTGATTCTCTAATATGTCTTAAAATATTACATGCACAGTAATATCAGAATTATATGATCAATGTTTTAAACCCACGTTTGATGATGTAATTATTGTACTCCAGAAGAGCAGCATGTTTGGGTGACGATGGGCTACTGTGCTAAAATGTCTGCACTTTATTCATTTTACTGCATTTGTAACCCTACAGGCTTTTTTCTGATTCAAATCTATGTAGATGACATCCCAGTGTCCACATGTTTATATATCAGCATCGTCAATGCCAATTATGTATGTGAAAAATACTGGAATCCATCCACAATTCCCACATGCACAGTTGGAAGGCATAATGCAGTCACATCATATGTAGCCAAAAAACTAGCATTTTTATCCATATTCTTTAGCTCTACTGTATAATATAGACATCTGAGTTTCATTTTGAGCTATGTATGCACCCAGATTTATGGTCTGAATTTCAGAACCTAGCTGCGGTGGCTCTTGAACATGCTCTCTAGAAGAGAGAGACAAATTTATGTTTTTTTTTTCTACACATTTTTGCTTTAGTGGCCTTCACTAGTTTACAGCTCTTGCTGTAATTCACACATGCACTCTTCTACAAAACAGTTCCAACTGAACAACATGCATATGTGGTCATGAACATGTCTTTTTATAGGAATGCAAGATGCTCAACGTTAACAATCAATTTGCATGATACATAAAACTCTGTGACTCTACATACTTTCTAAACTGTTTGGTATGTAAAGCTCTAGGATGGAGAGATAACCAGTTCAGTCGGTTTTAGCTAAATATAAGTTTTTTTTTTAACATCCAAAGCTAGACGCAATGAACCCTCAAATTGTCAAAACAAATGTCTTACCAACTACTGAGAACATAAACTAGCAAAAGACCAAAGTTCCATAAGCTATATATACAAAGGGATGTAAAAATGTTGGCCCAACGGTGACAACAATGATCACATAGACTACTACATTTACATATTTACATCCTTTTGGTATTTGTCAGCATTTCTTGCATTCAAGTGTAAGTGTAGATCTCATTGAAACAGATGTGATGCTGTGACGAGAATACTTAGCTGGGTTTCAATAAAGATAAAAATGTAATTTTGGTGCTGACTGCAGCAAAATCAGTCACAAACTCTGCCCACAGCCTCCCCCTATAAAACCCGTCCACTCATTCTTTCAGTCTGTGTTCTTTTTGGTGTACATAATGCAGTTTCATAAAACAAATGAAACAAATATGTACTTTTTTTTCCATTTTAATTGTTCTACATCATTTGAGCACAGCAGCTGCCCTTTATATTGTGTGAAAATTCCATGATGAATGAACTGACAGACATGCTCCAAACTCATTATCAACTTTTATCACTGGCGTAAAGTGTACCCTGGTTCAACTGAACAGTTGGATGGGCTGGAGGGAGGACCATCCTACCCATGTAGATCAGTTTGGATGTAGATTTCTGGCCATGGATGGAATCACAATCTCCCAGTAATAAGGCCTACACTTGGACAGTCATGCCATTCTGTGGCTCTTGGGTTTTCCTGGAGGGGAAATGCTACATTACCTTACCTTACACGGCACTAACCACAGGCTTGTTTCTAAGCGCACTATCACTCCTACTTTGAGATCTGCCTTTTTACAAGGCTCTGTATTGGAAACTCCCACCCCAATGAGTCTACATTCTCACTCACATTTAGCCCAAATTCCCTCATGGTTGCCCCACAGATTCTTGTTACAAAGCAAGCCAGGCCTGTAAGACTAATATGACCCTGCATGTTTGGCATTTTTTGGTATAATGTGTTGGACTTGGGTCTTGTTTTTTTGCTATTTGTATGTGAAATCTTGTAAAGAATCTTGCACTGTGCCACAGTGGCTTCATTCAGATACTAACTGTCCAAAGGGAAACTGCAAAGCTGGTCTCAGATCAGTGCAACATCTTTCATTTTGAAACACAAGGGAACTACAAAGCAAACAGGAGAGAATGAAGCTTAAAGGGACAATTCCAGAGACCAGATTAAAAGGATCTTTCAGTGAGATTCACCACAGAGAGTGTTATTCAGCCTAAAGCTAGATATAACCTTTATCAAAAGTCAGCCTTTAGGATTCGCTTGAGCATGAGCTTCCAGAGTAGCGCTAAAACTCCATGACTCTATGAATAAAGCCAAACATCCAATAAAAACACCTTGTGACACAAAGTGTATTAACTAGAGTGTGTTAGCTGTTATACAAAACACAAAGCCACACCTAGAGATCATCACACTACAGTTCAAGATACACTAGACTTCTCAGTCTGCTATGGCATTTCGCATGCATTGTGTTTCATAAAGAAGCACATGTAATCCCAGAGGAACACAGACTCATGCTAAGCCTCTCTCCACCCTTCTTCTTAAATTATGGACCTGCCCTTCCCACACATAATCACACAAGAATAAATGAGTCACTGTAGAACAACACGATATGTCTGGAGGTATGACACATCACCCATTCAGCTGGGAAAGACAGGTGTGCCGATACTAGTCAGTTGGTATTGGTCTCAGGTCTATGTAGCACAGACTACTCGCATGGTAGCTAACAGTTTGATTTGTGCATGTACAAGTTAAGGGTGATCCAAAAAAGCAGCTATGAAGTGGCTTCTGCCATTTTATCAACTCTTTTCTGTTTATAATGCAATTTTTAAATGCAATTGTGTTTATTTTGATATGTAAGAATGTGATAAACAAAGCCAAAAATCTGAGATTTTTTATTATTATTGTTATTATTGATTTCTTTTGAATAAGAAATGATGAATAAGAATACAATCACATATTTGTCTTGTTTTATTGTTACTTCAATTATACAAATCAATAGTAAGTGCTTACCGATCTGACTTCTGTTCTGAATGAGCTCATGTACTCACTCGGAAAAAACACAGTGCATCCAGCAACAGCCCTGAGCATGTTTTATACAATGATAGAAAACATGGCAGCATACAGAAAGCTCCAGTTCTACACTGAGTTCTATACTGATTTATAATCACATCACCCAAGACATGTTAACTGGTAAACTATAAACGTTTTACACTATGTTGAGGTACTTAAACCCATTAATATCCATATCTGGTTTAAGTGTGAATGTCTTCTGGCCCAACTGTTCTCTGAGCTTGCTTAAGTGTTAAGGATTTTTTCAAACTAACCAAACTATATGAATAAAAAATGAGTTTTTATCACTTCATATATAATATTCAGTTCAGTCTTTTGGTCACATGAGACGATGATTTTTAACAAATTTGATGGCAAATTCACTTATGCAGTCATGCAATCAGTATTGAAAACTGTTACATGGTAAACAAAGGTACACTATACCAAATTTCACCACTTTAGACCAGCCAGTACATGTTCTGCGGCATCTGTCCTTATCATACTGAATTTAACTATGAACTTGAATGGGTGGAACTCACTCTCACACTTCAAAAGTGCTTCTCATATGGAACCACAAAGATGGTTCCACTGAAAGGTTCTTTATGACAGCAAAAGGGGTTCTTGAGTGGCATCACTCCATAGAAACTTTTTCTGGTACCTTTATTTTAATAGTGTGCTGATAATACTAATATTTCAAAGATAGTGCCCATAGTGTCAGTGTAACAAGTAAGACAAAAACCCTAAACCAACATTACAATGACAACAAACTACCCCAAGAACATAAAAAAACACAGCAGCCGTGACTAGAGAACACAGCTGTGGTATGTTAAAATCCAGTGTGACTCAGCTCAGTAAAAATACCAAAATAGCAGCGGCCAGACTTTGGATGGAAAGTGGAGAAAATAAGTAAGTACTCTGCAGCGGCTGGAGAGGAAAACATTGCTGTGATGGGAGCAGAGAGCTGGGTTGTAGAATATCTGCTATAGTGATAAAATACACTGATTAAAAAAATATAATACACACTGAAATCATTTTACCACAAGCATTTAAAGACTTTTTATTCAATCTCTTATGTGTCTAATAGTGATATGATACTGCAATGCAAAAATGTATGTCTATTAATTAATAACAGTTAATAACGATCTAGTAATTATGCCATCTAATGCAAATGCATTGTTTGAACACAAAAGTGCTCCAACCACTCCAGCACTCCTTCTGCCTCTCAGCTCTCGTGTTGTTGGTTATTTTTCTTCATTTTTAATTTTAGAAATGATTGAATCGTGAACCCAGTATCGTGAATCAAATCAAATCATTTGATGAGTGTATTGTTATGTTCTTATATACTTCAGTGAAATTATCACTGAAGTTTACTCTTAAGATTCTACAGACACATGTGTTGCTCTGAATCATGCTTTCATGATTCATGATTCACGAATCATGCAGGAAGACATCCACTGTCATCATTTAGCCTATTTGTGTTTTTGCTACATCACCTTCTATCATTTCCTATTACTGTTTTCTATATTTAGTTTCTGTTCAGAGATTTCCAAGATTTGTCCTAAAAGTAAATACATTTGCAAAGAAGAAAACCTGACAACTGCAGTCATCATACACAGTTATCTGAACGATCAACATTTGAGACTTAACAATTAAATAAGCACATTAACAAGACATGTTTGGTCTGTGAAGTTTGCTTCATTAGTAACAGATGTAATAAGAAATGCATGTAATAGAAATCTTTTATAACTTGTCAGCTACATCAGCCTCGTAACTCCAGTGCAAAGCTTCAGACACCAAACAAGTCTTTACTGATTGACAACATTTGAGATAAAGGGATAAATTGTACATTTGACCTTGCGTTGAGAGCCCTTTAATGGAATAGCCCAGTCAAATGCTAATGTTGCTAACACTGAATGAAAGCGAATTAGCTAAATATCATGCACACTGATGGAAACCAGCTTTGGGTTTTATATCCAAGTATTTCATTAAAACAAGTAACCACCTTAACCCTAGAAAAGACAGAAAATGGGGGAAATGGTGGAGCACAGGCTACAGCATCAGCTGTCTGTTGCTCACAGTGTCTCAATGTTTCAGTGGTGATGAAGTGCAGCAGTTAGCCAGAGGCCACAAAGCAGGAGAGAGTGTGACGCTGCACTGGTGTGGCTCACACACACACACACACACTGTCTCTACAGAGGGACTTATAACTAGACATCACAAGGCCAAGGGTGAAGGGAACGAAACAGCCACCCAACCAAAGACAGGAAGAGAGCTGTGTTGGGATGCAAATGATCCTCCTTTCTCATACTGAATCCTTCAGCACTGTTGCAGTGACAGGAGTGGCAGCTCCAGCGTCACACACACACACACAGGAAAAGAAAGAGATACTATATACTGTCTCTACAGAGGGACGTATAACTAGACATCACAAGGCCGAGGGTGAACTGAACGAAACAGTCACCCAACCAAAGACAGGAAGAGAGACGTGTTGCGATGCAAATGATCCTCCTTTCTCATACTGAATCCTTCAGCACTGTTGCAGTGACAGGAGTGGCAGCTCCAGCATCGCACACACACACACACACACACACACACACATACATACACACACAGCCTTATTTTAGCCTGACCCACTGCAGAATGCTAGTCATTTCAGAGTTTGTTTTCCTCTCCTCAGGTTTTTGATGCTCACTGCTTCTGTTACATTAATGGTAACACTAACCAAATAACACCTAATCTGTTCATGTACTCTGAAAGAGATTTTTCTGGAGCTACATTTGGTGGGATAATAGTGGTACTGCTGTATCACTGTGGTATGAATGCCACACATCAGTGTGTTTAGCTGAAGACGACACATTATAGATTACTTTTAACACAAACTGTCTTGATATATTTCACGGATAACATAATTTGTGTTAGTTTCAACACAGAACGTGTTAAAACAGAAAAAAATGTGACACAAATGGGTAAACACAAGCAAATGTGTTGTTATTTAACACATTACTTCTTGGAGTTTAGGACTATATCCTCCCTCACATACACTGACCACAGAGATAAGAGACTTAAAACAACTTGAGATATCCAGAGACAGTCTTTCATCACTGAGATGCTTTGTGTACACTCATCCACACTTGTAAAATCCAGGCCTGCTTAGGCAATCATGTTGTGCAATGGCATTTTCCTAACCTGCACAAGCACTGTGATCACATCAACAGCCCTTAAAGTCGCTGATGGAATTTTGTTTATCAGCGAGTAGCAGGCAGAAGAACCTCGCTGTAACCTTTTCATCCTCTTCATTCAGCACTGATGGCTAAAAACAAGGCACAGCTCCCCACCAGGAAAGCGAGTGATTAGTCTGCCTGTCATTCTAATCACAAGCAGAGGAGCTGGATAATTAATCCATTTAATCTCAGCCAAAACAGGACTTTAAATGGGGAGGGGGCAGTCTGGGGTTTCTATGCACTGCTTCATTCACTTTAAAGGAAAAGTTCACCAAATCATCACAATTCCATTTATTCATGTGCGTTGGTGAGATATTTCTGGGCCTACATTCCCAACATGCTGGAATGTCTAAATTTAGTCTAAATTTCAGCCCATCTGACCTATCCATGTCCCACCACAGCAACTGTTGCTAGATTGGACACGTTTTACATTTTTATGTCAGTATGCCTCTATTTCGAGTGTATTATTAATTTCAAATTATATTTATTTTCTACAACATGGGAAAAAATAACCCCTTTTAAGAAAAAAGAAAAAAGTGACTACATTGGTTGTAAACGGGCCTACTCACCTCTGACAGTGGTGCCACAACTGTCTCCAGAGCATTATTTTATCAGTTTAAAAACTAAGAAAACCTAAAGTAACTTCTGATGAAAAACCATAAGCACTGTGGTGTGTATTTGGTTTCTGCAAGCTGGCTAATGCAGAAGGAAGCCAGATAGTGAACCTCCCTGCCAGGGAGCCTAACATCACTGTCTGCGTTTATTAGCCTCCAACGTTATATCAGTGGCAATGTTAGCACTCAGGATTTGTTTCTTGTTGAAGGGGGATTCCCAGCGGTTACATGACATATTTACATAATACATCCTGGGCACTGTAGCGAGAGACCACTGACAGACGAAAACACAAAAAGAAAGAAAAATCGTGAATCCCGTCCAACCAGTGAGGCTGAGGGACGCAATGCTGCGCTACGTAGTATTAATTGGTGCCTCTAGGCCGGAATGTCCCTTTAACTTGGACTTAAATTGAAGGGGACGAAGCCCTTTTAGACCATGGCACAATTTCTCAGTGTCTCATTAGGTTGCTCAGCAAAAATATCTCTCTCTCTCTCTCTCCCTCCCTCTCTCTAAGGAAAAGATGTAGACTGCAGATGAAACGGAGCACAGCAGCCATTGCTGTACATCCAACAGTGAGCAGAAAGCAATGACAACCCACTGAGGCTAACACAACATCGGCTAGAGCTTTAAAAGGAGCCAAATTTAGAGAAAACGCGTGTCCTAATCGCATTACAGGCAGGCTAGTTTTACTCCCTAACCACGGGGGGAAGGCATATGAGCATACGAGTGAGCGGCATCCTATTTCACAGCCGAGAGCTCCGGCTGAAGCCGCTGATGTTGAACGATGGAGATTCCTTAAGAGGCGTGAACACAACTCCATTAGCAAATGCTAATTCCTCGATATGTTAGCGTTATTATTGTGTAACGTTGTGTAAATGAGGCCGAATTCATAATGAACGGCGTGTACACCACATTCTTCGCGGTGCTTGAGGGCATTTCCCAGCCTGTACATTAAATACATACTAGAAGACATTACCGTCCCCGTTTGAACGCTATCTTAAGGGGGAAAAGGCGACTAAGCGGCTTTTTCCGTCGTTATGTTAGTTCACACCGACTGACTGCCGCTGCTGTGGATGTGGATGCGCAGGAATGTGGATGGAGGCCACACTCTCTGACCAACAGCCCTTTTCATGGCACAGCACCAAAACCAAGTCGTTTGTCAGTGTGAGGTGACGGTGGTATAAAAATAAGAAATATGAATAACCGTTGCCCACCTGAAGTGAAGAAGCGGACGCGTGGCTCGCGCCATTACCGTGACAACGGAGCAGCAACGCCAACCGACACCGCGCACCCTTACTCGTCTGAAACGGGACGGACTTCAGGGTAGAAAACAGCGCACATAGTCCATCTTCGTCGTCTTGACGGTCAACAAAACTGAGGTGAAAACGCGACCTGTCAAATCTGCGAGCTTCCTCCAAGGATGGCTCTTCACGGGCGCCGCCCAAGTCCCGCCCACCAGGACCACCCTCCCTACAACAGGCTACAAATGTCAAGCTAAAATGAACATAAACTCCGCTGTTGTTGTGAATCACGGCCCGTTCGCATTTTCGCTGATTTCACTATAGGCCTCCTCTTTCGTCCACACCTCTTTATACGTGGAAAAGCTGAAGGAAAAATCAGTAGGAGTGCGTAAAGAGGACCGCGTTGATTGACAGGAGTATTAACCAATAGGAGAGCAGAGGTCAGACTGACGGTTGAGTGACCCACTCCCTTATTTCAGTGGTTTGCAGGAGGTTAAACCGGACAGGTGCTGCACATTTTATTTTTATTCTGTCCAAATATATGATGAAAATATGATGTAACATGTTAATAAAATGCTTCATAATAGTGCACATGCAAGTGAACCGAGACCACGCGGTGCCAGAAGCAGAACTGGTTTTACTGGCCAAGTAAGAGTACAGTACATGTAAGGTACAGTATCATGTATAAGGAATTTGTCGTAGTATCAACTCCCATTAAGACAGGCATGAGTTAAATTCAATAAATAATACATTAAATAATTCATTAAACTGTAATAACTTAAAGAGAGTACAGAGGAAACAACAACAACGATTGCACCATTTAATGTTTGTGTTTTTTCTTTTCTGTTTTTAGCGCTAATGAAAAACCACAAAGAATTTTATTGTAAGTGAAAGTGAAAGTGGTTTTGCCTCTGAATATGACATTAAAGTGCTTGTTGAAGTGCAGTAAGGATGTCTAACCATTAAACAAAGTCAACTTTATTGTCCTGTCAACTACTGAGTGAAAAACAAAATGGATGTTATATACACACACACACACACACACACACACACACACACACACACACACACACACACAGGCACACACACACACACACACACACACACACACACACACACACACACACACACAGACACACATATAGATAGAGATTTATGCATATGTATGTACAACCCCATTTCCAAAAAAATTAGGATGCTGTGCAAAATGTAAATAAAAACAAAATGCAATGATGTGAAAATCATGTAAACCCTATATGTCATTGAAAGTAGTACAAAGACCAATCAAATGTTGACGCTGAGAAATTGTATTGTTTTTTGAAAAATAAATGCCCATTATGAATTTGATGCCAACAACATGTTCTAAAAAAGTTGGGACAGGGGCATGTTTGCCGTTATTTTTCATCATCTTTAATTTTAACAACACTCTGTAAGTGTTTGGCAACTAAAGAAACCAATTGCTGTAGTTTTGAAAGTGATATGTTTTCCCCTTCTTGTTTGATATAGGATTTTAGCTGCTCAGCAATTTGGGCTCTCCTTTGTTGTATTTTTCACCTCATAATGAGACAGGTCTGGACCGCAGGCAGGTCAGTTTAACACCCAGACTCTTTTAATACAGAGCCAATACATGCAGATTGTGGTTTGACATTGTTTTGCTGAAATAATCAAGGCCATCCTTGAAAAAGACATCATCTGGATGGCAGCCTATGTTGCCAAAATATATATTTATCATTCCCCATTAATGGCGCCTTTACAGATGTGCACGTCACCCATGTCGGGGGCGGTCTTGCCTATAGTGTCTGATTGATATGATGCAGCTTCCTTTTTGCTCAATGTTAATCCAATAGTCCTGAAAGGGATATTCAAACATGTGGATATTATTTTGCAGTCTTTTCCATGCTTGTGCACATTTGGAACTTTATCTCTAATTTCCTTAAAATCCTCTTTCATTTGTATTTTCACAGCTTTCCTTTAGATTCACTGTCTGATCAATAGTACTTGAATTAAGGGTGTCTTTTATCCAGAGCTTTTGTAATGATTCAAAAGCAGAGGCCAGTTGCAAGCCAGTTGTGTCCTTGTTAGGCCAGTATCTTTCATCTGTATAAACTTCGAGCTTCTACAGCACGGGGACTGAATACTTATGCAATAATTTTTAAGTAAGTCAATTTTCACACAGCATATGTTCTTATATAAAACTAATATTACTTTAATTAGGTAATATTAATCAAAAATAAAAACATTACATCACAAAATATTGATGTAATTTGAATACTTTTGCAAAGCATCGAGAAAAATCTACAATATGCTATAATCAATATAAATTAAGTGATACTTTTTTTAATCCCACAAACGGGGAACGTTAGGTGTCTAGCTCAAGGACACCTCAGTCATGGACTGTTGGCACTGGTGATCAAACCACCAACCTTCCAGTCACAGGGCCAGTTCCCTAACCTCAAGCCCACAATTGCCCCCATATATATGCAAAAATATCAAATATTTTATTCAACATTATTTGGCTTAGAATTTACCTCCTCTCTCTGCCACCAATGCATGTTTTTTAAAAATGTTTTTAAATGTTTTCAGCCAAACGTTGTTCAGCTTCATTTCGTGTAATACGTTTCTGTGAGGGAGCTTTTAGAGGCATCAGAAACTCTGAAAACGAGGGAATTCCCCTCTGAAATGATTTCATTCCTCGCTTTCTTTCCTTATTTCTTACTTAGTTAGCTAGGTTACTTATTCACTTCATTCCTGCCTTCCTTTCTTTCTTAATCTGGTTGTCTCTGTCTATCAGTTTGCCTCTTGTGACCCCAAGTGGACATAAAGTAAATGACTGACCGGGTAAAGTGGGTGGATGCAAAGTACGCCAAGCCCGCCCTTCTCATCGACTGTCATTTAAATTGACCAATCATACTCGAGTCTAGCTTTGATTGGCGTCGAATGAGCCCAATAGCATTCGACATCCTTGTAGTCCTCGAACGTCCGGAAAATATGAGGCTTGAGGCCTAGACACGCGAACCGTAGGAGAGAGTCGAAGTCGGAGAGGAGCACCGATAGGTAATATTATAGTTTTAATGTCTGAGGATTGAGATTTACAATGTTATTTAAAAGCGTTAAGGCTAATGCTTTCGCCTGTCTTTATCAGTGTCGTTTCCAGGACTTACATTTGAGTAAATTAGTTCTGCAGGCCTGGAAGCGTCCCAGCAGTATTCTGCTTAGCGAGGTGGCTAACTAGAATGCTTAGCATTGTGCTAATGAGCAGGGCTGGCGAGGTTTGTTGTATTTGTGGTCGTTATGTCGGTTTATCAGTGTCTGGTCTTTTCTTGGCTCTGTATTCTGTGTAAAGCGCCTTTTAGATATTTTGGCGAGCGTCTGTAAACTCAAAAAAGTCGCAGCGTCCGTATTAAGCTAGCCAGCGTTGTGCTATCGGCTGTGCTAGCTGTCGAGGCGGAGTGGCGAGGCAGGGCGCCCCATTCATTGTTTGGAGGAGCGCAGATTCAGCGAGTTCAGCTGGTTAAGCTGGTTATGCTTTTCGTGGATAAGCTATCTAGTGCACTTTCTACATTAGCGACATTTTGACAGCGACCACCCAAGTCAGTTTATTTGCTGCTAACAACATTGAAACCGTACCTACATACCTAACCTGTAAAGTGCTATAGGTAGCTAGCTATCTGGCTAACTAACGTTAGCTTTATGAATAAGCACCGCTGAAGCCTGAAGTTAGCTGGAGGTCCTGGAGGCTTTATTCCACAAAGCAAGATTGCTCAGTTATTGGGTTGGACTACAGTTAAGTCAGGAAACAGACGTTGCTTATTTTGGGACTGCAGTTACTCCGGTTTTTATAGAAATCCTGTAATTGCTCACAAACTATCCAAGAATGTTTTAGCGAGCAGCAAATGTTTGTGTTGCTTTAGGCACCGTATATCTAAGGCGGTTTGACCTCTGAGCATCTAGGCAGGTCCTAAACACCTGAGGACCTTTTACAAAGTAGGATTAAGTTAACCAGTTCACTTAAACCTCAAGGTCAAGCCTGCCGAGTAGACGAAGTGGTCAGGTACTTTTCTCTTGGGCAGCTCTTACTTTGGGCTTAAGTAAACCGCCGTCATTAAATACGCAATGTTTTAGGGGGCAACACATGTTCGTGACATTTCTTCGAATTACTTCTGTCCAGGTTATAATTTTTATCTGCACAGGTACTAAACAACTGTAGACTTGGGACGCAAAACAGAATTTACTCCCTAAGTCAGGTTAGCTAGTTACCTTAAACCCCAAGTCAAGGCTGTCCAGTGGGAGAAGAGGTCATTCCTATTGGATGATGCTCATTAGCGTGATCAGGCAGTTTTGTTTGCTTTTAACGGTTAGATCGTGCATTTAGGTAGATGATAAACATTCATTATTCTGATAGGTCATTTAATTTCATAGCTTTGTACTCTAGCTAGGGCTGAATGGCTTAATCGCTAAGCTAACGTTGTTAATGAGTTAGATGTGCGATATTTTGTCCTTTCTTTCAGAGCAAACATGACCGAGAACGATGTTGACAATGAGTTGTTGGACTACGAGGAGGATGAAGAGCCACAGGGGGCAACGGAGAGTGCCGTCCCAGCGGTGAAGAAGGAGGTAAAAGGATCCTACGTCTCTATCCACAGCTCTGGCTTCCGAGACTTCTTGCTCAAACCCGAGCTGCTCCGTGCTATTGTCGACTGTGGCTTTGAACATCCATCTGAAGGTGAGCAGTTTTTTTGTAACTAAGCTCGTTTGGTCGACAACAGTCTTCAGAAGGCTGGGATTAGTATTGTGTCCGGTTTCAGTCCAGTCTTTACATTTGTGTAATATTTAATAAAAAAAATGTTTATTTATTCCAAGACAGCTTCAGTTTAGTTTGCATCAGAAAATGATGCAGACCATAGCAATAATGAAGATATGTATTGTGATAAATTGCCACAATACACTTTTCTGAATATATAGTGAATATCGTCCGCATCTAAAGAACACTGACTACCCTTGTGTATCATTCATGGCAAAGAGAGCATAAGTTGTCATTATTGTTAGATCGAATAAAGATCATTGTACTCAGAGATGTTTATAGTGTTTTTTTAAGTGCAGGGTTTTTCCATCAGTTCCAACTTATCAGCCTCAGACAAACTAAATATCGTTTGTGAACATGTTTCATGGTAGTTTGTTTTTGCCACATTGCCTAGTCCTAGTAGAACACCTTCACTTCTGTCATTTGGTAACCGCTATGAGTGCTAAGTTACTGTCTGTATTGAAGTGCCAGCCGTCAGCGTCCAAGCGCTATACACCTTATGGAGTCAGTAGAATATACATATAGGTTTTTAGTTTGGCCTTTATTTATAATAGACAGGATAGTTTGTACGCACTGACCTTTTGCTCTTATTTTGCATAGTATACTATTTTTAATAGACAAAACAAAATATGTAGAAAACAGTACAATATTTGGACATGACTTGTATTTGAGTGGTTGATTTTAATTCAATAACTCCACAGGAGTTATCCATCACAGAGTGCAGCAGAATTTTATGTTAAAATCACAAAGTTCTTCTGTGAATGATTGCGCTGGATACAGGAAATGATTTCTGATTTCTAACTTGTTTACTTTTTCATCGCTCATTTTTGTTTCGGTATTTATGATTGCAAATGTGGTTTGCATTGAAAGTTTGGTACCTCTGACAGAATTTATATATAATATAAATTATATATATATATATAATTACATATATTACACACACACTGTATATTGATCCTGTTTGGTTTCTCTGTCTCCCCAGTCCAACATGAGTGCATTCCACAAGCCATTCTGGGCATGGACATCTTATGCCAAGCCAAGTCTGGCATGGGGAAGACGGCAGTATTTGTTCTTGCCACACTACAGCAAATTGAGCCGGTTGATGGGCAGGTGAGTGGACTCTTCTATATGCTCTTAAAAGCTTAAATCTATAGTCTTTAAGGCATTTTCACACCTGGGCCATTATAGGGCTGTGTTTACCTGTAATGTTCAGGCTTTGTCATCCACACAAGTAGGTTTAAATGTTATTTTATCAGGATGGACATGTTAATACACCAATAAATGGGACTTGCATATAAATGGCCAGCAGCCCCTTCATTTCTGAATCATGTACATGTCATGTGTAGGTTGCATGCAAGCCAGGTAATGTTTGATGAGTGTCTAAAATCACACATGGGTTTACTCACAAAATTAAGCTGTGTGTGTGTGTGATATCTCTCTTGCGGTTGTCAGGAGGAAATCTTGTTGGTTTCCATTCACGTGTTGAACTCCTGTTAAATTCCTAGATAAAGGTGCATGTGTGAATGTGGCTTTAGAGTACTAATTTAGTATCAGCTCCCCTTTGTCCTTGGCTGCATCCAAAACGTAATACTCTGATGCCAAACAGTATGTTAGCAGTTAAGGGGGTGCATTCATTAGAATGATATTTCTAATTTGATATTTATGATATTATAATATTTGGTGACAGTTGGATGCAGCCCTTGTAATTACTTTCCGTAGGATATGAACATACATTCTAGGTTTGTGTTTACATAAATGAGCCATTTTGGTGCAGAGTACTGTCTACTTTTCAGTGTGCTATTTATGCATAGCTGAGTAGCCTCAGACAAAACTTTTTATGGCAGAGAAACAAGTGGTACTGTGAATAATTTGGCATATGATGTTATCTGTGGATGCTTCTACTGTGGATAACTTGTGGAGTTGGCAGAGCTTGCGTGTCCAGTGAAATGTTTTGTAAACATGCAGTTTTACGCCCCCTGTTAACCATGCTTACTTTCTGTGAAATTCACAGATGTTGACATATTGTACTTCTGAAAAAATGCTTTGCTAATCTGTGAACATGAGGAAGCACATCACTTTGCGTGTTTGTGTTTATGAGAGAGAGGGAGAAAGAGAGACTAGACTGGGTTTAAACTGTTCATCCGGCTTGATTTTGCTTTGTTTGCTGATTCTTGGTGTGATAATACTGTTTACATATTCATGTTTGCAGTTGCATTGCAAAAGGACATTCTCTGGATGACATTTGGTCTCTCGGGAGAATGGTGTCTAATTATGCTGATTAATGTTCACAGCTTATCTAATGGATTTGTTCTGTCCTCAGGTGTCTGTGCTAGTGATGTGTCACACGCGTGAGCTGGCCTTCCAGATCAGCAAAGAATATGAGCGCTTCTCCAAGTACATGCCCACAGTAAAGTGCTCAGTGTTTTTTGGTGGTCTGTCCATTAAGAAGGACGAAGAGGTGCTAAAGAAGAGCTGCCCGCACATCGTGGTTGGCACACCAGGCCGCATCCTTGCACTCATCCGCAACAAGACCCTCAACCTCAAAAATATCAAGCACTTCGTCCTGGATGAGTGTGACAAGATGTTGGAGCAGCTTGGTGAGTGTGCTGAGTGCATTCTGTATTGTGTTGTAACCAACACTTACACTATATTTCCTAAAGTATTCACTCACACAAACAAATCATTGAATTCAGGTGTTCCAATCAATTCCATGGCCACAGGTGTATAAAACCAAGCATCTAGGCATGCAGACTGCTTCTACACACATTTATGAAAGTCGTTCTTGGGAGATCAGGGAATTCCAGCATGGTACCATGATAGGATGTTACATGTGCAACAAGTTCATTTGTGAAATTTCCTCACTACTAAATATTCCAGTCAACTGTCAGTGGTATTATAACTAAGTGGAAGCGATTGGGAACAACAGCAACTCAGCCACAAAGTGGTATGCCACTTAAAATGACAGAGCAATGTTAGTGGATGCTGAGGTGCATGGTGCACAGAGGTCGCCAAGTTTCTGCAGAGTTAATTGCTTCACAACTCCAAACGTCTTGTGGCCTTCAGATTAGCTCAAGAACAGCATAGAGAGCTTAATGGAATGGGTTTCCAAGGCCAAGCAGTTGCATCCAAGCCTTACATCACCAAGTGCAATGCAAAGCGCCACTTGACGAGCAGTGGAGACGTGTTCTCTGGAGTGATGAATCACGCTTTTCCCATTTGGTAATCTGATGGATGACTCTGGGTTTGGCGGTTGCCAGGACAACGGTACTTGTCTGACTGCACTGTGCCAAGTGTAGAGTTTGGTGGAGGGGGATTATGGTGTGATGGTGTTTTTCAGGAGTTGGGCTCTGCCCAATGAAAGGAACTCTTAATGCTTCAGCAGACCAAGAGATTTTGGACAATTTTCATGCTCCCAACTTTGTGGGACCAGTTTGGGGACGGCCCCTTCCTGTTCTAACATGACTGTGCACCAGTGCACAAAGCAAGGTCCATAAAGACATGGATGAATGAGTTTGGTGTGGAAGGATTTGACTGACCTGCACAGAGTCCTGACCTCAACCTGATAGAACACCCAATTAGAGCAGAGACTGTGAGCCAGGCTTTCTCGTCCAGCGTCAGTGTCTGACTTTACAAATGTGCTTCTGGTTGTGGAAAGCCTTCCCAGAAGAGTTGAAGGTGTTATAGCTGCAAAGCGTGGGCCAACATAATGTTAAACCCTAAGGATTAAGAATGGGATCTCACTCAAGTTCATGTGTGTGAAGGCAGATGAGCAAATACTTTTGAAAATAGAATTTTTCTATAATCAGTTTAACTGATTATCAATGATTAATCAGCTAATCTTACTATTACTCCCTCTGCCGCCTTCTTTAACTGACTTTGACCCTTCAAAGCTCCACCGTAATTTCGTTTTTGAAACTTGAAACAAGTGCTTTTTCCCCTCTTATGGTGTTACAAAACGGTCAGCCATGTTTCCTCCAGTGTGTCTTGTAGTGTTTTGCAGTCTTTAGAAATGTACATGTGTACCAATGGTATTATAGAGCACTCATCCAGGGTTACAACGGAAATTTCTGTGTAATTTGTTGTATCACAGTTCTCTTTTATTTTAACCATGGCCAATTAAAGCCTTAAAGGCTTTATTTAATTTTTTTATTCTTATTTTAAAGGTAGTCATACAAGAGTGTTAAATCAAACATGAACTTTTTTTTTTTATTACTGTTTACTAACTTTTTTTGATGTTTATATTGCACGTTTGGGTATTAATATATAGATTATTGCAAAAATATTATGTACACAATCTGAATTTAGAGAGATTTTTATTGCATGTACAGGAATGTAAAACCATGCCAAATTTATCTACAGTGCCAACTTTATCCGTTTCTCCTTGTCTCAGATATGAGGAGGGACGTGCAAGATATCTTCAGGCTGACCCCTCATGAGAAGCAGGTTATGATGTTCAGCGCCACACTGAGCAAAGAGATCCGGCCCGTCTGTCGCAAGTTCATGCAAGATGTGAGTTACTAGGAGCTGTTTCTTTTTTGTAAATGCACTTCATTTTGACTGAAAACGGAACAGGGTATGTTTATGTAAGCATTTCTCTCTGTTTGGCTCTCCAGCCAATGGAGGTGTTTGTGGACGATGAGACAAAGCTAACACTGCACGGCCTACAGCAGTACTACTGCAAACTGAAGGACAGCGAGAAGAACCGCAAACTCTTTGACCTGCTTGACGTGCTTGAATTCAACCAGGTGTGTTCTAGAGATTTTTGGTTCCAATTCTGGTTGATTTTATATTGTTCACCAGTAAATGAATAAGGAAATTTTAATGTTTTTCATTGTACTGATATTTGAATTATGGCTGTGTGGTTGATACCTGATATGTATTATAGCATGCTAAAATACAAGGTGTAATTATTGGTTATTATCAGTATATGTCTAAATTAGATGTTAAATATTGGTTACCAGAAATTCCATATCAGTGCATCTCCATTGTGTATGATTTGCATCAGAACAATGATTTTATATAGTGCTTTTCTCAACCCAGAAGCATCACACAAAAATGACTGAATAACATGCGAACAATGTGCTTGTAGTAGTATTTACTTCATGTCTACAGTGTTACAGTTAGGCAGCTGGAAAGTCATGCGAACGTTGAAGCATTAAACCAGGATCTGACATTTTAGCATGTGGTTTAAAGTTATTTATTTTAGAACTAATGAAATCTATATCAGAAGGTCAGTGAAATGTAGAGCTGCAGGCCAATTGGGAAAGTAAATTAATGTAATATGATTTGTTTGTGGTCAGGTGGTGATCTTTGTGAAGTCAGTACCACGCTGCGTTGCTCTCTCGCAACTTCTAGTGGAGCAGAATTTCCCTGCCATTGCCATCCACAGAGGCATGGCCCAAGAAGAGAGGTGAGACTTCATTTACCTTTTTGGATATAGGGCTAAATGGGTTATATCTGACACAATTTTTACTTAATATTCACTTTAAAGGTGAGTTATAGGTGATGGTAAATCTTCTCTCTTCTTTTCCGAAAAACAGGTTGTCACGGTATCAGCAATTTAAAGATTTCCAGAGAAGGATCTTGGTAGCAACTAACCTTTTTGGCAGGGGGATGGACATTGAGCGCGTTAACATTGTCTTCAACTACGACATGCCTGAGGACTCTGACACATACCTGCACAGGGTGAATATACGCAAAGTCCTGTTTATTCTTTGAATGTCCTTGTATTCTTTAAACTGCTCTCTGACTCTGCAGCCTCTGTCTCTTCCGGCCATGCTCTGCTGTTTCATTCACAGTCTCTTCAAACACGGGGCAGCTGCGACACCTCTCTTCAATTTTTTGGTACAGAAACATCAGCCTAAATGTTTGAGTCTCAGCAGTGCGAAATTACGATGAATCTCGAGCTGGACTGACGTAAAAGTCACATAATTCCGATCTGGCTGTTCAGACTGAGTTGCATTGCCACAGATCAGATATGGATCGGATTTCAGTACTACTTATGAAAGCGTCTCAAATCAGAAAATCAATGTCCGATTCAGTGGATTTTTATTTTTTGTTGGCTGTTCACACAGCCACACAGATGACACATCTGTGTCACACATGAAGAAAAAGATTGGATTTGGACCACTTTTACTTGTTGTGTAAATGTAGCCTTAGGTATATTTGGGTAATTACATTATTAATTATGTAATGTTATGTGATCAGTTTTGATGCATATTTTGTACGAATGGGTTCAAGAACTTTTTTCCTGTGTTAAGGAGTAACAAACATGGCAAAAATGTCTTTGGTTTCTGCAGTATAAGACTGTACATACAACAGATCAAAGCATGATAAAAATCTTTCTTTTCTTCTTCCCAGGTGGCTCGTGCTGGTCGGTTTGGGACCAAGGGTTTGGCCGTCACTTTTGTGTCGGATGAGACAGATGCCAAGACCCTAAATGACGTCCAGGACCGCTTTGAGGTCAACGTGGCTGAACTACCTGATGAAATCGACATTTCTTCCTACAGTAAGACCTCTTTATCCATGTCATTAGTCAAGTGTTAATATTCAACTGGAAATTGTCACAAAGCAGATTTTTCTATTAATTAACATGTTATAAAATTACCTGTTTGATTCCATTAAATATTAGTATTTCATTAGATTCTCGCTTTGATGGAGGTTTGACAGGCTAAACAGAAGCTGGCCATAAAGAAGGAAAGTTCATTAGTGATTCATTCTCTGACATGTTGAACATTTTATCTAACGTTGTCCTTCCGCTCCTCCCTTCTCTTTCTGTCTCTCCCAGTTGAGCAGTCCAGATGAATTGTTCCAGTAGTGACCGTGGTCCACTTGGTGTTTTTGTAACAGCAGAAGAGGCCCTGCTTATTTTATTTTGACCCCACCTTTTCACTGCCCATAGACTCCTGTCTCTGTTAAACATGTACCTTGTTTATTTTATTGTGGTCTGGGGTAAATCCTTTTTTAATTTCTCTTGTTAATCGTGGTTGTTTATTGGTTTGAGAATTAAAACCTTTTTTTTTTTTATACTATCTTGAGTTTTCTGGTTTGTGTTGGTGTTGCTTGTTCATTTATACCTGAATAAGATGTCGTGTGCACACACCTGCTGGCTTTGATTTATAGATTTTGAACTAATACAGTTACAGTACTATGTACAAGTCAGAGATCACCCTCTATTAATTTAACTTCCAGTCGAAACGGCCAGTATGTACAAGTTACTAATTTTTCAGCTTCAGTAAAAAAAAAACTACATAGGATACAGAATGGAGTTAACTGAAAAAAGTGTGTGTGTGTGTGTGTGTGTGTGTGTGTGTGTGTGTGCGCGCGCGCGTGTGCGCCTTTCAGTATTCAGGCCAGGAATGTTCTGGGCAGGGATGGTTTGACTTCAGGTTTTCATTTCAACAAAGCAGGTGTGGAAGAACAGTTGGTAAACACTGAGACCAGCTGATTAAACAGTGGAATAAGGAGTTCTTGTTTGGAAAGAAAATCTGCATTTCAAAGAAACCTGCAGGGATATTTTTCCACCCCTCCATAGTTTAGTCATAGAAGCTGTTTTCTGCTTCTCACATTTCGTGTAGACTGCAACCTTTCTGGGTGAGTTTT
Source organism: Pygocentrus nattereri (assembly GCF_015220715.1). Classification (NCBI taxonomy): domain Eukaryota; kingdom Metazoa; phylum Chordata; class Actinopteri; order Characiformes; family Serrasalmidae; genus Pygocentrus; species Pygocentrus nattereri. The sequence continues at coordinate 23,726,105 of NC_051222.1, forward strand.
GGTGGTTTTGCATGCTTGTTAGGAGTCATCTGTATTTTTTTTTAATATTCTGAACTCCAGTTTTAGAAAGCCCCCCCCCCCCCCCCATTTCTTCCCAGTCCTTATTCAAGTGGATTATCCTATATCTAATCTCAAAAAACATCTGCATCATATGCACAGTATATCTAATCTCAGAAACATCTGTCATATGTACCTACAGAGGGAGCTGCAGCTGCAGCTTCTTTTTTAACAGTGAGCAAAGCTGACACTCTTACACCATGTAATTAAACTGCCCAAGTCAGCAACACTAAGAGTTAAGTGTTACTGAGTTTATATTAACAGAAAAGTTACAATCAAAATGCAACATATTCATTTATGTTCCTTAAAATCATAAATTACTCTGTATTTTTCTTGGGAGGAAAACTTAAATGTACTACAATGTATCCTATTGCATTTACAATAAGTGAAAGTTCAAATCAGTTCATAAATAATAGTGCAGTAAAACAAGCTTTATAAAGATTAGCTGTGTCAGATGGAAAGATGGACACCACTGATATCTAATGGGAGGTATTTAATTTCCATCTAATATTCTGTAGTGCATAAATAATACATAGTACTTTACTGCGTCAATATGTCTAACTTGTTACATCAGTGCAAAGGAGAAATGAGCATTGATATCTCAAACTAGAAGAAAGCATAAGAGCTGTTTGGTATTGTCTGAATAATACATGAAGCTCATTGGATGCACTTTGTCTCTATTATAATCAATGCATGCAGATAACACAGCTGTGAAGCATATTCTGGCATTACTAACAGCTCAGTTCATACATTTCAGTTTGGTACTTTGTGACCTTTCATATTTAATTTAGTTTAATCTGAACTGCATCGAATGCAATTCCTCTTCGCCTCCCTCCGTGCCGTGTCTCATTTTAGCAATTTGGTATCTGAGCTAAAAGAGGCTGGCTCTATCTATAACCTACACACATAAATCTGTGGCTTTGGAGAGTTCATGTGCATCCACTCACACAAACACTCTCTCTGTATGTTAGAAAAGAATAAAAGACTTATTTTCAAAAATAATAGTCCCTTCCCATTTAAAGGGAAATTCCACTTTTTCAAGTTTTTTGCTTCATTAAATAATTAAGGTGTAAACAAAGTCATTTAGAGTGGTTTGAGGTGAAATGCTCCAGTCAGGAGAAACTTACAGAATCAGTATTGTTCACAGTGGTGTTGATAGGAACCAGACATCTGATATGTGTAATCCTTCTAAGAGCTCCCTCACAAAAAGCTATTACCTAAAATGGTTATGAATATCTTGCCTGATCTCCATGGTCTTGCTTTATGATAATTTTGGGAAGATCTGGCTTACATGTATAATTTTTAGTACATTTATGGTGGAGTGGTGCAAATTTAAAATCTTTCAGATTAACCACAATTTTACCATCATCACCATTACACATAAAAAAATCAGAAGATATGTTGATCGGTAAATAAAATGGCTATATTTATGTTATAAATGTCACAGCCCCTGGTCACCACCACGGTAAAGAAAGCTGAGTTGATAACTTTCTCTACAGTAAACCATTTCACATAAAACCACTCTTTGACTTAGACTAAATATATTTATATTTTTGCCAGTTGATTTATGCAGAAACTCTGCTTTAACAGAGTTGGGGCAGGGTTTTTGTTTGATCCCCTGGCTGTTCACTTTGTGATTGTCGCAGTTTTCTTTGAACAATTTCACAGGGCAAGTCAGAGAATTAAATAAAAAGTACAACTACAACCCCAATTCCAATGAAGTTGGGACGTTGTGTAAAACATAAATAAAAACAGAATACGATGATTTGCAAATCCTTTTCAACCTATATGCAATTGAATACATGACAAAGACAGGATATTTAATGTTTAAACAGAGTCCAACATAGTCCAACAGTTTAAGAACAACGTTTCTCAACGTGCAATTGCAAGGAATTTAGGTGTTTCATCATCTACAGTCCATAATATCATCAAAAGATTCAGAGAATCTGGAGAAATCTCTGTAAGTAAGTGGCAAGGCAGAAAACCATCATTGAATGCCCGTGACCTTCGATCCCTCAGGCAGCACTGCATTAAAAACCAAAAGCCAGCATCTCATGATCTCATCACTGATGGTATGGGGGGGTGTTAGTGCCCATGTCATGGGTAAGTTGCACATCTGTGAAGGCACCATTAATGCTGAAAGGTACATACAGGTTTTGGAGCAACACATGCTGCCATCCAAGCAACGTCTTTTTCAGGGACGTCCTGCTTATTTCAGCAAGACAATGCCAAGCCACATTCTGCACGTGTTACAACAGCGTGGCGTCGTAGTAAAAGAGTGCGGGTACTAGACTGGCCTGCCTGCAGTCCAGACCTGTCTCCCATTGAAAATGTGTGGCGTATTATGAAGCGCAAAATACAACAACAGAGACCCCGGACTGTTGAGCAACTGAAGTTGTACATCAAGCAAGAATGGGAAAGAATTCCACCTAAAAAGCTTCAACAATTAGTGTCCTCAGTTCCCAAACTGTTGTTAAAAGGAAAGGTGATGTAACACAGTGGTAAACATGCCCCTGTCCCAACTTCTTTGGAACGTGTTGCAGGCATCAAATTCAAAATGAGTGAATATTTGCAAAAAACAATAAAGTTCATACATCTGAACATTAAATATCTTGTCTTTGTAGTGTATTCAATTGAATATAGGTTGAAAAGGATTTGCAAATCATCGTATTCTGGTTTTATTTATGTTTTACACAACGTCCCAACTTCATTGGAATTGGGGTTGTAGATAATATATTAGTCAAATCAAATCAACATGTTCATTCATATCTGCTGTCTTCATCAGAACTCTTAGCCATACTTGCCAGGCAAAGAATGAGGACTTTCCATGTACATCCAAAAAAGTCCATCTAGCCATAATTTTTTCCTGTGCATCACTACAGCCTCTCTTTCAGAGACACATCAACAGTCTCAGTGCAACTGCATTGTGCACTCTCGTCACAAAACAGTCAATTGTTGCCAGTATAAAGTGGCATGTCAGAAGTCTGTGCAGCCATTGCTGATGAATAAAGACCGAACTAGTCAATGAACTTGTGTGTGTCTCCATAGAGCCACTTTTGTGGTGGCATGGCTGCTTCGTTCAGGTGCCCACAGTCTTGTCCACACTTGCAGGACCGGATAAACATGACGGCTTTTTCTATGCGGCCTCCTCCAGGGCACAGAAAGGGCACTGAGATGGTACGTGTGTGCCTTGGCACACAACACCGCCCGTCAGTGCACACCCCACAGTAGTTCGGCTGGTAGGTGCGAACGCTGCGGCAGCCTGTGTAGGTCATGTGAAAGGGTTCTGGAGACTTGTGGGTGCGCGTACACTTCTTTCCTTTCTGTAGTGAAGACAAAAGGTGGAAGGAACAGAGAAAGAGTTAGAGAAAAGATATGATGGGGAGGAATAAGCTGGTAATAGCTAGTCAACTATCCAGTCATACAGTGATATTCAAAGCTTTGGGTGCCACTGACCACATTACAGTTTTGTTGAAAGTAACAACACATCCTCTACAGAAACACATTCTGCTAAATTTAGTGCATAATTTCTATTTATTTGCTTCCATATTGTGAAAAACATGATTGTTGATACACTATATTGCCAAAAGTATTTGCTCGTCTGCCTTTACACGCATATGAACTTGTCGGCCTACCCTTTGCAGCTATGCTATAACAGCTTCAACTCTTCTGGGAAGGCTTTCCACAAAGTTTAGGAGTGTGCTTATGGGAATCTTTGACCATTCTTCCAGAAGCGCATTTATGAGGTCAGACACTGATGTTGGACGAGAAGGCCTGGCTCTCAGTCTCTGCTCCAATTCATCCCAAAATTGTTCTCTGGGGCACAGTCATGTTGGAACAGGAAGGGGTCGTCCCCAACTGTTCCCACAAAGTTGGGAGTATGAAATTGTTTAAAATCTCTTTGTCTGCTGAAGCATTAAAAGTTCCTTTCACTGGAACTAAGGGGCTGAGCCCAACTCCTTAAAAAGAATCCCACACCATAATCCCCCCTCAACCAAACTTTACGCTCGGCACAATGCAGTCAGACAAGTACTGTTCTCCTGGCAACCGCCAAACCCAGACTTATCCATCGGATTGCCACACAGAGAAGCATGATTCGTTACTCCAGAGAACATGTCTCCACTGCTCTAGAGTCCAGTGGTGGAGCTTTACATCACTGCATTTAACGCTTTGCATTGCACTTGATGATATAAGGCTTGGATGCAGCTGCTCGGCCATGGAAACCCATTACATGAAGCTCTTTACGCTGTTCTTGAGCTAATCTGAAGGCCACATGAAGTTTGGAGGTCTGTAGTGATTGACTCTGCAGAAAGTTGGCGACCTCTGCGCACTGTGCCTCAGCATCTGCTGACCCCGCTGTCATTTTACGTGGCCTACCACTTTGTGGCTGAGTTGCTGTCGTTCCCAATCATTTCCACTTTGTTATAATACCACTGACAGTTGACTGTGGAACAGGTGGCATCCTATCACGGTACCACGCTGAAATTCACTGAGCTCCTGAGAGCGACCCATTCTTTCACAAATGTTTGTAGAAGCAGTCTGCAGGCCTAGGTGTTTGGTTTTATTCACCTGTTGCCATGGAAGTAATTGGAATACCTGAATTCAATGATTTGGATGGGTGAGTGAATACTTTTGGCAATATAGTGTATCAAGTGTACCATAAAATTTGCCCAGGCCACAGTTTATGTTTTATACACTGATCAACCACTTTATTAAGCACACATTCTTCTATCTACACACACTGTCCATTTTATCAGCTCCACTTACCATATAGGAGCACTTTGTAGTTCTACAATTACAGACTGATGTCCATCTGTTTCTCTGTATACTTTGTGAGCTCCCATTTACCCTGTTCTTCAATTTTCAGGACCCCCACATAGCAAGCATTGCAGTGACACACTGACTTGGTGGTGATGTATTAGCTGTGCTAGTATGAGAGAATCAGACACAGCAGTGCTGCTGGAGTGTCACTGCTGGACTGAGAATAGTCCACTAACAAGAAATATCCATCCAACAGTGTCCATTTTCTAACCTGTTCATCCTTTAGAATTAAACAGGCTGTTTTGTTACTGTGTCGTTAAGACGCATACAAGTAAAAAATGTCTGTTCTGATTTTGTGCCTCAATCAGACAGCAATCCTTGCTGAAATGTGCTGAACAAATTGTTAGGTGTAAATCCTCATGGACAACAGAAACTATAAATGTGAGCCACCCCTGTGTGACATCACAACCATGCCGGAACTGAACCGTGATACTATGAAGTACCTTAGTAGGAAGAGCCAGTGAGCTGCAGGGACGTATGTTGCAGAGGCGGGTCTCCTTTTCCAGCTTGCACTGAGTGTTGTCATTAGTTATTCGGGATGAGACACCCATTCCACAGCTGCTTGAACACGGTGACCAATCAGTGGTTTGGACCACACACTGCATCTGAACACGGCTCCAATCTGAAAAATTGAGTTACAAGCTTTTGTTCTGACATCAACGATATCAAAGTGGGAGAGATGGATGTAAGTAAAGAAACTTTTGCACAAGCATTGATTATAGCAAGTCTTAATTGGGGTTATTTGACAATGATTTGACTGGTCTACAAACTATAATATTTCTTACAGCATCTAGACAATATCACCTGGACCATGAACAGACAAGCTGAAAAGTGAAACCTCCAGTCCTCCTTAGTCTTGTTCATTATTACATTACTTTCAGTATATTTTCTGTATGCAAATAGGTTACCACTATGTTGAGGTTGGACTTGGATGGTTAGATCATTTAACATTTGAAGGATCATGTTTTGGCAGAAAAGAGACTGGGCTTTAAAATTAGAGATGCTATTTAGAGCAGCACTATGTACTTTTTTGTTAAAATTGAAAGTAGTGTTACTGAGTTAGAGTTTGCCTGCTTTGAGATTTTGCAGAATGACCATGTCATGTGTCTTTATGTATTAAAAATATGAACCTGGACAGCCTGGACAGTTCTCATCTTTATTTTGTAGAGACAAATCATTGCATTTGAAGATATTTTCAAGCTCCTTATTGACTACGGGATACTTTGTTTTTAATAACTGATCCAAGGAGGCAAAAGCTGTCCAGCATTTCCATATCTTCTCCAACAACGGTAGTGGTCTTTCCTGTTGTCATAACATTAGTGTTCCTCATGCTGAGCTGAAATTCCATCTTTTCACTCTGTTCCTTAACCTTTCTTATAAGGACCTTCAGCTCTTCCATATTTTCTACTATTAAAGAGAAACTCCACCAATTTTTCAAAAATTCTACATAATTAAAACACTTGAGATGTAAATAGTCATTCAGAGTGGTTTGAGGTGAAATGCTCCGTTCTAGAGAAACTTGCCAAGTCAGAATGGTTCAGCAGTGGTGATAGGAACCAGATGTCTGAAGAGTTTAATGCCCTTGAACACTCCCTCACAAAAAGCTATTACATGAAATGATTAGATATATCCTGCCTGATGTCTGGCACACTGTTTATGATAGTTGTGTGATACGTTTTGGCTTAAAATGTATTTTAATCCATTTATTTTAGTCCATTCATGGTGGAGGGATACATGCAGGGAACTGTAAGGCAAAATAGTCCCCAAAGAAAACTTATTTTATCAGATTTAGCACTATTTTACCATCATCAACATTAAAAACTTAAAAAAAGACACGTGTAGGGTCACTGGTGGTTTTCTGACAGTAAATAAAATGGCTATATTTGTGTTGTGGACATTGGACCCCTGGTTCCACTGTAAAGAAATCTGTCTGTAAGTTTGTCTGTAATTAACCATTTCTCATCAAACCAATCTTATATATTAAGGATTGAAATATTTTAAAATTTTGAAAAATTGGCACGTATGTGTTGTTTCATCCACATATTGAAAACTACCTCCACTAAATAAGGTAATAAAGCCCTAAGCTCATATGTACTGTACATCAACTAGGCAGCTATTGTGGATTCAGAGTATTCTCTTACCTGGTAAGTGTTTATATCCTTGTTCATCCTCCCATCCTCTCTCCCTTTCCAGAAGTCCATTCCACAGCCTGTTCTCTCCCTTATCCAGATGACCATTAGCATGCTGCTTTCTTTTCCATGTGGGCTCCACTGGCCCTATCTCCCCCTTGTGGCAGTCCACGCTGAAGCAACACTGGCCAGGGATCCGCACCAGATGAGGGTAAGGGCACGAAGGTGATGCCAGGGGCAGGCTGGTGGTACAGAGAGGTGCACAACCCACTGCTCCATCGATACAAGTACAGTGGTGTTTACAGCCCACACTGAAGCTCTCACCATTCTGGTACATTCTGCCGTTATACTCGCAGGTGCGGCCTTCCAGTTTGGCTAAGGAGAGACAAATGAAGACTTAGCCAAATTTCTAGAAAGTAGTGTAGTGTAATGATTATTGTAGGACTGCAGGCTAAACTTAACGGTAGCCTTAGCCTTACTCGCCAAACAGCCATTTTTTGTTACATCATGGAAGTTTACATTACCATCATGCACTGAACTTCTACCCTTTGAGTCTTACTGTCTTCTATCACAAATATAGATTAAAAAAAAGCTAAACATACAGGTAGGAGACAAAGAAAAACCAACATGACGTATATTGATTTGCAGTGACCCTTCTGTTATGTTTCTCTACTTGTTTATCCAGGCGTTTCCTTTTATTTTTCAGCCACCTATATATTTCCATTGTTTCTTGACTGACTGAAAAAACAGAATGGACAGGAAAATTCTGAAGGGGCATTGAGCCAGATTTCAAGGTAAATTGATATTTGGTCACTCATTTAGCTAGCTAACGTTGACCTATGACCAACCCAACTAGTGTTTGTCAGCAAGCTTGAAAGTTAGGTAACTGTTAGTAGGCATATGGAAATGCATGCTCAGTGCTCATTAGGACATGTTTCCATACAAACCCTATACTTGAGGTAATAAGCAAAATGCCTGCTCATTGAAACAACATGTTAATAGCTCAGCGTCTAGCATTAGGCAGTCATTTTCAAGTAAATATTCAAAAATGACCTTAAAAAAAAAAAAGGCAGACCCTTTTTTGTGCTTCTGACGAGAAACACTTTTACTGTTTGGGAATGATGTTCAGTTCTCAGACAGAAAGCCACTTTTCCTTTTCCAATTCAAAACTGAAATTAAAATCTTGAGTATCACCTGAGGCTGACGACAATTCCATACTCTTTCTTTAAAAACTACCAAGCTTTAAAATGAGTTATTTTTTCATTGAATCACTGCATTTAATGTAAGCATCTAAAAGTAGGCTATCATGCTCAGTCACTCTACTATCACACATGAATAAATACTCAGCTAACAACAGGACATTACATCGTTTGCGTGGGCAGTATTTCATGCTAGCTCTGTTACTAGACTGAATCAGATTATTTTTCTTTTTTCCCCTCTGATATCCAGTCCAACACTTTCTGCTAATACAGATATCCATCAATACCATTATTCCGTCTCTAGTTCCAATGCATTTTCAGGGATTCTGGACATGAGTTTGTTTTAAATGACCCTGCAGCTGAACATAATTTGATGGCAAGTGTGAATTTTAATGTGTTCCCTTTACTGCGGCCCTACAGGGCCTTCCTCTATGGTGCCTTGTGCTTGTATGAAAGCAACACAGTCTGATGCCACTTAGGATATCAACAACAGTCCGCCAGCTGTCCAGCTTTTTCAGGCTAGTGAGGAAAAGAAGCTATTTAAGACTTGACACCATCAAAACACTGAAGGAGGCCCTCAAGGGACAAGGAACATGTCTTCATAACAACAAACATGTCTACCTTCCTTTGCACTCTATAAAACTAGACTTTTCTTTCCGTCTGCCTCTCTCAGATACATGTGCAAACAGAGACTTCTTGGTCTCGGATGTGGCTGGAGTGTGACTAAGGGACTGCATAACATACAGCAGAACTCTGTGAAAATTCCAAGTATTCCTGAAACGTTTCTGAATTTTCCTATGGTTCTGATTACAACAGTTGGCCCTTTCCTCCCCCTAGCAACATGCAAACATGGGACCAGTGACAGTCACTTTAAAATAAAAGGTTCTTAGATGGTTCTTGGCTTATTGTAATTCGACACTCTTAAGAATGAAGGACCGGAAAAGCTTCTTTGTGTAATGTCATAAAAAGACTCACTTTTGGTTTCCTTAAGAAACTTTTAATGGATGGTTCTTTAAAGAATCTTTTTGAAAAGGAGAAGAATCTTTTTGAAAAACCTCCATATGTTGTAGGAAGAACATTTAAATTAGTATAGAACCTTTACATTACATGGAGTTTTTTACTTTATAAAGGTTCACAGATCTCATTTACAGAACTGGTCCTTTAAAGTACCACAGATCGAAAGGTTCTGTAGGGAATCCAGAGTGGTTCTTCTAAGGCACCGCTCCAAAGAACCCTTTTTGGCACCTTTGTTTTCTAAGAGCATGCCACCATGCTGTCAAAACACAAAGCAAAGCCAATAACAGGGGTTACGGGGTTAATGAAAGGTCAAAGATAATGCAGAACATGGGTGGGGGTAAAAAGAGGCAGAGAGAGAGAGAGAGAGAGAGCGAGAAAGAGAAAGAGAGAGAGAGAGAGAGAGAGAGAGAGAGAGAGAGAGAGAAAGAGAGAGAGAGAGAGAGAGAGAGAGAGAGAGTGAGAGAGAGAGAGAGAGAGAGAGAGAGAGAGAGAGAGAGAGAGAGAGAGAGAGATATTCTATCCACACTGTAATGCAAAAAGTATCTATTCATAGAGCAGACTGGCATCCCCAACTTGTGTAGAATGCTGTTCCATTTCCGTCTGTCTCTGGTGGGACTCAACAAAAAAAGACCATCATCTCCATCCTAATATCCTCTCAGTGGACTAATAGATTCTTCCATACATCCCCCAGTGGACTTACAGGTTTACATGTGTACCTCATATATTTTGATTACAGATTTATGTGTCCTCTCGATGTAATTTTTGATCATCATGCTTCAGACAGTTGGAATGTAGTTGACCTATCCATGCTCCGCACACATGCATTCTTTTGTAGCAACAAGTTTTACTTATATAACGTTGGGGTTCCAGTTTAAAATGCCGCTTACACCATCAAACTTAAAGGTTGGTTTTGTAGCTATTCAAAACTCGGCAGGTTGGAAATGACAATGATGAATTTGCAGTCATGCTAATGTTTGCTCAAACAAATAAGCAAGCAAACAAACAAAAAGTTTCTTTTTTCATTTGTAAACAATGAAATATGTGTTCTGTTTAACATATTTGGAAAAATTCAACTTTTAAATTTAAATATAAAATGTGCCATAAATTCTGCACAAGTGGCATTTTGTTTTTTTATTCTTCCCCAATATGTTAAATTCAATAAACTGTCATTGTGTATTAAAATGTGCATAAGTGTGTTTCATGTAGAAGATGTGTTAATTTATTGCTACTTAGAAAATCAACAAAACATGCAATTTGACCAGGGGAGCAAAAACATTTGCATAGGACTGTATTTGCCAGTCTGTATCTGTTACATTCTTACAATGTTAATACAGCCATAAAATGAAACAAAACATTTAGAAGAAAGTGCTCAACATTAACAATTTGCCTGTGAACTCACTCTGTATAACTCAGAAGTTTAATGCCTTCCTTTAAATTGCAAAGTGGGTGTGGTTTAAACTAGATGAATAGATTAATGCGGATTAATCGCTTGTGTTAACACGCATGTGGGATTTAATTTGGTTAGCCACTCGACAGTAAGAAGCATAATTATTGGCTCACAGACGCTGATAAAACCGCTTAGTTATTGATATTTGGTAGTGATAAGGAATTTTTCCATACTTGGTAGCTCTGAAATAATTCAATTACCTGTATTTGCTACAGAAGACTGCATGTGGGGCCAGTTTTGGCCGTGCTCGAAATGGTTCACTAGTTAACTCATTTACTATTCACTCTAAGTTTGGGGTTACACCTAATAAGGGTCCTTGGGCAAGACTCCTAACACTACATTTGCCTCTGTAACATGATTCAGAGGTAAGTTCCTTTGGATACGACTAGAAGGTATGTCTGCCAAATGCATTGACATAAACATAAGCATAGCAACATGGTTGACGTACACTCTTTCTCTAATAGGAAGCGATTCCAAACAGCTCTCCAGTTTTTAAAGTAACAGCATTTCGTATGAAGGAACTACGAAAGAAAGCATTTGCGGGCAGAGCAAGGTCAGGTCTATTTTCTTGATAGTTCTCTGTATGTGTACTGGGCTATGAGTATGTAGACAAAAATAAGACCAGCCATAATTTGTCCCACTGTTAGCTTTTCGGAACACGCTATGCCACTGCACATAAAAATAACACAGCTCTAAATACAGTCTCAGAGCAGAGCGCTTCGTAGTCACTACACCTCATGGCCCTGGCCCAACATGTTTTACACATGCCTGTACACATGCACCCAAACCTCTACGCTTCCACTTCACTCACCTCGACATACACCTGTTCCAAACATCACATCGTTGCCATAATTACATTCCAGGCCTTTATGGTGATCACAGGGCTTGTGGGTACTGCAGTCCTGGTTGAGCTGGGCAGCACACACCTTACAGCAGCCGCAACCATCCGAAACCAAGCTTATGCCAGCGGGGCACACTGGACGACCTGGAGGGCATTTACATACAGCTGGGCAACTGGCATCAACCTGGAATAGATACATTGTAAATAAAATGATAATAAGTATGAGAAGGGTAGGAAAATTGGGAAGAAATTCGATGGGAAAATTGATGAAGCGTGAAAACGTCACAAGGAAATGAAAAAGTTTGCTTCTAACTGTATGAATGGTTGCTAACAGGTTAAGACTACCCATATATATATATATATACATACGTTTTTTATTATTATGATGTTTAACACTCTACGGTTTGGTGTTGACTTTTTTTGTTTTGTCGTTTTTTGGTCTGATATATACAATATAATATTTTCCTTTAATAAGCTGATATACTTTTTACATTTCTTTGTCCTAATCATATGAACTCCTGTTGCAGGCTGTCATTTTTTTCACATTTTGAAGAGTAGCATCTGAAATGATCTCAAAATACCCAAACATATCAATCTCTGTACACAGCAATTTTAAGCAAACAATTTAAACAGAATCTATAGGGTGTTAGATTATCTTATTCAGAAATGAAACCAATGTAGACACTATAGGTTTTACAGAAAATGATCAAAAATAATTGTTGCCATATGGCAAAAGAATGCTACAGTGAAACTGCAACCTGTAATGCATACAGTGGGAATTAACACACTTTAAATTAACACACTATCATTGGCCACTGTCATTTTCTCAATTCTTTTTACAGTCCAAACTGGTATTTTTATGAACATTGTTTTACATTTTTTTTCTGTATTCTTAAAACCTTTATGTAGGTATATTTGGGATGCTCATGTTTGTTTTCATGCCGGGCTAAATACAGTGGCAGTTTGTTTTCTCCCATTGTATCCATTGCAGTCTGCTGTGCCACTGCTGCGTACCATACTAATGCCACATGGCAATAAAATGCTACATATTCCCCAAAGATCCTTCTTTCCTAAAGATGAATTTTTCTATTAATTTTGCCAGTTTTATTAAGAAAAGTGATTTTTTCATAATCTATGCATTTAGATTTTGAAAAAGTGGTCTTCAGATTGATTTAATACAAGAAGAAAAACACATTCTTATCTTCAACGTAAATTAACTTAACCATTCAAATTTACCTGGTACCCAAAGGATCTTAAATCAGTCTCAGTTCAGATGTATGATTCTAGAGAAAAGCTGACCTATAGAACCTAAACATAATGTGAAGGTTCTTTGAGCTTTCAAAAAACATGGTATAAGCAACTCAAATAAGAATGGTTGAAATCAAAGGTCACCAGCGCAGTTCACAGTTTGAATCTGTACCAGACTATAGATAATCACAGTCTGTAGGACTGTGATTAGTCAGATGAGGTGTTTGGGGAGCTCAGAATAGAACAAAAATGTGAACAGGCACATCAATCCTTCAGGAATGGACCGGAAACCCCTGTATAGCATATGAATCACTGGTGCTTCATCTTACTACCAAACAGCAACACACCTGACTCAGGCAATAACTGTCATGAACAGTTTTTAAGTAGATGAAACAGAAATTAAGTAGATGAATCATTTGTGCTGGCGGCTGTTTTAGATGGAATGAAAGCTTGGAAACATTCTGGCCTTTAGCGGACAAAACGAGACACCTTGTATTTTGTCAGTCTGGATCAGATATGGTGATGATTAGAGCTCACTGCAGTTGACTGAAGGCTCTCTCAGCTGTGATTAGAGTCTTAGTATATAAGGGTGCCAGTAGCCAATTACACACACACACACACACACACACACACACACACACACACACACACACACACACACACACACACATTCCTATCTTTGTAGGCTATTTCCATAAACATTTGTAGCTAAATGATTCTGTACTTGCACTTAATCTTCCAAACTTAACCTCAGTAATCATAATGAAACCTTTTATCAAATAAACACTGCATTTAATGTTGCATTTTCCCTTGTGGGGACTTGCCAGATGCCCTCACAACATCAGTATCTTCATGTTTTTATCATCTTTGGGACATTCGGTTCCCACAGATACATACATAACATGTGGCCCCAAATTAAAGCAGACACACATAATCAGAGAGACTACATACTGTTCTGTTAAAGTGGACTGACATTCAAATAACAGGCACTAAGTGACCAAATAAGACTTTTTTTCAGGCCTTGATAAATATTTAGGTTGAGAAAAGGAGGAAACAAATTTTAATTGCATGCTTAAAGTCAAACCCACTTACCATGCAAACAGACGCCACTGCCAAAACAGCTAAACAAATCAACTGCTCCATAACCGTGTATGAAATGCTCCAAAAGAGACGATGACAACAATTTCTAACTATTACGCTCTAGGCAGTAATAAAAAGACAGTAAGTGTGACGTGAGTTATCAAAAATAAACCAACAGACAGTCAGAAAAGCCAGCTGTAAAATCTCGCGCTGCTCCTTAACTCCACTCTCCTACCGTCCACCAGCACTCCAACTCTATTTATGCTAACCTCGCGTTGCTCTCCCAAACCCCGCCCACCCTCATGAATCCGGCCAATTATCTTCAGGCATCGTGCCAACACATTCCAAAGGGGAGGGGCGTGTCGGTCTACAGCGGGTAGGGGGCGGGGCCAAGCATGAATGCGGTCATTCATAAAATCAGTCGAGCTCGCAGGAGCTGGAGAGCTCCGTTTATTATTCTGGCCGGAATGAAAACACTGCCACCGCTTTTAAGTGCCTTTCAGGCGCATTCCGACCAGCCCTCACGGCAGGGAAACCCTGGATAAATATACTCAGCCGCCCGTCGTGTTTGGGACATTTTAATAGCACGACTTATACTTGCTGCGAGGTAGGCCAATAGCCTACAGTGTGTGTGTGTGTGTGTGTGTGTGTGTGTGTGTGTGTGTGTGTGTGTGTGTGTGTGAGAGAGAGAGAGTAAGAAAGAGAGGTAAAGAGAGAGAGAGAGAGAGAGAGAGAGCAAGACAAAGAAACTTTGCCTTATATAATATTAGCCAGTCTTTTATAGTAAATTAACCTCTCATTATTAACTCAATAGCAAAGTTAAGTTACCAAGTTTTGTCTTTCATGAAGGAAATCTTAAAATAAACACAGTAATAACAGTTATTGTTTTCCATGTCTATACACACACACACACACATAAATATATATATATATATATATATATATATATATATATATATATATATATATATATATATATACACCCCGACTATAGCTGGAGTAAGTGGTTAAATTGTATATATATATATATATATATATATATAACAGCATATAACAGGCTGTGCGTAACAGCATCCCAGGTTACAATACATCGTATAATGCACACCCCAAACACCCCATCTCCACTGGATGTGGTGATGTGATGGTGATGCTGGAGTTCTAACAATACAGTTATATAAATTAATAGATGGATAACAAGTTTTATTTTTTTGCTCTTAGCAAGTTTTTCCTTGCCATTGCCGCTATTGTCTTGCTCATGGGTGCTTCGTCTGTAAAGCTGTTTTGTGGCCACACCTGTTATAAAAAGTGCCATATAAATAAACTTTGACTTGACTTGACTAACAGCATCAGCAATTACACAATGTTGTAAAGATTGCTAAAAATCACCTGTTAGTACATAGCAATCAAAAGGAAATGAAGCTTTAGCTGGAAGTAAGAAAGCTTTCATGTTTGGGAGCATCCCTCACCAACCATCAATAAAAACAGCTCAGTTTGAAATTATTGCTTTTGTGATGTCATGAGAACCACCACATTTGCTGCAACCTCACTCATTTACACCATTCCCAGAAATCAGTTACAGTACAAAGAATTTACCCATTTGCTACATATCCTGCCTCAAAATATAACAGATCAGTCTTCATTACCTTAAACCATCCCTAAGGATTCTCCCATCTCAGAGAAAAAAGGGGGAGAGAGAGAGAAAGAGAGAGAGAATATGTCAAAGCAGGTGTGGTATGATTGGATAGGTTTTCATAGAATTAGTACAAACCCCACCCTGGTGCCCTGCTGCTGCTGCTGCTGGAAGACTGTAATCTTTATTATGGTTAATCTAACCTTGAATCAAGGCAGCCACATTACAGTACTGAGAAAAAGAATGTGGAAAGCTGGAATTAAAAAGAAGGACAGAACAGCTCAGGAAGGGAGTAGTAGTATGGTGGAGAGAGAGAGAGAGAGAGAGAGAGAGAGAGAGAGAGAGACCTCCAGCTGCTATTTTTAATTTTTTTAAACAATCTGCTACTAGAGCTTGTACATCCTCTTATTTGTTCTGTATTGTATTATGGAATGTATTCTCTCTGTAAAGATGCTACACTTACATCTCTCTTACTTTGAGAAACTAAGAATTTATAAATAGGTCTATGTAGACTGTCCACTCCGGAACATTTGCTGACTTCTTCTGTGTTGAGTCTCCACCAAACACAGTATTTGAACCAAAGGGTTCTATTTTGTCTGGTCTGTCCACAACTCTGTTCTGTCATGTTTTAATGGGACAGTTAGGAAGGCTTTCAGATGGTGCTGTTGAAGGAATGACGTATTTTCTGTCATTCTGTTCTGTCTTCTGCTGATTTGTGCTCTTCAGTAACTTTGTCTCTGATTTGGAGAGGTAATTTAATCCCAACCCCTCTCCTTTTCAACTTGATCCCCCTGCCAGTCAGCCCCACCCTTCATCCTGGGAGTGTGGCATCTGGTTGGTACTGCTTTTACAGTCCTTCCTCCTCACCTCAAACTTTGGTCATTTGTTTGGGATTTTAGGCCAGCAAATTCTACTTTGTAAATCATCTCAGTTTTAGCTGTAAGAGAAATTCCAGGGTGTTTGAGGCTTTGACGAAAGCCCTTTGATGATTAAATGTCCACATGCTCTTCTTCTCTTGCTCAAGGCCTCTTGATCTCATGGCGCCTTGGGCCAACCACACTGTTGGCATCAAACCCCAGAGGTGCTCCATCATATCCAGTATTTTTTGCAAGTCTTGTTCAAGAACAACACCGGGATGCATCACAAAGTAAAGGGGGGCCACACAGTGCATGTGTTAATTGCACCTGTCAGGTCCATAAATATTTAGACATTGCCAAAGTTATTGTCATTTTAGCTATCTACCCCAGCATGCTAGAGTTGAAAATAAGTAATGAGCTCAATATGTTGCCTCCCTCCCAAAAAAGTGATTGGATAAACTAACACTTATAAACTAAATCATATTTTTTAAACTTGACTGCGATTCCTTTGCAGTCAATGACTGCTTGAAGTCTGGAACCCACAGAAATCACCTGACATTGGGTTTCTTCCTGGTGATGCTATGCCAGGCCATTTACTGCAGCTATAGCAGTTCAAAACCTCAAAAAAGCTCACAAGCAGCTGGCATTAATTTAACCTACAGTTCGTTCAGGGGTCTGGTCGAGTCACCATAAATCAGAAGCTGCCCAGAACTGCATTTCTCAGAATTCCCTCCTACAGTCCTGTAGTCATTCCTTATACTACAACCATAGATTACAGGCCGGTACTCATAGAATGAAATGTAAAATTAAGTAAGTGTGGGATAAAGACCACACCTGAAATTCCTTCTCCTTTCTTGCGAACTTTCAATAGTAGAGCCAAATGTTTATAAGCAACATGAAAAATTCCTTTAAAAATTATATTAATTTGGGGGCTCCTCAGTGGTCCTACTGTCTAACCACTGGAGTTGTAACGTTGGGAAATTGCAAGTTTGATCCTGGGGGTGAGTTAGCTCAGGTAACAGAATTGGCAGTTAACCCCAAGTTTTTACATACTAAGGCTTATTGTTCAGTAACTTAGATTAAAGAAGTGTGTAATAGTGCTGAGTTAGTGATGACACCTTATGTGACCAGAAGCCTTTATGGTAGCCTGGTGTGATAGAAGGAGAGCCAACTCGCAGGATGAAATGCACGGCAGTAAAAATACTTTATTTGAACTCTTTGCTGTGTAACTTGGACATAACTATGCAACATGTCATATGTCAGTAATATAACAGTGTTATTTTACTATTGATGTTAACTGTCATTACACTGATCATAATGCTTGATGTCATGCTGGCTTACTCTAACAACGACAATGTTTGGTAATGGTAACGTGACACTGTTTTATTTGTGCACATAATCTCTCTGGCCAGTTCATAACAGCATATGAAATCTGCCATGACCTGATTAGGTCATGTTTATGCCAATCTAATGACGCGGGATTCAGGTAAAGTGTGACCAAACCCGTACATTCATTTTACTTTCTTGTCATCAAGTGATCACATTGATGATATTAAGCAACATGCTTAGTATAGAATATCATTTGGTTATCATTTTTTTGCAGCTTGAGCTTCCAGCCCTTATTATATTCAACATAATTTGACCTTTCAGATGCTTCTGAAGGCTTGATTAAATACATCAGTAATAAGTGCTCACTGATCTCACTGAAAGTATACTAGCTCCACCTGCTGGACTGATCTGGAGTTGCACCGGGCACAAACATCGAATTAATCACATCTTCATGCCAGAGAGAGACTGTGGTCTAAGAAAGCTTCACTGAGGGGGAAAAATCTTTATTTATTTACTTATTTACTGTGTAGGGTAAAGTGTCATATGTCTACAGCTCAGTCTCTGCTTAAGGATCCTCTGATAATGAAAAGAGAAACTCACTGTTTAAACACTGGTGGAAGACCACCAGTCTTAACCTGTGCAGC
Organism: Pygocentrus nattereri; assembly: GCF_015220715.1. Classification (NCBI taxonomy): domain Eukaryota; kingdom Metazoa; phylum Chordata; class Actinopteri; order Characiformes; family Serrasalmidae; genus Pygocentrus; species Pygocentrus nattereri. Next base: position 23,744,404 of record NC_051222.1, read on the forward strand.
CTGATTTCTTCACTCAGTAGTCATGAACTGTGTCCAGTCCTGACGACTAACGTCAGACTCTTTAACTAGAGACTCTTAGTGACATCAAACATTATGGCATCTGTCAAGTTATTGGTAACCATAAAATGATGCTGTTATATTACTGAATAAAATCCGTCATGGTAACTCATTAAAGCATATAATATCTATGTGAATATGTTTATGGCATGTTTATGTTAATGTTACATAGCAGGGTCCAAGTAAAGTCTTCTCAGTAAGAAAAAAACAAACACATAGATATAAAATAAAACTGTCAAGTTATTGGTAAAATGTACTAATTGTTATATTTTCAGTACTTACTGTTTTCGGCACATCGTTCATCAAAGTCCTCCATTCCCTAAAGAATGATTAAAATGATTAACATGGCAGGTGATTCCAGCCTTTTGAGCACTGCTGAATGTTGTGTCAGAGTATAAAATACATTAGAACTGGTATTGGACTGTTAACACAGATACTGAGCTGTTTAAAATGAGCTTGTTTGAACAGCAGACAGTGGAAAACCTAGATCTGCTGGATGAGTATAGAGTCCAGCATGTGCTGCTCTCCAGTTCACTCACTTAGTGCTCTCTGTTCACTGTTACCGACACAATAAGATCAGCAGCCAGAAGCAGCATCTGCCGGAAGAATCGATCACAACACACATACATTTTCTAAGCTGCTTGTCCCTCAGGGTCGCGGGGGGTGGGGGGTGCTGGAGCCTACCCCAGCAGTCACCTGGACAGTCACCAGCCCATCGCAGGGCAGACAGACAGACAGACAGGCATACAAAATCACACACACACCCAGGGGCAATGTAGCATGTCCAATTGGCCTGACTACTTTCCGGAGGAAACCCACGCAGACACGGGGAGAACATGCAAACTCCACACAGAGAGGACCCCGGTCACCCGGCCAGGGAATTGAACAGAGGCTCTCCTTGCTGCAAGGCGACAGCGCTACCCACTGTGCCACCGTGCCACCTCGATCACAACAGATTATTATTATTATTATTATTTTTAATAACAATAATAATAATAATAATAATAACCCCCCCTCAATTATTACATAATATCCAATCAGATCTCCTCCTTGTATTCCCTTTAAGAGTGAGCGTGCAGGGACATTTCCTGCCTTCACAGAAAGCAGGTGAGCTTCATTACTTTTACCGATGGTGAAAACTACCGATGGTAGTTCTACTGACTAACTCCTTTCTCTGTGATGCTGAGACATTTGGAGAGTTTGATATTTCATAGGAATATTCACTGTAATACAGTAAGAGCTCCAGTGGATTTACTTTTACAAAACAGAGATGGTTTACAGTTTGATCAGTAAACAATGTTCCAGCACAGAGTTCTGTGTCTTTCAGTGCGGAGAGACACTGAGAACATCAGAGAAAGACTCTGAGATTAAAGACTCCATAATAATAATAATAATAATAATAATAATAATAATAATAATAACACAATAGTGGAGTGAAGGTGTGAGGAGAGTCCAAATGAAAGGAATAGAATCACAGCCTACCTTTGGCAGATCATCGTCCTGTGTAAGTACACTTGTAAAGTAGTAGAACAGCCATGAGATCTAATGCAGTAATGTAGTCACTGTTTCAGTGCAGTTACCCAGACTGTTCTGCAGAGCTGATGGTATTACATGATGTGAGATGATGTAAGTGGGAAAAAAGATGGAAAGAAGCCAGTTTGCATTTTACAGCTCTGATAACATTTAGCTTCACTGTAATTCCAGCGTGTAACTTCATCCTGCCCTGACCACTTAAAGACATAACAGCTAAGAAACCTGAAAGCTTTTACTGTAGATGCAGTAACAAGTGCTTGGTTTGGCTTCGTCTTCTGTCAAAAGATATGAATCTTCAATGTAATTGACAGGACATTTGTAACAATGACATTGTCCCACTGCAATGATCTGATGACCAAATATGACAAACAAAGTGTCAGTTGAGGTGTCAGTTTTGGGTTAACAACTACGAGCAGGGTATTGCATCAGGCTGGAAAACCCCAGAGCTGGATTAAGACATATATGTATATTTTATCTTTTGTGCATTCAATAGATTGATAGATTGTGATGTCTATTTGATTATGTAAATAATCTGAAATGTACAGTAGTTAAATGGGCAGCATCCAAATTTGATCCACAGCCTGTAATGTAATTCCTTCTTCTGAAGATTTCATGTTAAAATGCATTTGTGTGAATATTGAAATGACTTATATCAGCGCTTTGCCCATTTAAACTTTGTGAACCTGAAGAGGATCTGTGAAGATTTGCTTTTTTTCCAATAAAAATGAAGTACAATCAGTTAATTATCATAGATGGGGGTCTGAGCTGCATGTTTTTCTTGGACCAATGAATGTCAGAGATGTCACTATTTGCTTTGCTTCTCATGTATTCATCAGAAACAACCATTGTTACATTATTTTATCAAATTAATCATTTAGCCTCATTCAACAAAGGGATCAGGAGATCATAACATTGTCACAACACAACAAACTTGTTATTCAGTAACACGTATGGTATTATGTTAGCAACTGTCCCAAAAACAACATTGTGAGCAGCAGAACAATAGGTTTAGTTTAATAATTGGAACTGGACATTGGAATAAATGCAGTGTCCCCAAAAATCCCAAAACGCTGCAATGCTGAGTAAAATGTAAATAAATTTAAATAAAAACATAAACAAATTGCAAAGATTTGTGGATTTCATAGACGCATATTTATAGTTGGCAGCAAAACAAAGAGGACGCCCTCACAATAAAAAAAAACATTACCAACTCCATCTCTTCTACCCTTTTATTGACCATGTGACAAGCCAACTAAATACCAGCTTTGTGGAAAACTCTCAGCCAGCTATGGTTGCAACATACCTAATTCATTCAGCTTTGATCATGCTCACAAAAGAAAAGCATGACCTTGAGCCCACCTTGCAAGCTCACTTTGTGGACCTCAATATTTACAAAACCCTGCATATGGTTGCCTCAATAAAAGAAACGATGAGTCTGTTGAAAAATGAAGTGTCAGCATCATGCTCAGCCATTGGCAGCTGGAGTAGACAGCTTTATTGATTCTAATGGTTTTGTTATTTGCTTGCAATGCTTGTTTTGAACGCACCAAATATATGATGAGTGGTCAAGCCAATGGATTTTTTAAAAATAATATGTATATAATGTCCTTAAGTTCTAACCAATGGGAGAATTCATTTGGCTGTATCTATCATAGATATATAACAGAGAGAAAGAATAGTTTTATATAACTCATTTTAAACAACAAGATTTTTTTTTGAGAAAGACCTTTTATCTACAAAAACTACCAAAAAATATAAAAATAATAATAATTATAATAAAGTAGTTACTGTCTCTGGAACCAATGTTTTCTCTCAACTCCATTTTTAAAAAAAATATTTATCACATTTATAGTATTTTGTTGACTCTCTAACCAGTATTTCTTTCTTTTTTTTCTTGAATCAGCTTCTGCTGTGTTTGTCTTACATAATCGTAGGCTTTCCCACCATGACCATCACATCATATGACCAGACTCTTATTTGACCCTTTCAGGTCTCCATGGTGACCACATCCCCAGGGAATAAATCCCTTTTCCTTAAAGTCTTTTATTATTATTTTTTTATTTAAACATTTCTGGAAAAACTGGAAACATTTCTGCAATTAGAGTCACAATAAGAGGTAAATCAAGTCTGAGGAATATTCAAACATTCATATGCGTACTCAAATCAGTATTTTAAACCAGAAAGGAAATCTTAATATTAGATGTATCTAAAAACTGTATTTATAACTGTACATGCAGTACCAAAGTGAAACATATAGATGTATTCAGTGTTACAGATGAATTACAGAAATGCAGCTTTTGTAAATAAACGTATCAACTTCACTTTTTACTCATGCGATTGCTCAAGTGTGTCTTGATGGTTGTAAAAAAAAATGTGTTTTTTCTTGTGTACACATGTGTAAAAAGGTGAACTGCTGTCTTTCCAAGAATAATTTTCTTATTGTAAAATGTGGCATTAAATTTAGAGAATGGTTTAAAGCTACAACCTTGGTTAGGTTATCATGTCACAACACAAGTGAGGCATAAGCTATGTGAACATCAGGCATTCATTGTAGTTTAGTCATATAAAAACACTCAAATCTTCATTTGATACAACTTCAATGGTTGTAGTGTTGTAATGTATAGAAATGAGCCACCAAATTTCTGGATCAGTCTTATGGACTTACAAGACCAAGATTAACCTCTACTGAAGTGATTAAAAGGCTCACAATTAAAATCTGCTCACAAACCAAAGCATACACGCTCATTGGTTAAGCATGGTGGAGGTAGTGTCATTGCTTGGGCTTGCATGGATGCTTCTGGAATGGGCTTACTAATCTTTATTGATGATACAACTCATGATGGAAGCAGCAGAATGAATTCAGAGGCATTCTTACAGAAACATTCTATCTGCCAATTTTCCAAAAATGTATCCAATCTCATTAGTAGTAACTTCTTTAAGACAATGACCCAAAACACACTGTCAAGCCAACAAAAATACTTTTTCAGGGGAAAAAAGTGGAAGGTTTTAAACTGGCAAATTCAAAGACCAGACCTTAACCCAATTAAGCATGCATTTCACCTCTTGCAGAGGAGACTAAAGTGAGAAACCACTGAAAACTTAAAGTGGATTTGGATCTTGCCTGTAGTTCAGACCAGCTTGTGTCACGGTTGGCCCCTCCCAGCCCTGTCCATGTGCGTTTTTGTTGTGGTCCTAGTCCAACCCCTTGTTTTGTAACTCCGACCCTGGGTTTGCCCTTAATAAAAGTCGCTTACCTCCGCACATGCGTCCGCCTCATCGCTCTGCGTTACAGCTTGTCCTTTTAATCCAGAAGCCATTTAAATACAGAATTATTCTTATGAAAAGCTATGACTTAAACTGTAAAATTTCTTTGTAATCACTAAATCATACAATGTTGTTGAGAGACAGAAACTTGATGTTTTCATTTTTTTGAATGGTGAATTACTGGACCAGATAGAGTGAATAGATCACTGCAAAATCAAATATCCCTGCAGCTTATGAAAACTAGTCTTTACATCTGTTCATTTCTGCTTTGGCTGACTAGATATCAGTGTTAAATAATTAGCAACTATCAGAGCTGGGCCTTCAATTCTGCCCAGAAATGTCAAACCTTTCAAAAACAAGGAAAAAATGTCTATGATATTCTTCTACTGCCTTTTTGGTATTGTATATTAGCACTAAACTAGTGACACTATCTGTATATAGACCTGGCATAGAGCTGCTGCTGCTGCATTGTGATATTGGTAAAATTTTGACCAAAACACTTTGATCACACTAGCATTCATACCTATGGTCAGTGACATATCCAGGACTTCCAGAAGTCCTAGAGTAACATGGTTCTCACAAGTCCATCTATTAGTCTTATCCATTGTAAATAAAAATGTGATTTGTTTGATTTCACTGTCAGTTCATAATTATATTATTAGTTAAACTGACTCCCACAGCATTTTCCATATATTTGGATAATAACATTTATTTCATATTCAGAACAGCCCACATGCAAATAAATAAATATTAAATAATAATAATAATAATAATAATAATAATAATAATAATAAACCAGTTGTCTCTGGGACACATTTCTTTATCTCAGTTATTTCTAATTCCCATATTACATGTACAGGAGGTTTTGACATCCCATTCTAAATCCATGGACACATGTCTAAGATATAACGCTGTACTTTAAGTCACCAAATCCAAAAGTCTGATTTATAAAACAAATTACTCCCTTCAAGTTTTGTCAAATTGTCACGATTGGCCCCTCCCAGTCCTGTCCCTGTGTCCATGTTGTGTTTTGGTTTAGCTCACTTGTTTTCTTTGTTTTGGTTTTTAGTCCAGCCCCCTTGTTTAGTGACTCTGATTGTTTTCACCTGTCCCTTGTCATCCCTGTGTTGTATTTAAGCCCTGTGCTTTACCTTTTGTTTTGCTGGTCTTTTTTGATATGATTCAGGTTTGATATGTTATTGTTTGTATGTTTGATAAATGCTCTGAATTGTTTTGTTTGGTGTTCGTTCCTCCAGGCATTCGTACTCTGTTTATCCTGTGTTTCTTTTTCATTATGTCTGTCCCTCCTGCTCTCCGTATTGAATACCTGGACTGTCATGACCATGACACTGGATTTGCCCAAAATAAAAGTCTCAGGATATGCATTCGCCTCCTCGCTCCCCGGCGTTACACAAACATTGCACAAAAGGTACAAAAACTAGACTATAGCATTTTTAAATGTATAAATAATAAATGAACAACTTCAAGTATTGTATAATGTTGCACAAAAATAACAGGAAAAAACCTAAATATTTTGGCAAAATAAATGATGAACTTCTTGAAATTCTGTCAAATTATGTACTCAGAAAACCCCAGGAAACAAAGCATTTTTATAGTATTTGTGTGCCAATGTCATTAATGTAAACAAATCTACAATTTGCAATTTACGAAAAAGTAAAATAGCCATTATCATTAAAAGCTTTCACTAGGATGGAGAAAGTAAACAGCAGCATTTTCCAGCAGCAATTTTGACATGAACTGGGCATCTTGGGATTTACCTCAAGTCATGAGATACAAACACTAGCCTGTCCACAGCATCTGGCTTCAGAGCAGCATGATTACATGTTACAACATTTCTTTTGGTGCTGAAAACCCTTTCAGAAGGGCTGCTTGAGGCAGGGATGCACAAGTACTTTTACACAAGTTCAGCCAGCCTGGGGAAGTTTACTTAGTGTTTTCCACCAGTCAAACAGATTTACATCACTGTCCACCTCTGGTATCATCAAGTAGCTCTCAATCTCTTTTTCAGTCACAGTGTGCAGAGAGTTGCCTTCTCTCGATTTCTGTGTTTTCTTGAAAAAACTGCCAAAACACTCTTCTTTGCTGGCTCTCTTTTGTCGTCACCTGCTCCAGCTTCTGCTGCCATAGCCTGAGCTGAAGCAGTTAAAGACCTGAGGTAAGGCCGTCTTCCTCTGTTGCCACAGCCATGAGTTCTGCTGTAGCCGTTGCCGCAATCTGTCATCATTGTAGAGGTTTTTGAGCTGGATGTCAAGTGCTGATGCCAGATAACAGAATCTGATTTATCACAGTGCTGAATATCTAGTGTTTCATGAATCTTTACAATGACAGACAGAGAGACAGCCAGAGACAGAAAGACATTTATTGATCCCAAAAAGAAATTGCAGTGTATCATAATGGTTAATTTCTTAAGAATCTGAGTCTAATTGATCCTCAACAAGAACTGATTTTGGGTTCTTCATACATGCAGACAGGAGGCACGAAGGGCAATCCAGCACTTCCATGCCTGAGAAGACAGAAAAAGAGAAGTGATGTAAACTCACGGTACTGTACATCTATAAGTCTTGGCTGTGATCTACAGCTACAATCAGGAGTCAATTCACCTGACAATTTACAAGTACAGCACTAACAGACACTTTCTCATAATACTGTATCCTATGCATTTATACTATTAGAAGAGATGTAACGTCCAAGGGCTTTGCTATGCCTTGTCCTTAAAGAGACTTTAAGTATTTAATGATATTATGTAGTGGACATAAAGATTGTATTAATAAATGTAAATTAGCGCACTCACCAGGTAGATAACGAAAATCACATAGGCAATAGAGAGGAGAGCACTGATGACATAGACCACTATACTGTTGAGACCAGTCACATAGACCACCACAAAGTATATATTTATTACACAGATGCCCAGGATGGTCAGAGCTCCACCAATTTTCCACACTCTGTAATTATAACACAAATATAAGGCATGTGATTATGGTTGTAATTCCAGTGTAGCTTTTTTATATAAAGGGGAAAGTAAGGTTGGTTGGCACAGCTTTAACGCTCTGCTGTATTTCCTGCACACACCATATGTTGGGATAACCCAACTAGCAGCTACTGAAAACACTATCGCTGTCATTTCTGGAATTCATGTTTTGCCAACCAGAACCAACCTAAGGAAGGCTGTTATGGGGATATAATAAATTCACCATTTCAAAGCATTTAATTGAGCATTTAAATTTAATTGAGCATTTAAATTTAATTGAGCATTTAAATGATAGCTTTAAATTAAATGAACTTCTAAATGAAAGCTTAAATTAAATTAAAGCTTTTAAATCAAATCACAAATATAAATCATTCAGTGACAGCTAAATAAAATTTTCTTTTAAGTAGCCTGTAGCAAAACATCACAATTAAATATAGACATTCTTTGTAAGTGTGTCCTACGTAAGTCAAAATAAGGTAAAATACAAAGTTAAAAAATACAAGTTAAATGTATTGAAATAAAAAAAAAAGTTTATTCTATTAATGGTTTTCAGTGTTATTTTTATATCTTGAAATTGCCTAACCATCAAATGGCCTAAAGCATAGACGTGACTTGATACAAAATTAATGTACATTAAACATAAATATATAGCACAGTTTTGCATTTTACTTGTATATGCAGTTTGGTTAGTGGGTGGCTTATAATATAATTATCTATCAATCTATCCTATCTACACACACATATGTATGTGTATATATACACACATATATACATATACACACACACACACACACACACACACACACACACACACACACACACACACACACGTGCAACTCTCAAACTGCCCACCAGAGGTCATCATCTCCTGAATACTAACTTAACTTCTCAGTCTCCTCTCGTCAATGCCCCTACAAATACTCTCACGCTCTTCCTCCACTCTTTGGGAATGATTTGATTTCGGATTTTGTCTTTGCTCTTTTGTGTGAATTTTTGGCCACTGATCCTCTTGCTCTGCCCCTGATTCTGCTTTTAGACTGTGTTTTTGTGCCTGCTTATGTTATGGGAGTGGTGTACAATAACTAAGTAAATGTAATTAGTTTCAGTACTTAAGTAGTTTTTCATGTATCTGTACTTAAGTTTTTCCATATATAAAATATCTCACTTTTTAACTACACTACATTATTCAAAATCTGTCGTTCCTTTTGGTTTTTATGTGTATAAAAACGTAACATGTCAAAACAAAAGAAGTGCAAAGCGAAAACACCAATCAGGGCACAGCGGCCACTTTGCTCTGAGCTTGTTTTGACCTGTTGGTCATACCGACCCAGTTCAACATCAGTGCAGCAGCATAAAAATTTGGGAGCATATACATCTACCTAAATGATGAACTCACCTAACTTTGTGTAAATAGACCAGAATATAGAAATATGTACACATATGCAGTCGTGACTGGCACGTTTCTTTTTTTCTGAATTCATACAAACACTTTCATTTGATAGTAAATCAGTTTGGGCTGGTTTATGTTTATGAACAGAGGCCTACAGATCAATACAGTAAAGGAAAATTTATTTGTGAACCTGAGTTTTATTCAACTTAAACTTGGAACTAAGTTGTAAATAAATCTTAAACTGAAACTTTGCTTGTTTGTAAAAGTGATTTCAGAGCCACTCGGTTCTCCCTGATGGAAACTGTTTACCTTCAGTGTTTTGTGATCATGATCATTTTAATAGACGTCAGCGTCACTAATTAATGACGTTCTATTAAAAGACTGGTTTACCAAGAGAGACGCTGGAGGATCTTCACCTAAAATGAGTTCATGAAGCGAGTCTTGTTATAAAAATGATAACAGGACATTTAGTCTTAATTTATCTTTTAGTACTTTAAGTACATTTGAAGGCAAATACTTCTGTACTTTTTCTCAAGTGGAGGTCGAGAGTAAGCATTTCTACTTTAACTGGAGTAATATTTTACCCTGGGAATCTCTACTTTAACTCAATTACATGATTTGTGTACTTCGTCCACCACTGTGTTATGGATCCTACTAAACAGCCTAGCAACCAACCCCAAAACCAATGTGACAACCAGCATTATATTTAAATATATATACACACACACACACATATACATATACACACACACACATATATATATATATATATATATGTGTGTGTGTGTGTGTGTGTGTGTGTGTGTGTGTGTGTGTGTGTATGTGTGTGTGTATACATATCACTGTTGTTGGAAGAAAACCTTGTATCTCCAAAAAAAAACCTACTTTATTTTTAATGTAAGTCAATGGAACCAGTTTAGTTTATTCATCTTGAAATTTACACACAATGTAAATGATAACAGGTATTTTCAAATTATGTCAAAAGCTGGAAAACATCAAAAATGAAGACACAAGGTTTCCTTCCGACAGCAGCGATACACCTTTTGGAATTTTGCTTAAACAGCACTTTTATATGTTTTCACACTATTCCTATCCTATAAATCAACTGGGACAGCTACACTAGGGATGGTGGTACTCACAGTCCATTAGCAAAATCATGCATAACTCTTGTCAGGCTGGTGAAAGTCAGAATCGGGAGTAAAGCAAACGGCAACTATTTGTGAAAAAAAAAAAAAACAATGCAATGTTACGTAGCAGGTATAGTACAGTCACAATGACACTACAATCATTAGTTTAAGGCTTTGGTATAAACTTCCTACAGTGGTAAGATTGGAGTCCTGACCAACCTGTATGCTCTGCAGTGCATTCAATAAGTCATTCATGACAGTGAGATCCTTTAAATCCTGGAAGAAGGCCACCAGCAGGGTGGGGACAATAGCAATTGAGCGTGTCAGCAGCACTCTAGCAAAGCGGGAACACCTGAGATTAAGAAAACCCTTAGGATAGAGAGAAGAAGTGGGAAAGTGTGAGGAAAACAATGGGAACAAGTGCAGGCACCACAAATTGTTCTCTGTTAACCAGCTGAAAAGAATTCAGAAAACTGCTGCACTCATTTAAGGTCTCTTACGTCCATCACAAACTGGCCAGCATATGTGCCTGTCATGGTAGAGCTTTGTCCTGCTGCAAGGATTCCAATAGCCCAAATATAAAGCGCTGCAGGGCCAAAGTAACAACCCAGGACTGCACCCTGTGATATGAAAATATCAGGAAACAAAATGTAAAAAAAGCTGCCATTACAGATTTTATGAGATTATATGCAACTGAACTTGCAGTGTGCCTTAGTTCACAGACGTTTTTTTGAGCTCTACAACATTTCTATTGTAATTCATTTTTACATGATCGTTTTCTAACCTCTCTTTATCGTGTACAATTAAACAGGGTGCTTGTTTTTGTTACTGTGTTTTTAAGAATGATAGATGAGCTCTGCTCTGATTGGCTGCCCTGTATTGTGCCTCTTTCAAAAACTGCTGAAACACTCTTTATAACTTCAGCGTAAATGGGTGGAGCAAAACTGTTGTAGGTTAATGGGACAGATACATGTTAATGTGTTGGTTTTCATAACATGACAAAAATAAACACAAGTTGTGATATATCACCAGTCACTGCATTCTCTGATATCATGTGAAAACAGCAGACCAAGCATACACGACATCCAAACATGTTGCTTGTTCATATAATAAAAGTATTAAAAACTTTTCCTTACAATCTGGTGATTTCTGACTTTATGAGTTGACAAAGTTGATGTGAATGCACCATATGTGAATACCGGCCTGGTGGCTGGTGCTTGTTTAAAGCAGCAGAGGCTGATCCTGCTTTGCAATAGTTTTCAGAACACCACTCATTTGAATGTCACTAGAATTTCATAATGTAGAGCTCTTCACTCGTATCTGCACTCAGACACAATTCTCATGAATATTTAAATGTATTTGAAAAAGGTAGCAGGTGGGGGGGGCAATTTCTGCATAATTGATTTACATATGCAATTGTATGCAAAAGTTTAAACTCGCCTGGTCAAATTCCAGAATTTGTAGCTGAAAAAAAAATGATTGTACTGTTTCTATTAACTATCTGAATTTAACGTATTAGAAAAAACATACAATGTAAAAAGTGGCATAACTTTTGCACAGACCACATATTATTTTATTTAATTTCCCCAGAATATGTTTAAATAATGAATGAATTAATAGTAATTGTGTGTTCCAATGTGCAGAAGTGTGTTCTCTGTAGAGGGTGGGCTAGCTTAATTTTACGTCAAAAATCAAAAAAACGTAAATTTGACCAGGAGGACCCAAATTTTTTAAATGCAACGGTATCAGCTTTTTAACTCATCAAATAATAACTCCGTTCAAAAAATTAATTTGAATAACATTTTCTGACGTACCCCTTTGTAGATGTCCACTTCTAATGTTTCATTGTTGTAAGGGAAGAGGCCTGCATATGAGCTTCCTGACTCGTTACACTGTTGCCTCTAGAAAACATAGATTTAGTCATCATAAATATAGAAATTTTAAAATCAATGAGTCATCATAAATATGAAAAAAAAATTCATTCAATAAATTGTTTAAATAGTCATCAGTGATATGAAAGTGTTTGAATGAATGGGTCATCAAGCTGTTATACGAATTAAAATTACATCATTACATTAATGTAATTGAAACTGTTCTTGAGGTTTCAACAATGAAACATGAAAGACTGCAGTCTTTTCAGTCACCTGATTAAGGGTGGGATTGTGCAATACTTACCACCTGCATGTTTGTTTTACCATAAAAAGCCTCAGCAAAAACGGCCACCACAAACAAGTTGATGAGGAAGGAGACAAAGAGTGCGATACTGGCCTCAATGAAGAAGTACTTGTTGGCCTCTTTTACTTCCCTGTTATTAGCTCGGTCTATCTGCCGTGACTGTAGAAAACAAGTAGACAGAGCGTCAGACCTTTCACATACAAGACATCGGTTTTTTTAGGTTAAACACCAAAAGTTGGCTTGATGGCTCTTAACGAAGCAATTGCAGTTGCTATTTAAATAGAAATATCTTTTCATAAAATCTCAAATTTGATATGATGAAACATAAAAGACAAATACTGCATATACACTTCCATTTAAAAGCCTTTCATATTAATAACTGGGTAGTAAGTGGGTAGCACTTTTGCCGCAAGCAGGTTCGATTCCCTAGCCAGGCGACCAGGTTCCTTTCTATGTGGAATTTGCATGGTCTGCCCATGTCTGCCTGGGTTTTCTCCCACAGTCCAAAGACATGTGGTCAAGAGAACTGAAGATACTAAAACGCCCCTAGTTGTGAGTGTACTGTGAGAATGTTTGCCCTGTGATGGACTGGCAGCCTGACCAGGGTGTTTCCTGCCTTTTGCCCTATTAGCATTGGGATGTGCTCCAGCACCACCCACAACCCACATGGATAAGCGGCTTAGATCATGAGTGAGTGAATATTCATTCGGTCAAGTTTTTGGGAACACCAAGAAGTTATTAAATTATAAAGAATACACTCCAGTCTAATTTATCTGACCATTATGATATGTTTGATTGAGATATGAGCCATTCTGGATGTTAATATTATTATAATTTCATTCTCAATGTTGTACAGTTTTCTCTGACATTATGGAATCCTGTACATAAACAGATGCACAGCAGTACATTAGAGCTTCCTACATGTTTGTTGAAATCAGTGGATCTGTAAACCAGCAGCATCATAATAGAATCATTTTACGCCTTCAACGAATTTGACAATAAAAATGTCATTACAAATTTTGAATGGTAGTACTCATGATGATGTAGGCCTTAAAATGTAAAAAATGTTTAAAATAAAAATTTTGGAAACCTTTAAAAAATGTTTTGATTCCTGTTATGAAAGACACAGACTAGCTGCCTATCTAGATTCGAGAGGCCTAAAATCTAAAGAACTAGTACGTAACCTTGGTGTACAAATGGACTCTGATCTCACTTTTAACAGTCATGTCAAAGCTATCACCAAATCAGCTTTCTATCACCTCAAAAACATCAATAAAATCAAAGATTTTCTGGCTAAAGCAGACCTGGAGAAACTCATCCACGCCTTTGTTTCTAGTAGGATTGATTACTGTAATGGGCTCCTAACTGGACTCCCAAAAAAGACAATCAAACAGCTTCAGCTGATTCAAAACGCAGCTGCCAGAGTTCTCACTAGGAGTAAAAGAAGGGAGCACATCACTCCTATCCTTAAATCCCTACACTGGATACCAGTATGTTACAGGATAGACTTTAAGGTACTATTACTGGTCTATAAATGTCTTAATGGTGCAGGACCAGTATATTTATTAGATGTGCTCCAGCAATATGAGCCGGGCAGAACTCTCAGATCATCAGGAACTGGTCAGTTAGTGCAGCCTAAGGTAAAAACTAAACACGGAGAGGCGGCATTTAGCTACTACGCTGCTCTGAAATGGAACCAGTTGACAGAGAGCATTAGAAGAGCCCCAACACTCGACACTTTTAAATCCAGAATGAAAACCTTCATGTTTGAGCAGGCCTTTAGCTCAGTTTAATCCACTTTTATCCTGTAATGGCACTCTTATCCTCATTCATTTAACTTCTTTTATATCTATTATTTTAATCATGTTTCTTATTTTTATTCTAATTTTTTATCTCCTTCTTTTAAATTTGATTAACTTCTTTTAAATCTATTGTTTTAATTATGTTTTTTTAATTGTTTAATTTACATAAATTTTATTTTATTTACATTAATTACATTTTCTGTATTTTTTCATTTGTAAAGCACTTTGAATGACCGTTGTGTATGAAAGGTGCTATATAAATAAACTTGCCTTGCCTTGCCTTGCCTTATAATTGAGGATATAGTAAAGATGTTTAGTAAAACAGTTTGCTGGGTATATTGAGTTGTGTGATAAAGTTAACTTTAAAAATCCAATCAACTTTGTAAATTAATAATAAAAATAAATGTAACATTTAATTTTTTGAAAAGTATACATGTAAATGTAAATACATCTCTAAAAAAAGAATAATCGAATATTTATTTATTTATTTATATATATAGATAGACACAGTACATTGCCTTACCTTAACGAGGGCTGAGTGCAGGTAGATGTTATGAGGCATTATTACAGCTCCAACTATTCCAATAGCCTGTTCTAGCTCCGCTGATCCACAGCCTCGACAGTATGGAACAAACATACCCTTAAGCACCTCCGCCTGGTTTGGAGCCACAGTCACATACTGAAAGAGGAGAGGAAGGACACAGCATGTAGACCTGCTTTAAAATCCATTCTCATTATATTTCTATGCAATGTGACGCCTTCCATTAATGCCAGTGTAATAGAAAACAATACATGTTCACAGAATCATTTCATAACTTGTAAAAGAGTTGAAAAAAATTGTTTTACAACGTATCAAATTATCATACAACATATCAAAATTGACACAATTTCAGATTATTATTATTATTATTATTGTTATTATTATTATGTGAAAATGGTAAACGGATAAACTAGGCTTTGCAACAATAATAGCATTTTTTGTCTGGTAATTTTAGGACTATATTTCTCAATAGTGTATGAGCCACAAAACATTCAAGAATATACTGTAATAGAGTGTAATTCTGTCTGACAAGCTTTACCAATTCAGAGTTTATAGCTGCATAGCTTAGCCTGATGCCTACTACTTCAAATGCTGAGACATTATTTTATTAATGTATTTTTCCTGAGATTCAATGTCTGATGTCTGAAACCTGTCACTGTGGTTTGATGATGTTCTGAAATCTACATCATACCATGCAGGAGGCTTTTTATACAGGCCTTTCTGCCTGCAGCAGTGAGAGTGTTCGACCAGTGCAGCTCAATAGCCATGTTTCTACAACTGGTCTACGTTAGCAACAACAAATGTGGTACAAATGTAGTATCTCTCATCAAACAACATACTTAAAAGCTCAGCTACGTTTAGATGTGACAACAGTAGTGTCTTCCTATTGATTGCTCAAAATAAATAAAAATAAATCAATACATTTTAACCGGCAGTGTTTTTACCCTTCACAGGGTGCTCTTACCATGGTAACTCAGTTTACCATCACAGGCCACAGGCCTATCGGGAACACACTCTACACAAGATAAAAGTCTTTGACATGGAAGAAGTAAAAAACTTCCCTAAATTCTCTAAATATACCTCATATCCAAAGGTGACAGCCATGACAGTGATAAGAAAGCCAAAGAAAGCCTCCAGCTTCCTCAGCCCTATTGTTCAGAATGAGATGCACAATGAGACATGGTTTTTATTTAAAATAACTTATTACGTATGTCTTATTATGTATTAGATCTCAGTAAGATGGACCCACCCCACTTATCACAGCAAAGGAAAATAAGTGTGTCTCCAATGGTGATGATTACCCCACCCCACAGAGGGATTCTGCAGGAGGGAAGAAAACACTTTAGGTCAAATTATTATTGCTTACAGTCATAATTGAATAGTAATTAATACATCGTTAATTAAGATGAAGGAAACCTCCAAAAAGTATGAGGGGAAGGGGAAAGTTACATAAACAAAAACAGAAAGTTACAAAACCCAAAGAAATGAAGAAATGAAAATACGTGACTTGTGGGTCACTGTTTTTGGGGTTCATGGTGAGGGGGAAGTCATTGTATCTGTAGTATGTTGGTCTAGACAAAAATCCAGGCATGAATTTAGTTGCCAATCTAGCCCTGCTAATGTCCCATCTATAGCTCTTGTGGTGGCTGGGAGTCCCACAGATATATAAAACAATATAAAATTAATTGTTCTAAATCATGTAATTTGGGCAGAAAGCCTGTGCTACCTTCCAGCAGAAAGCAGATTGAAAGCAATGGCTGTACCGATGACCTCTTGCATGTCTGAACCGATGATGGCCACTTCTATCATTAACCAGAGAATTGTACGAGGAACCTAGAGAAAGAAAAGGGCGATATTAATGCAGATAGGGGTTGCTATACTCATTTTAATTTTCTGCGTATAAATACACCACCGCTCTTCAGTACACTAAAGAGCAAAAAGTATCTGGACATTTGTGCTTTAAGAATGTAATCAATTTTTTCTATTAAGAAGCAAAAATGTCAAACCAAGAGGCAGATCATTCCAAGACTGTCATTTTTTCTTTGGCAGCATTTCATTTCCCCAAAACAACTGGTGTGATTTAGATTATCAATTGAACAGTTTCTTTGCAGACTTCTGCAGGTTTGCAGACAAAATGTTATTGTACACTTCTGGGTTTGTGATCCTGTCAGTGAACACAAGCTCACTCACAAAGTACAACCCCAATTCCAATGAAGTTGGGACGTTGTGTAAAACATAAATAAAAACAAAATATGATGATTTGCAAATCCTTTTCAACCTATATTCAATTGAATACACTACAAAGACAAGATATTTAATGTTCAAACGGATAAACTTTGTTTTTTGCAAATATTCACTCATTTTGAATTTGATGCCTGCAACACGTTCCAAAGAAGTTGGGACAGGGGCATGTTTACCACTGTGTTACATCACCTTTCCTTTTAACAACACTCAATAAGTGTTTGGGAACTGAGGACAATAATTGTTGAAGCTTTGTAGGTGGAATTCTTTTCCATTCTTGCTTGATGTACAACTTCAGTTGCTCAACAGTCCGGGGTCTCCGTTGTTATATTTTGGGTTTCATAACGCGCCACACATTTTCAATGGGCGACAGGTCTGGACTGCAGGCAGGCCAGTCTAGTACCCGCACTCTTTTACTACGAAGTCACGCTGTTGTAACACATGAAGAATGTGGCTTGGCATTGTCTTGCTGAAATAAGCAGGACGTCCCTGAAAAAGACGTTGCTTGGATGGCAGCAGATGTTGCTCCAAAACCTGTATGTACCTTTCAGCATTAATGGTGCCTTCACAGATGTGCAAGTTACCCATGGGCACTAACACACCCCCACACCATCAGAGATGCTGGCTTTTGAACTTTGTGCTGATAACAATCCGGACAGTCCTTTCCCTCTTTGGCCCAGTGAACATGACATCCATGATTTCCAAAAACAATTTGAAATGTGGACTCAGGCCACAGGACACTCTTACTCTTAAGAAAGCTGAGTTGATAGGTTTCTCTACAATTAACTCTTTCAGCCCAAACCACTCAGAATGATTTTGTTTCCATCTCAAAGACTGAATTATGTAGATTATTTTCAGAATTGGTGGTTTGACTGTTTAAGGCTTTATTAACTTACACAGGGGTACTCTCTTTTGCAGACCTCCGCTAAGTCCATCCCTGTGACAACGCCAAGACGAGCAGCCAGTCTCTGTAGTAAAAGGCCGATGACGGTGGACCACAAAAGTACCCACAGGAGCTAAAGCATAAGAAGAAGCATAAAGAGTTTAGATGTGCTTATGAATAAAAAATATGGCAGAAATGGAAAATATTCATTCCTTTAAACACACCTGAAACCCAGCTATGGCCCCGGAATCAAGGTCAGATTCTATATTCCCAGGATCCAAAAAGGCAATGCTCATAAGGAATCCAGGTCCTGTGAAGGCCCACAACTTGCGAAAGCTAAATATCTAGAGAGAAGTAGAAGACAGATGCAGTCTTAGAAATAGAAGTGTCAGAGGGTCTCTGGAGTAGCCAACTTTGGTTCTCTAAAACAACCTTTCAATTGATGGTTCTTTAAAAAAAAAAAAAAAAAATCTAATTTACATGATTTTCCAGTTACCCCAAATGCAGTTGATCAGCCAAGACATGCTAGGAGCTGTTAGGCTAACACTGCAAACAATGGTATCCATTAATCACCAAAACAAATATATGCCCAAACCTTCTCTCAACCTGCTCAAACTCTGTCCAGATCTTACTTCAGGCCCTCAGACAAGTCAGTGTGGTTTAGAACATAGTATGATTTACTATGAACTACAAAACAGTAAAAAAGAAGCCATTTTAGATAACCTGAATCACTTCTTTCCAAAAAAAATTGTGTATCTGTTACAGGAACCAAGTGCAGAGAGGAAAACCTGTGAGACATGGTCTTAAATGAATTTACTGAGGTGATGGGGCGTGAATTTGGTGATTGTGCACGTTGCAGCTGAGGTGGCTCAGAGCCGGACTCAAACCACAAACAAAGAGGATGCTGAGAGCAGCGTGCTCAAACAACGGCTGAGATAGAAAAGTGAAATCAAAGATGATCAGAAAACAACAACAACAACAAATCACTTCCTGTGTGATTGAGAGGAAGGTATGACTGTTTCACCCATTTGCTCTTTGTGGAACAAACACTTTTTGTATGGCTTGGAGCAGATTTTTGTTCAAGCCTTTTTTTTTTGGTTTTTAAGTAGTTTTGGGGCAATTTCTCTCTTTTGTTTTTCTTCATTCTTTCCTACCCTCTACAAAGGTGTGACAAAGGGCTGCTGTTTGCCACAAGTAGAGAAGACCACAGGTGTGCCAGGTTGGGCCTTATCAGCCGGAGAGTTTCTGGGGATTGGAGCTGAACCTGTGGTGCCTCACCACCATCGCCCTCTGCTGGCAGCACACAGCTCAGGCTGGGCCCATACAATATCATTCTGTGCAAGACGACTGCAGACAGGGCTAAGGGACTTCACAACACAGACGCACTGTAAAGTAACATTGGTAGAGAAGTTCAGCAAGTGTACTCAGAAAATCAATACACTGCCTGATTATGAATTTGAGGATCACATTTTTCTTCATAAATGAGCCTCAACCATATATGCTTGAATCTGAATATAGAAGTAAAGAAACGAGTCAGTTTCTGTACCCATCAGTGGCTCCCGCTGGACTTACCTCTTAGCTACATATGGCATGACAGTAACTGAGCACAACAAAGACTGAGAAAAAGCAAACAACACTTACTTTGGATTGATTCACTGCTTTGACATGTCATCCATAAAAATTGAGTAGGTATAACTGTAGGTTTTAGAATATTCTAGAGACCTTTCTTGTAACAGTCAAGCTGTTTGCTAGTTTGTGCTTCATTGCCAAACCCTAATGTTACAGCTAATGTTACGCACTTGTGCCATGTCATTTTACACACTTCTGCACTCCAGCTTTCCAGAGTTTGAAGGTGCAATAGTTCTGTAAAGCAGGATGTCACACAAAGAAAAAAATAGTTTGATATATTTTCTATTCTATTCTACTAACCCTATTTTTAAAAAGTGTAGATTTGATTTTCTGCCAAACTGTTCTTCAACTGAAAGTATTTTTCAACTTATTCTGCTAAATTTGTAGCATAGAACACTTATGAGCAATGATTTAGGCATTCCCAGTATCCACTGACTCAGAACTCACAATAGTAACTTTTGTGTTTTTTGAGTGAAAAGACTTCCTGCTCATGCACTAAATACTAGGAAAAGTGAACAAATTCTTGTTTGTGGTAAGTGGCCATAGATGGATGGATAGAGGTCAAAGACAAAAATGTAAAAAGTACAAAGAAACCTCACAAGGATCTTCCTGTTCTTAGTTTAAGGAAATATTTTGCACAAATTTCTGCCTGTTTGGAGCCGGAGGTGGAAAAAGAAGACAGAAAAGTCTTACTCAAAAAGTCAAAATCTTACTCAACTAATAGTCACAAATATACTAGAGTAAAACTATCAACATTTAAACATATTCAAGTTTATAAAAGTAAATGTTTTGATAGACAGCATTATAAGCAGTGCCATGTTCATTTACTCTAAAATAATGCTAGACCTGAGCTGATCACACCTTTTATTATATCATCTAACCAAATTCATTAGAATAATAAAAGTGTGGGAACCAACTGATTGGTAAGAGGAAAATACAATAAAAAAGAGAGAAAACTGCTGGTATTTGAGATTTGTAACAAGCACTCTGAAGGTATAAATTATATTGCATAAAGATTTTTTTTTATCCTGAAAATGTAACTAAAAGTATTAAACAATTGAATAAAGCGCTAATCTTCTAAAATATTAGTAAAGTATAGAAACAAAGTCTAATTTGTCAAGTATTGTCCACCTCTTGTTAGATTTTAGATTCTTTGACCTTGTAAATCCTGACAGAAATAGTAATACAAAATTTCCACATTTTTGAAGTGATACTATTAGCCTTTGAATTTTCTGCACATCAAACGTCCTGTGAACTTTTACTAGTAAATCAGAATTAAACTTATTCAGTGAAACATGTTTGATTCAATCTGAAATTTTATGAAGTTTTTTTGTAACTAATCTAAATACATGCAATTCTAGCACAACAGAAAATTTGCAGATTTCGTACATAAAACTATGTAAACTATGTAAAGTACACATGTTACTATATTCTTATACTATCTAATACTATATATGTCAACTTTAAAACACAAAAAATAATAAGAAAAAATAATAAAAAGAAATTACATATGTGAAAAATTGTAGTGTAGATAGATGATAATCATGTAATATTGATGTGAATAAAATGAAGTTAGCTGTTTGGCTAACTGACAGAGATTCTTTCAGGCACAGCTCAGCGTGCTCTTTGTTTTAGCTTGTTTGGGCAATGGGAGATTATCAATAATATAAGCTTTGTACTTCTTTTACCAACCATCTTGCTACACCACAAAATTTGTTTTGAGTAAGTACAAAAAGTGAAGAAGGACTTAAGTGTGGAGGAATATTGGAGGGTTCTGACTTAAGACCACGAAACCCCCAACGAGTCGATATGCCTGTTGTGTTTCAGACACCAGTATATACAAGTCTGGTAAGAAAGTAAGTCCAAAAAGAGAAGTAAAAAAGCTCTTATTCTTTATTTTCACTACCACATTTCTTCTTCGTCACCAACCATGCTCTTAGAAATCTGCCAAGCTGCAGTTTGTTCAGAAGGTTGAGTGTCGATGACCACAAACACATTTTGCACACTGTGTAGATTTTTATTACTATCTTCTCCTTCTTCTTCTTCTTCTTCTTCTTCTTCTTTCCGCTGCTCCCTTTAGGGGTCACCACAGCGGATCATCTGCCTCCATCTTGCCCTATCCACTGCCTCCTCTACTTTTACACCAACCATCTCCATGTCCACCTTCACTACATCCATAAACCTTCTCCAACATTCTTTGACCAATATATCCACTGTTCCTCCTCAACACATGTCCAAACCATCTCAACCTGGCCTCTCTGGCTTTATCTCCAAACTGCTCCACCTTCACTGTCCCTCTGATCTGCTCATTTCTAATCTTGTCCATCCTTGTCACTCCCAATGAAAATCTCAGCATCTTCATCTCCGCCACCTCCAGCTCAGCCTCCTGTCTTTTAGACAGAGCCACAGTCTCCAAACCATACATCATAGCAGGACGCACTACTGTCTTGTAAACCTTCCCTTTCACTCTTGCTGCTATCCTTCTGTCATACATCAGCCCTGACACCCATCTCTACCCACTCCATCCTGCCTGCACCCTCTTCTTCACCTCTTTTCTACACTGTCCATTACTCTGGATGGATGACCCAAGATATTTGAAGTCATCCACCTTTACGACCTCTACTCCTTGCATCTTCACCTTTCCACCTGCCTCCTTCTCATTCACACACGTGCATTCCGTCTTGTCTCTACTGACCTTCATTCCTCTCCTCTCCAGTGCAAATCTCCACCTCTCCAGATTCTCTTCCACCTGCTCTCTACTCTCACCACAGATTACAATGTCATCTGCAAACATCATGGTCCATGGAGCCTCCTTCCTGACCTCATCTGTCAACCTGTCCATCACCATTGCAAACAAGAAGGGGCTCAAAGCTGATCCCTGATGTAACCCTACCTTCACCTTGAAACCATTTGTCACTCCAACTGCACACCTCACCACTGTCTCACTATCCTCATTCATGTCCTGCACCACCCTAACGATACTTTTCAACTACACCTGACTTCCTCATACAGTATCCACAGTTCCTCTCTTGGCACCCTATCATATGCCTTCTCTAGATCCACAAAGACACAATGTAGCTCCTTCTGACCTTCTCTGTACTTCTCTACCAACACTCTCAAAGCAAAAATTGCATCTGTGGTACTCTTTCTGGGCATGAAACCAAACTGCTGCTCACTGATCTGGACCTCTCGCCTTAGCCTTGCTTCATCAACTCTTTCCTATACCTTCATCGTGTGGCTCATCAACTTTATACCCCTGTAGTTACTGCAGCTCTGCACATCACCCTTGTTCTTAAAAATGGGGACCAGTACACTGCTTCTCCACTCATCAGGCATCCTCTCACTCTCCAGGATTTTGTTAAACAACCTGGTTAAAAAGTCCACTGCCTTCTCTCCTAGACATCTCCATACCTCCACAGGTCTGTCATCTGGACCAACTGCCTTTCCATTCTTCATCCTTTTTAAACCTGCCCTCACTTCCACCTTACTAATTCTCTGCACTTCCTGATCCACTATCTCTCCCCCGTTGTCCTCCTCTCTCTCTCGTTTTCCTCATTCATTAGTTCTTCAAAGTATTCCTTCCATCTACTCATCACTCTCTGTTCACTCACTAGTACATTTCCCTCTCTATCCTTTATCAGCCTAACCTGCTGTACATCCTTTCCAGCTCTATCTCTCTGTTTAGCCAAACGATACAAGTCCTTTACTCCTTCTTTACTGTCCAGCCTCTCATACAGCTCATCATTGGCCTGAGCCTTTGCCTTTGCCACCATTCTTTTTGCTATGCGACTAGCCTCACAGTACTCCTGCCTACTTCCTTCATCTCTGGTTATCCCACTTTTTCTTAGCTTCTTCTGAATACTCTCCTGGACTTCCTTATTCCACCACCAACTTTCCTTGTCTTCTTTCCTCTGACCAGACGAAACACCCAACACATTCTTGCCAGTTTCTCTCACCACCTTAGCTGTAGTTTCCCAGTCCTCAGGTAGCTCCTCACTAACCCCAAGGGCCTGTTGCAATTTTTCCCTGAACTGCCTGCAACCATCCTCCTCCTTCAGCTTCCACCGTCTAATCTTTGGCTCTGTCTTCACTCTCTTCCTCTTCTTTGTTTCTAATCTCATTCTCCAGACACCAACCCTATGCTGCCTTGCAACACTTTCCCCTGGCACCACTTTACAATCTCCAATCTCCTTTAGGTGGCATCTCCTGCTAAGGTTATAATCCACCTGTGTTCACCTCCCTCCACTCTTGTATGTCACCCTGTGCTCTTTCCTCTTCTGAAAATACGTGTTCACCACAGCCATTTCCATTCTCTTTGCAAAATCTACAACCATCTGACCTACCGCATTTCTGTCTTTCACACCATACATACCCAGCACCTCTTCATCCCCTCTGTTCCCTTCACCAACATGTCCATTGAAGTCTGCACCAATCACTAATCTCTCCTCTCTAGGGACACCATCTACCACTTCATCCATCTTACTCCAAAATTCCTCTTTCTCCTCTAACTGACAACCAACCTGTGGTGCATATGAACTGACCACATTCAAAATTACACCATCAACCTCCAACTTCAGGCTCATGATCCTGTCTGACACTCTCTTTACATCCAGAACACTTTTCACAAGCTGTTCCTTTAGGATTATCCCTACTCCATTTCTCTTCCTCTCTACACCATGATAGAACAGCTTGAATCCACCTCCAATGTTCCTGGCCTTGCTTCCTTTCCATCTGGTCTCCTGGACACACAGAATATCTACCTTCCTTCTCTCCATCATGTCTGCAAGCTCTCTGCCTTTACCAGTCATTGTCCCTATGTTCAGAGTCCCTACTCTAACCTCCACAGTCCTGTCTTTCCTTCTCAATCGCTGTCTTCTAACCTGCCTTCCTCCTCTCCTCTTTGATGGTCTTTGACCTACAGTAGTCCAATTTCCACCGGCACCCTGCTGGTCAACAGCACCGGAGGCGATCGTTGTTAACCCGGGCCTCGAGCGATTCGGTATGGCAATCATATTTGTGATCCACATGATAGTTTTGGCACAAGTTTTACACCGGATGCCCTTCGTGACGCAACCCTCACCATTTATCTGGGCTTGGGACCGGGACCAGAAGTACACAAAATACACCCCTAATAGCTGGTGTGTAGATTTTTATTACCATAATACCTTAAATTTGATCCTCACATTTTCAGTCTGAAAAAAAAAGCACTAAACTTTTTGAGCTGTTTTACTGCACTAAACACTCATAATAAAATATTTCTTACACTGTTTATTATTAACTCTTACACCAAGTTGCTTTCCTTTCACAACATTGTCTTAAGATATTTTCAGCATGCAAACAATAATTTCACTAGGAATAATTCACTAGGAATTTTTAGTAAAAGTTTCTGAAGGTGTCCACTCAGGTTTTTGGATTTTCATTCAATGCCATAATGGGAGTCAAGAACTTGCATATCCTATTTCATACACTTGGCATGTTTGAAGGGTTTACTGAAAGGTTCTTTGCACAATTAAAGGGGGATTTTCCATGTAATCACTCCAAAGAACCTGTTTGCCATATTTACTTTTTCATGTGAGTGTATATGTAATACTAGATGCTGTTTCCTAATGATTGTAATACTGTACAAAAATGCTGCTTATTTAAATATGTATGTATAAAAACTGTGTGGTCTTTTTATACCTCAGAGTCATCAGTTGGGATGGCTACCCTATCTTCAAAAGTTGAAGAGATGGGTTCATCGTCAGAGCTACCAGTGGGTGGAATGGCGCCATACTGGGTGGGCCCTCCATGCATGTCCTCAATCTGATGAGGTTGACTTTCTGAGAGGAAAGGAAATGAAATGAAGGCCAAAGGCCAAAGATGTCATTATAACTCTGTATTACATCCTCTGAACCAAATAATTCAGGATTTACTCTAAAACTCCATTTGGGTACACTTTATTTGGGTAGTCCACTGTTCGGGCTTTGTTAGATTTTACCTTGTATTTGACTTATATTTATGAAAATCACTTTGACCTTCCCTAATACTGGCCCTAACCCTAGCCTTAATCTAAAACCTAAACCTGGCCTTAATACCAAGCCCAACCCTAACAAACTACATAGTTTGTTAATCTATACGGAGCTATAGGTGGCTATCCAAATAAAGTTGGACCCTCTTTTTAAATATTTTTCTAAAGGTGGGACCACTTGGTGATTTTTTGAGAATTTTCAGTAATACCTGTGAAATCAGCAGTTCTATAAACACTTCATTATTATTATTTTATATGCTTAAACACAGTGTTGAATTGCAGGCTAACTTCCACACAAAGACAGTGCTATCTGATGTGTGGCATTACTGTGCTTTTTTATTTTAGTCAAATCCTTAGTTGAACTAAACTAGTTACTAACTAAGGCTGTTGCCCCCTCTGGCAGGAAATATCCTCCTGGATATTCTGAATATTGAGCTGTAAAGTACTTATGGCTTTAACTAGTAAAATTGTGGATCATTTATCAATACCTTTCTTCCGACTGATGGATATTCTTAAACTGCTTATCATCTCGGCTCTACTTTTTTCTTTTTTTGTGTTGTCACGGGAACTGAATGACATTAATAGTTAATAATAGCCCAAACTCTGCATGTTGCAACTTTGGAAATCAACTGAATGCACAACAGTCTCTGAAAAATAAACTGTTGTTCCTTATTGAAGGCAATGGAGAAAGACTGAAATGAGGGTGCCTCTATGGTTGTGTGTTTACAGCAAAGGAAATAATTAAAAAGGCTTTGTTTTCAGGCAGTGGAGGTTGACAAGGGGCACTTTTTTGTGATCAACCTGAAAAAACATGCCAGGTAACCCACTGCACTATAGACCAATGCATTATTTTGCTTGCATGCCTCAACTTGTTTGCATGCCTCAGGACTGCAAGCAAAACAAAAAAACCTATGTTTTTGGAATGTGAAGTAAAAGTCATATGATCATGGTTTAATTGTGGTTAATACAATCAGATTATGCTTAACCAGATTATTGCTCCTACAATCAGATTGTGTGTTAGAACTGAAAGAAATATGATGTACATAACAAGTAATAAACCCAGTTTGTTGCTTTTATGTAAACTTTACCCATAACCTTGGCCACT
This sequence comes from Pygocentrus nattereri, assembly GCF_015220715.1. Classification (NCBI taxonomy): domain Eukaryota; kingdom Metazoa; phylum Chordata; class Actinopteri; order Characiformes; family Serrasalmidae; genus Pygocentrus; species Pygocentrus nattereri. Next base: position 23,771,150 of record NC_051222.1, read on the forward strand.
TTTCACTGAAGGATATGATTAAAAAACACATTAGTAAAATGTAGCTTTCATTTAAAATGACATTTCACAGTAATCCTGTACTGATTCAGCTATACAGCACGCAAATGTGACTTTCTTCTGATTATTTACATTTTAGTATCATACAAAATGGAACATTTTTGATAAATTAATGATATACCACAATATTTCATATAATATTTTTAGTACATTATATTTAGTAACATATATTATCCACCACAAATCAAATATGTTGTAAATACTTTTGGGGCACATTTAGTGCTACTGACAATGACTGTAAATCTGCCGCTAATGTAAATAAGACAGAGGAACAGCATAAACAAATAAATAGCATAAACAAATAAATAGAACAAACAAATAAATAGTGAATTATATAGAATACGTTCTACTTACTAAGTTTGGACTGCTCAGTTGCCATTTCCTCTTACTTGTGTTCTGTCATGAGCATTTGGTAGTGGCTAAGCAAAACTGCCACTGATATAACGTCCCCTGCGCACATCAGGAACTCATCTGATCATCTTTCAGGAAATACCTTGTGCTAAACATTAGCCTGCCTGGGGAGGTCTCATCTTTTATCCGTTATCTGTCAGTTTTTGATGAGTGCATCTTTATTTGTCTGGAAGGGTTTTTGTTGTTAGTGCAAATTGAATTTGTACCAGCCTAAGCCTGAAGATTTGTATGAGCATCAAAGAAAGTGAGGGTGTAGGCGATAGCTGGACATGTGGAGGGCAATTTAACTACCAAAATAAAAAAAGGAAAACCAGGAAAGCCAGCTTACTTTCACTGTAAGTTGATGTCAGAAAGTTTAATTCCAAGTGATTTTGGAATATTTTTATTACTCCCTTCACGATGAATGGACCAATAGAAATGCTCCAAATTCACTTGGTCCACACAATGTAAAGGGCAGCTACTGTGTTGAAATGGTGCAGGAAAATAAAAATTGACAAAAATTTGTTTGTTTTTTATACAGCGATGAAATGCAAGGATGGTTTTAGGTTTACATGTCATCTCATTTAAGTAAACCGTTGCCAAATTATTAATTACACTGTAATTAAAAATCATGCAAAGTTATTGCCTTTTGAAAATGTATTTGTTTTGCAGGTTCAAGCACAAATGACTTCATATTTGAGTCATAATTAATTTCTAATTTTCAGCAATGCACACTTTAACGGCAAGTAAGGTTAACTCAAACAGCCTATTGTAAATAGTTTCTAATCAGCTGGCAGTGCTCTACTTTTCCAAGGTTTGCTTAGTATTGAAGTGGTGGCTTAAGTTAGCTTAACGAAATCACCAAAGTCTTCTGAGTGTTTTTTTTATTATGTCATGTTTACTGGGTTGAGCTCTCTTAACTAGATACTTTGTTTTATTTTGCCATTCATTGGTTAACTTTTTTTTAGCTGTTTACTTATGTATTCTCTGCTTTACTGCAAATACTATGTATTAGAATCAATAGAAACAACTGTTTTAAGTGGACTGTTTCAAACAGCAATGGACAAATGGGTCAGACAAGACAAGAGTCACCACTTTCTAAAGACTCAAATAGCTTCATGTATGTTTACCATTCTGATTCGAAACTGCTTGGGGGCTGGAACTAACCATCTGATAGCAATCATGGTTATAGGCTGAAGTGGTAAACCTGAACACAAAACATCATCATGGAATAACAAAAACATGCAAAAGTGCATCCAAATAACGTTTAGAATATGAGAATATGAGAAGAAAACATGAGAATATGCAATGACACATTGTATGTATACACAGTATATACAACACTTTTGGCACAGGTAGAACATAAACATGTTGTGCCCTATACAATAGTGTAAAAATGCCTATAAGATACTTAAACTAACTGAGTGTTATATTAAACATACAGCAAAGTTTGAATGAAAAAAGCAAGATAGAAATATATTATAAAACATGGCTTAAAAGACCTATCTGAGAACTTTCTGGACGTGGCCGTAATACTCTGCTGAACGTGCATAATTGACAGCCTTCAGTCTCCGGCTCCCGACCTGCTACTTGACTGAACCAGAACTGAACATGCAGCCAGAGGTAATTCATGTCCAGAAAGTAATTCCTCCCAGGACTTTGTCCCAGCTGCCTGGACACTTCAGCCGCTGGCATTGAGCCAAATCCTAGGGAGTATTTCTACTTTCTGGACCTGAACTACACACCTATGACAACAGCTCACATGTAGGTTATGTTGTAGCCTATGCTGCCATGGCCAGTTGGCCTCACAAAGACACGAACGGACATTCTTGCTAGCTCAGTCATGCTTGAAAGCTAGAATAGCTTTCGCTTGGTTGTTAGCTTTCTCTCTGTAAATTTCTCTGACTCAAACACAGCATAAGTGAACACAGTTTTGTTAATCTGTGTGGGTGGGACAAACCAATCCAAGTCTTTGGATTGGTGAGCTGCTTACTGCTTACATAAACACTACCCAAGGATAAGACTGCCCAGTTTACATTGAGTGAGGAGAATGTTGGCAAAATACAGCCATTAATAGAAAAGTTATGCACAGGACATACTTTACTGTTTGCCCACAAGAGCAGGATTGACCTACTTAGAAAACACGGATTTAGATTTCCTGGGGCTTTAAGACTGTGTCACTGCTGAAGAACCACATTAGTGGTCTAATGTTTTGTGTCTGCTTTCTCTTTCTCTCCCTGTCTGTCTGATAGATAGATATTACTGTTTCTCTGCTCTATAGATTCATCATATTTTGCTCAATTTGAAATTGATATTGATTGCAAAGCCTTCCAGTCATCTAGCTCAGTGGTCACAAGCCCTCCTCCTGTATTTCTACTTTCCTGAAGAGTTTAGACTCAACCTGCACACATCATGCTGTCCCAGAACAAGACTCTGACGGAAGGCAGGTGTGCTGTTGTGCTATGGTTTCAGATTGAGCAATATGTTTTTTGAAACAGTGCAAAGCAGTGTGAAATGGTGTGGAATTGTGTGCAAAGGCCTTTGAGGTCACATTTGATGGGTGTATCAGATGTTTTACCCAGTGACATGCATATAAACCCCTGCCATATAAAAAAGATTCTAATATGTCTCCCATAGTTGTGGCTGCTGCAGCTTGGTTTATGCAGCAATTGAAGGGATTAGAAGACACTGAAGTGTTAAACATGTATTTAAACCTATTTCATCTGTCTCACCCAAAGAAGCATCTGAAAAGTCTTTGAAAAGAATGACAGCGTGGCCTTCTCAGCTGCCATAGATGCAATGCTTGTGTAACACATCACGCTCGTGTTTCTGTTTAAATCAGCATTCCGCTATGTTTGGGTGGGGCTAAATACAACCCACACAATGTTAGTGACCACAGACATGGTTAGTATTTCACTTGATCAGGTGTTTTGATATCCATTTGGCTAGTGTAGTGTAATGTAGAGTCTTGTAGCGTAGAAAACCTGACCCTAAATGCAATGTTCTATCTTTTCTCTTCAGTAGGGCTTGTCAGAAAATACCTTGATCGTATGCAACTGTAACTGGCTCGGCTAGCTAGCAACCAAAGTCAGTATCTACACACTATTCCAGCCTTACTAAAAGTCAAATGGAAAACACTTCAATGACCTTTTGGCTAACTGCACTAAATAGGCTATTTGTATCCAGTGGTGGACAGTAACCAAGTAAATGTCATTCATTACTGTACTTAAGTAGCTTTTTCATGTATCTACTTTACTGAAGTATTTCTATTTTTAACGACTATTTTTAACGACTTTTTACTTTCACTCCACTACATTTCAAAGTCAAATATCTCACTTTTTCCTCCACTACACTTTGAGAAATCTGCCATTCCTTTTGGCTTTTGTGCACATAGAAATGTAACATGTCAAAACGAAAGAACAGCAAAGCAAGAACACCAATCAGGGCACAGCGCACACTTTGTTTTGACCTGTTGGTCCAGTACAGCACACGATTCAACGTCAGCGCAGCAGCATAAAACTTTGGAAGAGTCTATTCAACATAAATGATGGAACTAACCTAACTTTGTGTAAATAGACCACAATATAGAAACATACACATATGCAGCTGTGACTGGCATCTGTCTTTTTTCTTTGTTTGTATAAACAAGTGTGTTTAGTTTTTATTAAACTTGCAACTACACTGCAAATAAATCTTAAACCGAAACTTCGCTTTTTGGCAAATAGTTATTTCAGAGCCACTCTGTTCTACCAAATGGAAATTGCTTCCCTTCAGTGTTTTGTGATTATGATCATTTTAATAGTGTAACAGTGGGGAGCGATGAGATGGACACATACGCCGAGATAAGTGACTTATTGAGGGCAAATCCAGGGTCGTGGTCATGACAGTTCAGGTAGCCAATATGAAGAGCAGGAGGGACAGACATGACTAAGCACACAGAAGTCCAAACTATACAAACAGCACATCAGAACTGGCTTACAAACAACTCAAACATCAAACAAAGACCAGCACAGACCAGGGCAAACACAGGGCTTAAATATACGCCAGGATAACGAGGGACATGTGGGAACTATCAGGAGGAGTCACAAAACAAGGGGCTGGACTAAAAACCAAAACAAAGAAGCACATGGACAGGACTGGAAGTAAACACGAACACATGGACAGGACTGGAAGTAAACACGAACACATGGACAGGACTGGAAGTAAACACGAACACATGGACAGGACTGGAAGTAAACACGAATACATAGACAGGACTGGAAGTAAACACGAATACATGGACAGGACTGGAAGTAAACACGACCACATGGACAGGACTGGGAGGGGCCAATCGTGACGGTACCGCGCGGTGGCAGACGGCGAGTCCGGAGGTGCGGCGGCAGGCGGTGGGTCCGGAGGCGCGGGGTGCGGCCACGGGATCAGGAATGCTGCGGGGTGCAGTCAGGGCCAGGGGCCAGACTAAAAACCAAAAGCACACGGACAGGACTGGGACGTAAACACAACGCGAGCACATGGATGGGATTTTTGTTATAAAAATGATAACAGGACATCAGAGCCATAATTAATCTTTTAGTACTTTTACTTTTGATACTTAAGTACATTTGAAGGCAAATACTTTTGTCCTTTTACTCAAGTTGAGGTCTAGAGTAAGGACTTCTACTTTTACTGGAGTAATATTTTACCTTGGGTATCTCTACTTTAACTCAAGTACATGTTTTGTGTACTTCATCCACCTCTGTTTGCATCACACTAATACAATCTTATTCAAAATATGACTAAAGTGACGCTAATGTCTGTTTTAATAAGCAATAGCATTCTGTAGAAGGGCTAATGTAATGGGTACATTTTACTCAATGACCAAACTATTTTTGCAAATTCAGGAGTTGGGGCTGGACATGTCCACTCCACTCTTAGAAATGATGTGAGAAAAAAATCATGGGTCATGGGACTGTTGTCAAAAAACTGTACATAGCTGCAAAAGAGCGGTCATATATGAACTATTATAGAGCTGTCAAGTACAGTTTAATTCTCTAATTAAATCCAAATTGATTGATTATAAAAAATGTAAATTATTATAGGCAGTGTTCACAAAAAGGAAGGACCATTAACTTGCCCTTATATACATTTAGATTGTAACAGTCAGGAAGAGTTTTTCCTTTTTCTTTCCAATTTTCATCATATTTATCTTTATAGTAGAATGCGCTAAAATACAAGGTGTCTCAAAAAACTGACATCATTTGGGATCATTCGTGAATATCTGAATAAATGGAAATTAAATAGGCTTCATCTTGAAAAATACAACATTTATTTATCAAAATCTGAACAAGAAATTCAGAGGGATGTAGATTTTATAACTGATTTCATAGCTTCACAAATGTTCAATATGCACACCACCTGTGAAATGACACACGTTACAGACAGCCTTACTCTTTGAATTTTTTGTGCCACGTCCGAATCTGCTTTCCAATTGGTGCATTTTTATTGAATTTTCTCGAAAATGCATGCTGCACACTCTTGTGTCACTGTGTTCAAACATATTCTAAAACACAAAACACATTTTCATTTCTAGTGACTGCCTTTCTTCAACCTGAAAAAAAAAAAAACATCAAAAATTTAACTTGGTTCGTTTTTACACATTTTGTTAAAATTTGAGATCATTTGAGGGAGAATTGGTTGTTATTAGACTACAAAGTGATATCAAGTTTCTTGGGACACCCTATATATAATGACATGCAGATAGAAAAATGCCAATGTAATAAGCAACAAAACTGAATCTAATAATCAGTGCATTACATTTTATATTTGTGAATATTCTCACTTTTTCAGGTATTTTGGTAGAAGCTCCTCTCGATTCATAGCAAACTGACAGACCATGCAAATACTGGTAAATTCTCCAGCATTCACATTTCTATAGATCACTAGAGCATGTAAACATGCTTTGGAAAAGATGTTACAGCACAAATGACTTTTTGCAATGCTATTGTCCATGATTATTGGTAGCAGGGAAGACCTAACGAACATCTGTTTATTAGTGGCAGGGAAAAACTGGATATCTGTTTATTGTATTTTTCTGTGTTGCACTGTTTTGTCACGAGCTTGTTGCTTCATTACTGAGTCAAAGGATGACAGAGTCCTTACTTTTTTCAAATTGTGCAATCACTCTTAATAATTATGTATAAAGGCATTTTCAAACCACAACATCCCGTTTTTCTCCTAGAGGTTATCCAGAGTTACTTTCAAACAGATATGACTGTTGAACCATTTTCAAAGGCTACAGTAACTGCCAGTTCACTTTTATGATCAAGAAAATCACAGTAAACATTTGCTTTGCATGGTATGTTGGATATCTTATACATCTTATAAAATATAAAGCTAAAACAAAGTTAAAACAGAATGAAACAAGGCTGCACAGTGGAGCTTCTCAATGGAAACTGAAAGTAGGAGAGGAGGTTTGTCATGTGGTAGTTATGGGGAATGATTAGACCCCAAGCTGTCAGTGACCATAGAGATTTAAGCTCTGTTTTTGCATATGTTGTCATTTTAGGCCAAGCTGAGGTTTAGCTAATTCCTCAACAGCAGTCAGCTTTGTAATCATGTGGGTGTAAAGCACGTGTTGTGGTTTCTATATTCAAATTTATGAATGGCCTCAAGCTGGCCTCAATGGCCTCAATTATATTTGCACATCAAAATAAAACATTATTTCCACTTTTTTTTGAGTCATATGAAAAACTTTGTATGAACCCTCAAAGGTCTGAGGGCATTTTTTGCATATCTCAAAGACATAAAACCCATATGTATCATAATGCTTCACTATCTTAATCGCTACTTTTCAAAACCGCTGCAGCAACTTCAGCTGCTGTAAACTCAATGCACGCCATTTCACACGTCTCTGATGTGAACTGGATGAAGAATAAAGGGTTTCCGAAGTGGTGGGTAAATCCTGAGTGATTTGCTGAGTGTCAATTGATCAGTTTTACACAAAATTAGTGGACACATGAATAAATTACATGTAGTGAGTGGCAGATAACATGTTTCTCAACCCCTCTTCCTAGCCCAACCCATCCTATCACAGTACCACGGTGGAATTCACTGAGCTCCTCAGATCGACCCATTCTTTCACTAATGTTTGTAGAAGCAGTCTGCAGGCCTTGGTTTTATACACCTGTGGACATGGAAATGATTGGAACTCCTGAATTCAATGATTTGGATGCGTGAATGAATACTTTTGACAATATAGTGTATATACACTGCTCCACAGCCACAGCAGTGAGGGACTTTATACCTGTCCAGCTGATGCTTGGGCATGGTGACCTTGTGCTTACACATCTACATTAGGATAAAATGTAGATTGATTGCCTTGTAACTAAATGGGGCTCCTTTGGTTTAGAGAAGCCATCAGATGTTATCAGTGGTTCTCCTAAATAATTCAACACTGAATTATAGAAACTGTAATATTCTGAAATGTACTGAAGCTTTTCTTTCTAAAGTTCATTATATTCTTAAGTAGGAAACACATAAATAATCAGAGGTCTGCTCCTTGTGGCTGGCAATTTTTTTGTAATCAGCTGAATCTAACATCAGTCACAAGAACCCAGTAGACACTTCTCTGCAGTCACAAGATTCACTCTGGCATATTTACCCAAACTAGAACAGCAACTTTCATATCCTGCACCACAGCGTACTATAATGCTGCACTGAGCTGATATCGGACATGTTCTCTCCCTACAATCTTGGGTTTTCACTCATGTTAAAATCAGCAAATTTGACAAGTATGACCACCAGATGTCACCACAGTTCTAACTCTGAATTAAAGCTGCTTGCCGTCCTGAGCCCAAAATACTTCAGTGAAGTTAGAATTTAGCAACTTATTCATCTCCCTGTAGTGGATGACATTTGTTGTCCTATTAGAAAATGACATCATGAATGTAAAACATCTTGTTTTTGGTTTGTAACTCTTCAGTTGTAAAAAGCAGAATCAAGCATCAATACGAGTAATTGATATGAGATATGAGATGTTTATGTTATGTGTTTATATAATGGTTAATTTTACAATAAGTAAATAAATGGTGCAAGGCCTAATTATTGCAAATTTAACAAATATCTAATATCTGCATGGCTGTTTTTTGATATATGTGGTCAATTTTCTTTTTTGGCAATCAAGCAATCAATCGGTCAATAAAAATCATGGTTCAGGCAAGAAAGAGATGATTTCTAACCTGTTGGCTTTGGTCGTTTTCTGTTTTCTTGTTCTTGTGATTGTTGCTGACTAGTTAGTATCTACGCTAACATTAATCACATTCATTTATTCATGGTTGATCATGACAGAGACTGCATGAAACAAAATAACTTGCTTGGTTGATATGTTTTATAGTGACATAAGTGAAATATGACATTTTAAATATTGTTATACGTGTCATGTGTTATACTTTCTTGTACAAACAGCAGACTCAATGCAAGAGTATTAATCAGTTAAAAAGATTGTGTCACCATAAATATATCAGATTCCAGCCCCTTTTTAGCAGATTAAACTCCTTAATGAGTTTAGGACTGCAGGGATACTGCAAAAATGTTTCCTGATTAAAAAAGGAACTTTTCCCATTACCTGGGAATGGTGCTTCATAACAGAGTTATACATGTAGCAAATGTCAGTCACTTTAGCGTATAGTCTAAATATATGTCAATAAAACATCATTTACTTCAGACAGCAATCCATCCATCTTCCATCTTCCAAGCCACTTCTCCATCAGGGTCGCATGGGTGGGGTGGTGCTGGAGCCTATCCCAGCGGTCATTGGGCGGAAGGCAGGATACACCCTGGACAGGTCGCCAGTCCATCGCAGGGCAGATAGACAGGCACAGACAGTCACTCACACCCAGGGGCAATGTAGCATGTCCAATTGGCCTGACTGCATGTCTTTGGATAGTGGGAGGAAACCGGAGAACCCGGAGGAAACCCACGCAGACACGGGGAGAACATGCAAACTCCTCAGAGAGCAATATAACACCAATTTGCAAGTGCTGGCATAAGAAACTGAAATTGATTTACTGAATTACTGTTTTTTATGTGTATTTAAAATGTTATTCAGTGTGTATACATTTTTACAGATTTGTGGCTTTACAGCTTTCTATGTATTATGGAGTTTGTGCTTCGCTTAAGTGATCAGTAACTTCAAGGTTCCAGATACTTTTACTGACTTTATTGCCATTTGCACAAGTGGTATAGTTGCACTGGAAGTCCTATGAGGTTTGTATCAGTACCAGCTATTAACACACCCACATGTAGACACTACATACAGAAAAAAATAGTCCAGACAAAGACAATGCACAAGCTATTGTGGTATATACAAAAATATATACTATATTGCAGAAAGCATTCGCTCGTCTGCCTTCACACACATATGAACTTGAGTGAGATGCATACTTGTGAGGTCAGACACTGATGTTGGACAAGAAGGCTCACAGTCTCCGCTCTAATTCATCCCAGAGGTGTATCATGTTATGGTCAGGACTCTGTTCAGGCCACTCAAGTTCTTCCACACCAAACTCGTTCCTCCATGTCTTTATGGACCTTGCTTTGTGCACTGGTGTGCAGTCATGTTGGATCAGGAAGGGGCCGTGCCCAAACTATTCCCACAAAGTTGGGAGCTTGAAATTATCCAAAATCTCTTGGTCTGCTGAAGCATTAATCAAATCAAATCAAATCAAATTTATTTGTATAGCGCTTTTTACAACGGATGTTGTCACAAAGCAGCTTTACAGGATTTCAGAAAAGACAAAGTTTCCACAGGACTGTAAGAACGTACAGAATGTACAGAAACCCCCCAGTGGGCAAGCCGGAGGCAACAGTGGCAAGGAAAAACTCCCTCAGAACTGAGGAAGAAACCTTGGGAGGAACCAGGCTCACCAGGGGGGACCCATCCTCCTCTGGTCAAACTACCTACAAGTGATTAAGAGTTCCTTTCACTGGAACTAAGTGGCCGAGCCCAACTCCTGAAAAACAACCCCACACCATAATCCCCCCTCCACCAAACTCTACACTTCGCACAATGCAGTCACTCCATCAGATTGCCAGACAGAGAAGCGTGCTTTGTCACTCCAGAGAATGTGTCTCCACTGCTCTAGAGTCCAGTGGCGGTGCTTTACACCACTGCATTTGGTACTTTGCATTGCGCTTGGTGATGTAAGGCTTGGATGCAGCTGCTTGGCCATGGAAACCCCCTTCATGAAGGTCTCTATGCTGTTCTTGAGCTAATTTGAAGGCCACATTAAGTTTGGAGGTCTGTCGCGGCTGACCCCGCTCTGTCATTTGCAGCCTATCACTTCATGGCTGAGTTGCTGTTGTTCCCAATTGCTTCCACTTTGTTATAATACCACTGACAGTTGACTGTGGAATATTTAGTAGCGAGGACATTTCACAACTGCACAGGTGGCGTCCTATCACGCTACCACGCTGGAATTCTCTGACCTCTTGAGAGTGACCCATTCTTTCACAAATGTTTGTAGAAGCAGTCTGCATGCCTAGGTACTTGGTTTTATACACCTGTGACCATGGAAGTAATTGGAACACCTGAATTCAATGATTTGAATGGGTAAATGAATACTTCTGGCAATGCAGAGTATGTATAAAAAAGGGAAGCATATGGAGGAAAGAGCATATGGGGCTACACCACACAGAACATCTAGGCCATAGCAATAACTCTCATGGTCTGCTTTCCTTACCAGTCAGACATGCTGTCCTGTTCAGGAACCTATTCTTTTGCATTATGATGGTCTCTCACAATAGATTTGCCCACTGTAGCTGCTATGGCTTGAGTGTCCTACGTGCTGGAGGACGAACCTCGATCCTACAGTGAAATGTGCCAAGTTGCTCTTTTGATGGAAACTGAGCACTGTTGAGCTGTTCCGATCATTCTCTGGAATGTATCCTTTGAGTGACATTGTCAACTTACACAGTGATGCTTCCAGTCAGAATTCTCTGAGTGGTGAAAGTGACTGATGTTTGTTGTTGTCACCTCCTGAAGTACTCAGCTTGCTCTACTGCAGTGCCGTCAGACATCCTGTATCCTTAATGGGTCTGTATTATGGATCTTTCTACTGATTTTTGCAAAATAAAATAGTTTGATGAAGCATATAAACATTACTAAAGTTTCAAAACATACTATTCATTCCTCCATGTAGTCTAGATGCAAACAAAAAAGTCTGTTTTGAATTCATATCAGAAATTCACCACAGGCATAACATTATGCCCTAATATATCCTTGCTTCTGAGCTCACTGTCCATTTTATCAGCTCCTCTTACTATATATGCACTTTATAGTTCTACAGTTACAGACTGTAGTTCATCTGCTTCTCTGCATACTTTGTTAGCCCCCTTTTACCCTGTTCTTCAGTGGTCAGGACCCCCATGGACCCTCACAGAGCAGGTACTATTTGGGTGGTGGATCAATCTCAGCACTGCAGTAACATTCACATTGTGGTAGTGTGTCTGATCCACTCAGACCATCGCAACACACACTGACACACCGCCACCATATCAGTGTTACTGCAGTGCTGAGAATAATCCACCACCCAAATAGTGAGGGTGTAAGGGTCCAAGGGGGTCCTGACCACTGAAGAACAGGGTAAAAGGGGGCTAACAAAGTATCAGAGAAACAGATGGACTACAGTCTGTAATTGTAGAACTGTAAAGTGCAGCTATACAGTAAGTGGAGCTGGTGAAATGGAAAGTGAGTGTAGAAACAAGGAGGTGCTCATAATGACATGCCTAGTAATGTTATGACTGGTGTATATCTGCCTATTCAACCTACAACTGTTTAGCCTCACCCATCCATACTGAAGTCACAAGCAATGTTTCACCCTGGACTGCTTTTTAAATGATGCCCAATACAGGGCAGCCAATCAGAACAAAGCTCATTCACGTTTATCAGCCTTAAAGACAGAGCACCAGAAAAGCACTGAAGGACAAAAACAGGTTGGAAACTGGTCAATGACTTATTAGCAGATGAATTATAACTGTTTTGGCACATAAAACCACACTGAACATTAGTGGATAAATTAAATGCAAATGGACTTTTAAAATGCATATTCGGATTTCCTGGTGCCAGAACTCCTTTTCACATCTTGATATGATTTCTTCATATCAAATTCAGTGTCTTGTAATCGCTTAGAATTTCACTAGATGAAACCAACATTCCTAATTCACATGGGAGCAGCGCTAAATGTCTGGCCTGGACTTTTCACTAAGAATAAAAGCATATTTTGGCAGTTTTACATATCAAATACTCCCATGCAAGTCCAGTTATTTTCATATAATTTAAAAGTTCCATCTATCATTCTTGAATGCAGCGTCAGACCCACAGTAGCTCATTCCAGAACATACCACAAAAGTTCTCTCACTCTTCCCAAAATAACACCATTTATAGCTGTTTATTCAGGTAAACACATGTTGCCAGTGGAAACTCTCATAGTAAAGGCTGACGTAGGTGACCCTCTCCGCATTTTTTCCACCCATAACTCAAATAAACAGTGAGGATCCCCCGGATCCTGCTTTACGAGGCTTCCCCATGGGCAGCAGGCATTTCCCCACAAAGCAGGAGGGGGATCTGCTGCTTCGAGAAGACCCCACACCGCTATGGTCTTTCCTCCCTACACACACGCACACATTCACAGCTGTAACGAGACCATTAGAGCTTCACAGCCAGTTATTTTTATGTGGCAGAAACACAGACAGCAGCATTTAAGACACGTTTTTGTTTAGGAGAACTGAGAGGCATTTTCACCTTGTAAGGGTTAGACCACCAAGGGCCAGTTTCTTAAAATGTCCAAATGTATCCAGACACCCCTTCTTATTAGGGAATTCAGCAAACCCATTACTGACACAGGCACATTTTACATACACAACTTGAATAATCTCTGTAGAAAAGCAATGCTGATAGCATGTGACACTCTGGAGCAGCCACTCATGAGCCTAAGATCACTATGCCCAATGCATCAGCAAGAGGGGTCTATAGTCCCCCAGCATTGGGCTGTGGAGCAGTGCAACTATGCTCTCTGGAGTTATGGCGTGCCATCCAATGTCTTTGGGATGAGTTAGAGATTTAAATCATCAACATCATTATCTGACCTCACTAATGCTCATGTGGCTGAATGCAATTAAATCTTTAGCAATAGTCCATCTATGATAAAGCTTTTTCTGATGCAGCAAAGGGGGAAGTAATGCTATTAATACCCTTGATTTTAGAAGATATGTTGGATAAGAAGATGTCAAATATTTGCACATATAAGAATAGGTCTCACAAACCTAGATTAAGCCTAATCGTAGACTGAAAAGTTCACTGGAGATTCACCACTGAACCTGAAGTTTAGTCCAGGACTATCATACCTGGCAAACTAGCCCATAGCGTAGAATAAGTCTAGTCTTACTGAATACTAAATTGCAGAGTCAATGGTAAATCTCTGTTGGAAAATCTAGGATTAGTCTTCATTTGGGAAACTGGCCATTTATGTCCAAAAATGTGACATCTGCTCAAGCAACACTGAAAAGTTTTTTTTAGTCTAGGCTTTGGCCTACAATGGTCCTAGAACCATCTCCACAAAACCTCAACTAACGTAGGCTGAATTCCAAGTTTTAAAACCACCATTTCTAAACACATTTGCTGGGAGCTCCTTAAGCTATAACACTGTGGTCGTGAATCAGCTGCTGCTAATTATAGACGCTTGATGTCACCTCTGCCTGATGGAGAGAGCCCATTCTGAATCCCCCACCTGTAAAACGGAGCATTAAAATGATGATGAAGCAGCTGCTGGAGCACCAGGGATGCCTCACCGCTTCGTAAAATGCCCAGGCTTTCGAGAGGGAGGAGAACGGCAGGCTTGTTAACACCCCAGGCTCTCCCGTCCTTGTGAAACGGCAGCTCACATGCCGGAGTGAGAAACGTTGAAGGATTTCGCTCATGGTTTCCTACACGTCATGTTTCGCTCCATTCCTTGGGCAAAGGAAACGGTGCCAGGCCGTCGAGAGATACCTCATGGCGTATGGTAGTGGTTGTTTTAATTGCCCTGCACATAAAAAAAATGTGTTGTTTTTTAAGCTACCGGTGAAAAGTGCTGTTTATAGATGTGGGGTTCCCTGGATGTTTCCTGCCTTCCACTAGTTGGGCTCAGGTTTGGGATCGGGCCAGTTGGGCTGTTGGGGTTTCTGTCTGACACACACATACGGCCGTATTTCAGCACCACAGCTGAGGCTGAATGGAAAATCAGTGCATTGCTTGGCAGCATTGCTTACCACAGGCACTTAGCCTTTTAACAGTTCAAATAAACAATGGCCTGCTCCATAGGCCCGCCATACATTTAGCACGCACGTTGCAGTCTAATCGGGTGAATGGAAACTTCGGCTTCCAGAGGCTCAAGATTCCACTCCTATCTTTCTAGATTAACAAGTTCATTTCTGTACACATGGCAGATTATGTAAGTGAACATCATTATCTAACAGCTTTATCAGCCATGTGTGGCTTTGGAGACAGGCTGCTCCAACCAGCTGCTTGAGCGTGTGATAATCTGTGTCACCAAAAGAGGGCAGCAGTCAACAGTTCTCTGCCTGAACCTCATCAGTACAAAAGGTTGAATTTTGTCAGAGGACCTGACTTACACATAAAACTTACACATAGCCACACTGATAATAGGGTGAGTTCAGGTAAAGTGGGACAGCTTAGTAGCACAGCGCTTAAATAGTGACATTTGGGTGCTGAATATAAGTGTATTGCTTTGATTGTTGAAAGGTAACTATGAAAAGCAACAGATTTCATAGGTAGCAGAACCCTTTCAGCAGAACCCTTTTTGGTGCCATATAGAACCAGTTTTCTCAAAGGTTCTATATGAAACCATACACTACAAGTTTCCCTCATAAAGAAGAACTATTTAAGCATACAAATAACTGTGCATTGAAATGTTTTTTTGACTTGGCAAAGTTCTGAATATAACCCTTGACTTTACTAAAGAACCCTTAAAGAGCCCGTTTTTAAGGGTGCACCTAGAAGTGAAACCAGTACTGCTTGAGTTGAAGGTGTGATTTTGATGGACCCCCCAAAAGGGTCCCATTTTACATGAATTGACCAAAACTGAATTTGAATGAGAACTGGATTACGGTGTCTATACAAATGCTGTATTCTTATGCTTTGCAACAACGTCTTGCAAAACGTATGAGGCATTTAATCTCAAAGGAGAGGTCAAAAATCCTGAGATTACTATGGTGTGAGTTTATAATTTAAAATTCTAAATCAAGGATGGATGTCAGACTAGATTTACTCATTAATGTCCAATAACTACATTCAGTATGATAAGGGAAAAGGCCACAGAACACAGATCTAACAGTTCTCATTTGATGAAATGAAATTTTCATGGCCCCGCGACCCTGACGGAGAAGCGGCTTAGAAAATGGATGGATGGATGGATGGAAATTTTCATGGGCTTATTCACAAAGTTGGCTTGTCTTGTTGGATTGTTCTGTTTAACCTAAAATGTGTGACCTTAAGGCATTTAATAAGATTTAATAGGACCACTCAGTGAATATTTTCTTCAGGTTTCTGCTCAAGAAAACTCAGGGAACATATAGACCAAAGCAAGTAGATATGGACATCTATGTTTTGAGTCAGGAGCCATGCAGCTCGTCTTGCGTTAATACATTTATTTTGCCATGTTTAAGAACAGATGTAAGTTTGGATCATACTGTGCTCTGCTATATGCATAACAGGGACACCTGAATTGCAATACTTCTTCGTAACGAACAGAATGTCCTAAAGATTCAGTGAAAAGCCACCTCGTGCTCTCCGTCCAGTCTGTAGGTGCTTTCCTGCTGTGAATTACTGTTTACCATTAGCTGCGATTCACGCTTCACGTTGTGCCCCGCATCAGGTCTCCACCAATCGCGTGCGTCGTCGCTGCGCTGACTCCGCCCCCCCTCTGCTCCTCTGATTGAAGTTTGCTCATTTCTCTCCGTCTCTCTCACATCCACTTTAACTCTCGCGCTTTGCGGACGTTTCCTCTTCGCCGGTCGCAGCATGCAGAGCGCCGTGTGCGTGTGGATTACTCTCCTGCTGGGCTGCAGCAGTGTTTGGGGAAGGAAGGCGGACTCAGCCTCGGCGCTTGGCGGCATTTTCCGCACCAGGTGCGCCGCCAGGTGCCTGAGCCTCCACAGCACGCGCATCGCGCTCACAGCCAGCCACTTCCAGGTGCGTGCGTGTGTGTGTGTGTGTGTGTGTGGGTGTGTAAACATTGGTCCTTCTGCTGGGAAGCAGGACGCAGATTGCCTGCTCAGTTATATGTGTGGGGCAGGGATGGGCAACACTGATAGAGATCATTTCCAAATATACCACTTTATTTATTTTATCCTAAATTACGTTAGTGTTAACTGTCAGGTCCTGGGTATTGTTTGTAAAGTGCGTAAAAATCTGCTTTGCACCTGGAACACCACTATTTCATGGGCATTATATGATTGAGTACATATATCCCTATATAAACTCTATTACTGTATTTCAAAGATACGGTATATCTATAAAGTTGACAGAATGGCCCACCCTAACTCCAGTCTTGTATAGGCTACATGGCAAAAGTAACTGTGAGTGCTGCTTTGTATGCAAGAATAAAACCGTTTACAGCAACCGGTTCGACTAACTGTAGGTTCATTTAGGCTTTGAGGCATGAGCCCCATTTAAAGTAACTTGTCAGGTAATGCTTTATATGCAAGGGAAAACCATTTAAATTAGCCATTACAGTAATTAATGTTGTGTGCAACCCCATGAAGCAAAACCATTAAATGAACTGCTGTCTTGTAAGCACAGCCTCATAAAAACCGCTGAAATGAAAGCATCTAAAGTAACTGCTGTTTTTCATGCATGGGGTGGAATCATTTAAAGCAGTCAGAATTATGTAGGCTACATAGCATAAAAATATGTAAAATAACTGTTCGGCTTACTGCTATTTTACAGCATCATAAACACTGTAATGGAAGCGCTGTCTGTATTAAATGATTTTTTGGAATGAAAGTGGGCTGTCATGAGTGAAGTCATTTATTTTGTGGTTGCATGTTGGTTAATAGCCTTTTCGTCTAAAGGTATCCAGGAAGCCCTTCTAGTGAATGTCTGCTTTATGATGCACCCATTACTGACACTGATGTACAACTACACACACACACACACACACACACACACACACACACACACACACACACACACACACACAGCTTGTATAATCTCCATAGAAAAGTGTTGACAGTCAAATGGGTTTTCTCATTGGTCACAATGGCGAGTGTCAGCTAGAGGGGTATGCAGCCCCTCAGCATTGAGCAGAACGAATGCTGTCTAGAGAAACTGAGCTCCATTCAATACCTTTGGGATGAGTTGGAGGTGGAGTTTGTGCTCCAGATCTAATGATCCAACATCAGTACCTGATCTCACTAATGCTCTTGTGGCTGAAAGCAGTCAGTTGAATTTTAGAGCACGGTTTCTGTGTATTTGCTGTGTTTAACACATTGGGGAAAATATATTTTAAATGTGCTATGACTTTTTGGACGGGCCACGATTTATTTATTTATTATTTTCCCCAATATGTATTCAGCACATACACAGTGATTGTGCATTAACATGCGCAGAAGTGTGTTCTCTGTAGGGGAGGTATTAACTTATTTTCGCTTAGGAAATCAACAAAATATGTCACTTAACCTAGGCATCCAAACTTTTGCATATGGATGTACATCTATGTGTCTTAAAAATTAAATGAAAAAGAAAAAAAAAGCACAGAATAAAAACTTGCGGTAGCATTTTCATGATACGCGTTGCCGTGTTCGTTTTCGGTTATATGCTCTTTAGAATTTATTGCGCTTGGTTCATTGTGCTGTGGACTCTTATAGTAGAGGGCAGGGCTATGAATTTTCCTGGGGGAAATGTGTATAAGTATGCAAACAAAGAGATGTGAGCTGGGTCAGAGAGCGAGCTGTTAGAGAGAAAATCTCTGCTTGTGTACGGCGTGGCTGTGGCCAACAACAGCTGGGAAATAAAGCATCACAACCTGTGTGAATGCAGTGTCTCTTTTCATAGCAATAAGAGTAGCACGGTGTGTACAATATGTATAGTGTTGCTACTGTCCCCTTTCAGTAAACTGATTCAAATAAAGCCACTCGTATGGGCTTTGATATTCAGCTCAGACACATTTATGTTCAGATTAAGAAATTAAACCACAATGGTCTCTGCAAGTGGACAGCAAGCTGTTTAACTAATTTTGGAAACAGACATGTTTAAAGTAATTTGAGAGTCTGACATCATGTTAATATCTTAGCAGTTTTTTACGAGCCTTTTCAAGTTAAAGGATAACAGATATTCTTATGATGCACTTCATTACTATTATAAAAAAGTGCCTCCCCAAAAAAAAAGCAATCAAAACAACTAAAAACCCATCTTTTTAATAATGCTAACTTCTGCTAGCATTCTTATGGGTTTGTAGTAGTTTGTCCAGTCGCATGAACTTTTTTTGTCCATTCTAGATGAAACACAGACATTTGAAGCTTTTAAAAGACATTCCATGTTTAACATGAAGCTTTTTCTCATGTAAATTGGTTCCGCCTACTGGAAATCCAAACGTGATTGGTTGATTCCTCCATCACATGATAATTATACTGATAGTTAATTTAATGTGTTATTACTTCTCCTTAACTCATGAACTCCTAACCAACAGGAAAACTTGCGAATGATATCACTTCACAATAAGGATTCACATCATCATAGTGCCCACCCCTACTCAGAATGTCCATTTGCAATTGTATACAAACGTCAGGGCACCCCTGCTCAAATTGATTGTTTTCACAAAACAAGTTAAAACGTCCTCTACAGAGAACAAACTTCTGCACATTTTAATACACAATTACTTTTACGTTTATTTGAGGAACTAAAATGTGGCCTGTGCAAAATATACGTGAAATATTTTGTTTTATTTTTGTTTTATGTCAAATTCTGCAAATAAATGCAAACTGTGCTGTAATATTTGCATAAAATGCACTGCAGCTTCACTATAGGGGATGTAATAACTTCTTTTCACTCAAAACAAAACATATTTTTGTCTGGGGATTTTCTTTTGCACACAACTGCAGAGAAAATGTTGTCCTTGTGTATTTCTGCTTTCCAGTGCTTCATATCTGTACTCAAAGATGCTTGCTTGTTATTGTGATTACATCCATACTCATCCCTTTTTGGAACCATTATCTTGATTTATGTGGTTTCCATTTGACAGACAGCTAAGCCTATAATGATCAGCCAGACCTTTTCTGTCTTTTTTTGAGGACACAGAGTTTCTGTGTAACTTTAGGCCATCGTGACTCAATATGGAAAGATAAAAACAATGTATGTAACATGAGGAACTTCTCATAGAACATGACCATTTCATTACTTCTGGTTTACTGTTGGCTGTAGTTTCCATTCTGTCTACAAAAATATACTATAGCCTCTAAACCAAAACAATAATAATTCTAATTCTGTCAGCTAATGAAGGCCAGCAAAGGCTACGCACCCCAATACATATGTTTTAGAAAAACAAGTCTAGTTCCATTTTAATTAAAGCTTCTTCTCAGAGCCAAGCACAGTGACCTGAAAGGACATCCGTTCAACAGCGAACGTCTATTTAAATGGTCTTTCTTGAACCATGTGACACTCCTCCTTCTATCTGAGCCAGACATCAAAGTATGGTCTATGGAAGCTGAGCGCATCAATCTCCGTTTGTGCCTGAACGTCTCTCTTCAGCTCAGCAAGCTGCCCATGACCTGGGAGATGTTATCAAGAAGTGAAACGAGGATGGAAGCTCTTTATTGTGGGAGTGCTGAAAACACCACTGTTCAGATCGTTCCACGCGGTTCTATTCAAACAGCAGGCACCGTTGTCTGCCTGCGTTCTAGCCTTTACAGTCTAAGCATTTGGCTCGCTCAGAATGAATGCCTTTGATATGTGCTGATCATTGTGGATCATTGTGTTGGTATCCACATCTCCAGCACCCACTCGTCGAGTTGGGAGAAGAGCCATTTTGTCAATTATCTCCTTCTTCAGATATGACTTGGAAATTAGGGTCATGGGTTTATTTGAAAGGCTTTGGTTGAATGAAACATCACATCTTCATGTCATGAAGGTCTCAAGGGCAATACTGCTCAGCGGCTGGGGAAATTAGCCTGGCTTTAAGGTGATCCATTTTTGGCCCATGCTTTGGCAGTTTATGGGCTTTCTAGACATCTCCTCATTGTTTCTATGTACCAAAATGGACTATTGATTGTTTGATCATTTGATAGAAAGTGGTAGTTTATCATGCTCCATTCATCACACTTTATGGATTTACGCAATTAGAAAAGAGACCACACAGAGCTCTACACATGATCTTGGTGAGCAAATATGCATCACACCTGAGAGTAAGAATACATCTTCTGTTAAATTTTACATAAAATGGAAAAGATTTGGTTGACATTAGTACCACAGGCACAGATTCACTTACACGCGAGCTACATCGTGCTTCTGCCTGAGGCACTGTATATTGATCCCACCTCGCTAGTCACAATAGATATGTTTGACTTATGTTGGCCACGGTTGCTTTAACGTGCTTGCAGAACAACATTGTCATGGTGTAGCTTGTTTTCCAACAGTCATGTATGCCAGTCATACTGAGGCATGTAATCCCTCAGAAAACGCCCATGTAGAAGTTCGGTATAAGAACTGGAGGATTACGTTTTTGTTTTTGAGCTAGTGGAACCCTGTTGTCCTTAACTTTGCGTGACTAGCCAGAAGCCGAAATTTCCTTAAAGAACAGCTTGTATTTGGCCACGGAGCAAAACACTATGACAGTTCTCAACATGCTAAAGAGCATTCCAAGATTTGCTGTGCAAACAGACTTTTGGGATTGCCAGAGCAGGTGAGAGGTTTACAGTGTGGACTAACTGAACCTTTGTATAGGCTTGTCACAGTCGTGAAATTTTAGCTGACGATTAATTGCCATCTAGGTAATTGTGATTTTTAATTTGTGTTTTTTGTACATTACATGCAGCTAATAAAGGAATAAATTAGGTGTCCCAATAGGCTAATTAACTGTCTAATTTCCTAGCTATTAACAGCTTATTATTAGCTTTTAACTAGTCAAATAAAAGAACGTTTCTCAACACTGCCCTCTAAAGGTGGTATAGCACCAGCCTGAAGAACCTTTTTTTGTTTTTGTTTTTAATTTTTTAAATGCACCAAATTGGTACTCTGTTTTGCAATTTAAACATATGATTGTGAAAGCGAACAACTGTGTAAAATAATTATGATCAGGCAATTAGTAATAATTGAGACAGGCCTACTGGGCTGTCTGTGTTAGCTGTGTTAATATAGGAGGATCTAAACAAATGCTCAATTTTTTGAGTGAATATTTGTCTTATAAACTGATGTGTTATGAAATTAATGTTGGAAGTGAGGAGGGCGGTCAGGTTGGACTTAATTTCAGGGTTAGGCTGGTGCCATGCAGGTGGTCCTGTCCTGTACCAGTATGTTTTGTATATACCTGGTTCAGACTCATAGGTCTAACTTTTGATGGTGGGCAATATTGCCAAATTACGACATCATGATACTTCTTTTTAAATTGAGTTATTCTGAGGTTTGGGAGCAAGTTGGAACTGGCAGACTGCATCAGCAAATCAGAAGTGCCACATTTAAAACAAGATGTTATTAATACATAATAGGATACTTAAGAAGGAACAGTAGGAAAAACACTGGAAAACTTTTATGAAACTGAGGATGGGTGATAAAGAAAAAACCTGAATATACGAGTGGAAAATCACAATGAGGGTAGATTCTTCCAGACAGGTGCCCTGCATGATACAATGCAAATTAAGAATTTAACAGCCTACAATGCTCTGTTTCATGTATAGAAATGCTGAACAGGTTTGATTCTGGATTAAATAGCAAAAAGAAAAGAGATTTTGAAAGAGGGCTCATTACTGGGCAATAGATCTACAGAGATGTGGAAGAAAGTGTGTCACTTCACTACACACTCGCCTTCTCTACAAGAGGGCGAGTGTGTAAGAGAATGATGCAGACTTGAACGCTTGGCCCCTACACTTAGGAGGTCATCTGGCTTTGTTATGCATTGGGGGGTGTGGCATTTTGCTGGCATAGTTTGGGTCCACAAAGTTGTTCTGACTGATCACCTTTATCCTGTGATGAAACAGTTCTGTTCATGTTGGAGCGGCCTCTTTCAAGATGACAGTGTCCCCATCCACAGGGCACGAGGGGTCACTGAATGATTTAATGAGTAATTATGAAAAGCATATTGTGGCCTTTACAGTTTCCAAGTCTCAACCCACTTATAGGAGCTCCAGAGGCTTGTAGATTCTCTGCCAAGGACTGTTGAGGCTGTTCTGGTGGCCCAATACTTTATTAAGACATCAATTTATTACTTTAATTTGTTGAAACACTGGCTACTCTTGTTTACAGGCTCTCTCTACTTGGCACTGCTGATGATCTACTCAGAAAAGCATACTTAATTAAAGGATAACTCATCATATCACCCAACACTATGTTTGAATACACTGTACATTTTTGTATATAATGACAAACCTGAATAATAAATTGTATGTCATGAATATATTTAAATATTTGTGGTTTAATTTAACATTATCTGTAATTCATGTTCCATGGTTTGTCTCGCATCAAATGAACGAATGTTTACTCTGAATATGATTCATTGTAACAGGTTGCGGCACTATTTTCAATTCATTCTCTCTCTCTCTCTCTCTCTCTCTCTCCCTCTCCCTCTACAGAGTAATGGATCCCTAGGCTGGTGCCAAGGCCATAAGCAATGTGCAAAGGTAATTTCTGTCAAAATTACATGTCATTACGTCGTCGTTTGACATAAAGCCAGTGAAGATCCGTCATTTTAAAACATTGGTACGCTCACATGCCTCCGATAACGACATCATACATCACAGTGAGATCGGTGTGTCAGTTCCTGCTTTGGAGCCATTATTCGTACGTGGGGTGGGTTTCATACAGAAATGAATTTGTGATATAGGGGCTCAGCTCCTGGTCACAAATATAATGAGACTGAAACAAATGAAGTTGAAAGGCTGCTGTGTGGTCTGATGCACATTATGCAGGTCCGTTTTTTAACTGTGAGGCAAAATGCTAATTTCAGCAAAGAGCTCAACCCACTTTTTGTAATGAGGAGATTAACATTCTGCAGCAGCCCTGTAATTAAATAACAGTATTGTGCCCATAGCAGAGAGGTATACGCCTGACATGATGCCAGCACAGATTTTTCCACACTCATCAGTATACCGCACTGTTTGAAATGCTGAGCGCGCTCTCTCTCTCTCTCTCTCTCTCTCTCTCTCTCTCTCTCTCTCTCTGTCTCTCTCTCTTTTCCCTTCTCCCTGCTTCTATTTGACTTTATCCATCTTTATAGTGTATGTATCACTCTCACTCTCTGTGTCTGTCTTTCCTTCTTTCTATTTCTTTCTGTCTTTTTCTCTTCTTTGTCCCTCTTCTTTGTCTCTATTTGTTCTCTCATTTTTCTTTTCTCTCCCTCAGTCTCTCTCTGCTTTTCTCTCTCTCTCTCTCTCTCTCTCTCTCTCTCTCTCTCTCTCTCTCTCTCTCACTCTCTGATGTGCAATACCAGATGAGGTTAGTTTTTCCCTTGTTCCTGCTTCCCTACATATCTGTCTCTCTTTATCTTTTTTACTTATGTCCTATTTTCTTTCTTTCTTTCTTTTTCTGATTTGCTTTCTCTCTCTCTCTCTCTCTCTCTCTCTCTCTGATGTGCAATGCAAGATGGTTAGTTTTTCCCTTGCCCCTGCTTCCCTGCATACGTTTAAATATCTTTAAGCTAAAATTAGTATCAGCGTGTGCAATTAGTAAATATGAATTTTTCAGTACACTTATTACATGGTAGAGCTAGAATTCAGCGTTTGGCTTAAGTTCTTATACTGCTACCCTGTGAAACACCTCCTCTGGCCCTGACAGCTCTAGCTCATGTAAAGCATTGTGCATGTCTTGGTTAACTGCCTAAACAGACTGTTTGCTCCTGCACAGGCAAAGAGGGCTTTTAGGGCTTTTCTGTGTTGATGTATGTCTGCATATGGCAGGGAGTGGTGTAGCACGTGTTTCCAGATCACCCTCGGGGTTGACTTACAGGAACAGCCGGGGTTTCGACCTCTCTCGCTCTATCCATGAAAACATTTGGCCAACTGTTCCACAGATTTGCAGAGCATTCTCTAGAGAGTGCCCCCCCATTCACTTTAAACAAGGCTAGTCCCCTTAGCACGCTCACTATTCATTGTACCAGGCTCTTATTGGTTTAGCGGTCCACTAGCCACAGACCAATCAGCTTTTAAAAGCCCTGGTGTCAGTAGTAACTCTGTTAGGTTTTGTCAGTAGGTTGGGCCAAAGCTATTAGACTCCGTTTAATTGCATTACTACCTCAAGTAGCTTCCTGAATTAGAAAATTAAAAGCTCTTTGTTGCCAATTAGGCACCGTTTTGCTCTTAGTAAGTGCAGTTAGAGAGTAATTAGTAAGTGAGTAGAAAGCGACTCAGCCTGATTCACGTGATTTGAGCTAGACTTATTTATGAGCCTCTGTCTGGAAGCTTTGTGGTTAAGGTTAGCTTCCTTGTGTAATGCAAGTGGTTTGTACTGAAGTTAAAGATTTGCCTGTGGCTCCTTTGCTATGTTCAGGTGTGCTAGGCCTCTAGATGTCAGTCATACTGTTTTTGGGCAGAATCCCACAACAAAGCATCTATGTCTGAAGGCTTGATTAAAGGCTACGACTTGGCAGCATCAGCAGCCATCGCATGCTTGCACAAAGCAAGAGGCAGTCTTTGTTCTCATGACATTGTTTACTGTAATGTCTCTTGATGGCTGTTTGGTATTTTGTGTATGTAGGCAAATCACTAATACTGGTCGTCGCCCCCTGGGGTTTTACAAGCAGTCCATATGCCCAAAAATGTTGTTTCAGGATGGCCAAAACCAAACTTCTTTAGATGTTCTATTTTGTCTGTTCTATTCAAAGCTTCAGTCTCAGAAACGGGAGTTTAACGAATTGTCCCCATTCATGTCTTCACAAGGCCAAATTGACTGTTAACCTTAATGCCCTCTGATTCTCACACAATAGACCTACTCAGACAGTGCTTGGATGAAGAACACTCCAAAGGGATTAGCATGCAGGCCACACGTCCAGAGTCTCACCAATTTAGAAGGGCTGTAGGATAATTAACAGCACAAGAAAAACCCTCTAGCTTGTGGGTGATCTGCTCTTGAATGTTATTATATGTCTACGACAGTAACCTTTAGCGCTCCATATTTAAATGTCAAGGAAATAATTACTGTACCATGACAATGCTGTCGGCCACTTTAATTCTAGTTTGAAGTATTGGCAATGAGGCGACACCGAGCTATGTCTTTATAGTCATAAGAACAAAGGCATGAGTGTAAGCTATTGCGATTAGCATGCCCACAGTTTCAATTATGGCCACTCTAAGTGAATTAGCAAGGCTTGGGAAACCAGAGCTTCTCAATGCAAGTACTACGGTAGGCCTGGAAGGCCCCTAAAGCAAGTGCAGTTTGTTCATACAAGAACCGCAGACAAAGACTGGATCGCTCTTTCTCTCTTTCTCCTTATGGCATTAGCTGGGCATGCCATCAAACGCTGGAGTGAATGCTTTGCCCCGCACCCAAATTTTAGCATTATGCATGGTCAGCGCTGAAGCGGTTTGGTTCATTCAAGAACTCTGGAGGATGAAGGCTTATGCACTTGGATACACTCCACTGAAACAGCTGCCCTGGCTTGAAATGTCTTCATTTCACCTTCTGAAATGAAGATGTCGCTGTCATGTCGAAGCCTTGTAAATCCTGGCCTTTTGAGTGAACATTTCCTGATGAGTAGATAAGTAGAAATGATATAAAATCTTGTTGTGTTAACGTACATTAAATTTAAGAATTATTTTTAAACGTCCATAAAGTTCCCATTCTGGAAATACAGCAGCCATCCACACTTTACATAGTCCAGTGGTTCTGAGTCTGAATTTCACTGTATTTTATCGCTTTTCAAGATTTCAAAATGTTCCTCATTTGGTTTTTGGAAATAAAACTTTAACATTGTCTGTAAACATTGTACCATTTGCTCCCCAGTATGTACAGTATGTACAAGCCATGTATGGAATTTTATGCTGCATTTAGGTGCTCCTCTGAAGGTTTTATAAACATACACATACACACCAGATGGTTAACTAGTAAATACAACTCATCCGAAATCCTTCTGGGTGCTTGTTGGAAGATATGCCCAACAAACAGAAAAATGAAGCATAGAAGTCTGGAAAATATGTATCCTGATTTTTCTTTCTGTACTAAAAAGGACACAAAAGTGCATCAGGCATTGTTTTCCATATTCAGGGCCAGTTTTTCATGGATGAAAAAGGTGAAAGGTGGCGTTATATGTCACATCTGGATCATGTAGAATAGTGGTTCCCTGGCTAGTCCTCAAGGCCCCCCAGATGGTCCCCATTTTTCCTTCATCCCAGTTTGTTGTGAGTTAGATTGGAGTAAAAGTTTGGGCCATCTGTGGGGACCCTGAGAACTGGATTGGAAAACACTGATCTTGAATCCTGAGTTTCCCACTAGGAAATATAACTTCATCAGCTGTTTGAAAGGAATCTCCACCTTGGACAATTGGTAAATCCCATTAAGTATAAGCTGCAAAAACAGCCCGTTTGGAATTCATTTGTGTATATCCATCTTTTCACCTTACAGCAGTTTAACCCCATCCAATTCTGTTGAATTGTTTCATCTTAGACTGCTTTTTTAAGGGCACAATGCAGAGACCACCTGAAGAGAGTTCATTTACAAATAACAGTCCAAAGCACAGCACCAAAAACTGCCTGTTTAATTTGAAGTCATAAAGAAACATTATTGACATGGAAAAATTAACATAAATAACTATGTAAAAATGAATTACAGCTGTTCATACATGCTCATCCTCCTGCCAATATTATAAATGTAAAATAATTTAGCATACAGGCTTTGGTACTGAGCTGATAAGTGGAATAGGTAACAGGAAATAGACAGATAACAGAAAATACTAAACCGTGCTGTGTAGAGGCACTCCAGGGCCAGGATTAGGGAAACTGCAGTCTGTCCTGCATTAAATACGAAGCAAGTGATTCTTATGGGCTTAGCTGGAGCTGGCCCAAGGCAACCTCTTTCCCAAAACCTACTCCCTGTCCACCACTCTTAAATAACCTTTATTTTGCAGGGTGGAAAGGAATGCTTGATTTGCGTCTGAAATGGGGCGGAAAACTAACCGGCGCTGGGGTATAATAATGACACCGGGCTTTCAGGAGCTTTCGGACGGATTAGCAAGGCCTCATGTGAAAGCGGAGAGACCAGCTTTGGCATGAGTTGATAGGTGGTTTTTAGAAAGGTGATCACTGCACTCTTGTGTTTTTTGGTTCAGTGGTTTTCAACTCTTTGAGGGCAAAGGCTTGGACCAGTATGGGTGATTAATAGTGAAGGTTTGTAGTGGAGGCTTTTTTTCCCCTTTTCAAATGTGCAATGCATCACATAAGGCTGTTTGGTGCAAGTGGGGAGAGCCATAGAGTTAGCCAAGCACTGCTCTGAGTTTGATAGATTAGATCGTGGTCCTGAATGCGAGGTGCAGCGAAGCAAGCAATTGTTTGCAATATGAGAGGTTTATGAATAGTGCTTGAAATCCTGGAGAATGGGCCTCTGTGCAGCTTGAGCAGAAGAGGATAAATTCTACCATGCAGTTTACAAGCTAAATTTTATAGGACAGATTGCACAGTACACTTACGATAATAAATTTAGTGCATTTGTGGTGGCAGTGAAGGGCAACGCTAGAAAGTCTATGATTTTCAAAATGAGAGCATCTGCCATGCCCAGCAGTGAAAAAGCATCAATCTGTTAAGGTGTGATTTGTGATGGCTGACTCTAGCTATGGCATTCATTCCTGATATTCTTCATCCCAACCTGCATTAGCAATTTAGAGCTGTAGTTTGGACTAGTACACTAAAAGGGTTCTCTATAGTGCTTGCCAGTGTTGATAAAACTCAATATCACAATATATTCCAAGTCCACCATTTTCTAAGTTTTCCATGTATCATGGCATCAGATCATATTTAATTGCCATTAATAAAGTTAATCAACCCATGTTTCCTGAGTACTGCTACTCTATGCTAAAAGAATGTATTACAAACTGGACCCATTTTTAATGGGACTGTTTTGTTCTTCTAAAATTACACAGAGGGGAACCTTACATAATGTGTCAAAGCCATGCTAGGGAAGATCTTGGTTGTTCTGCCTAATCTTGATACTGGACTTAAGCAGTGATTACTCACTTGTTTATTGGCTACATGGCCAACTTTTTCACTGTTTATCTGCTGCTCCTAAAACTTTTACATGTCTGTGGCTGAAGGACAGAAACAGCATTTTCTAGTCACTATTTCTCATTTTGACACTTTGTAGTGTTCCTATTTAGTCTTCTTGTTTTAACTCAAGAAGTTTTTTTCTTTCTTTTCTTGTTTTTTCTCTTTCTTTCTTGTATCTTAAAGGCAAAAGGGATGCACTGAAATTTTGTGTATTTTAGCTGAAAGTGGTCAAAAATGGCATTTTGGGGGATTTTGATAAAAATTATGGCTGTATTTCTAGATATAGGAACAGATCTCTGTTCATATTGACTGTCCTGTATTGCACTTAGTTCAAAAAGCAGTCCAGACTTAAACACTCTCATATTTCAGTATGAATGTATGGAGTTAAACTGCCATAGACTGACTGTAAATGCATCTTTTTTGACACATCGGAACACTTGATTAAAAAGGCATGTTTTTCAGCTTAGTTTCCATATGTGAACTGTATGGACTGAGGAGTGAATGTTGTTTACATGCTACATCAACCTTGTTTATTTAAAAAACAACAAGGAAAATTAGGTTTTCAATAATATAGGACCTTTAAACATTTCTATTCATGTCCAGTGTGCCTTAAGAGAAAGTTCCTATATTTATGAGGTTAATGTATGTGAGAATTGTGAGCAGGGAGCAGCATATCCCCCCATTTCTGTAGTGGCGGGGATTGCCAGGGTGTTTTGTATGGTTAGAACAATCAGCCCCTCGGCGTTTTCAGCTGGGACCTGGCTGCAGTGAGCTCCATAAAATGGGCTCCTTGCGCTCCCTCTCAGTGCTGCCATACCTCCATGCTATTATTCATAGTTTCCAACAGCTCTGCCACCCGAGAAAAACCTTGCTCCCATGCTCTTTAAAAGGTGTGAACTTTTATCACTGCCATCTGAGATAAATGGCTTTTGCGATTCTTGTACTTGTTCAGAATGTTAGCTCTAGAATACATAAACACAGTTAAAAGAATAGGTTGGTGAAAAATTAAATGCTCTCAATTTTCATGGTATGTCAAATACTTTAATGGTTTAGATATTAGCAGTCAGTTCATTTATATTCCCCAAATGTGTGAAGAAGTATGTCATGTGTATGAAGATATTTATGAAGTTATTTGGATGATTTCACAATTGGGGTTCCATTTAGCCCTTGTAACTCTTTGTAACAATTATTTTTCCAACATTTAATCTAAAAAAACATGAATTTAACAATTTATAAAATTGTGTAAACCATCTCTGGAACCATATCTGATTGTTTTTACAATGTTTCTTTGCTGACAATGGCTTACAGAAGTAATAGGGTTGAAAGCAACAGGGTTACATTTTGGCATTTGGCAGAGGCAGTTATCCAGCCTCTACTTACACTTTAATCACGTTGCACAGGAAGGTGAATGTAGCATTAGGAGTCTTGCCCAAGGGCCATTTTGGTGCAACCTAGTATGTTTGCTTGGATTGGCAATTGATTTCAGTCTATAAATTGAGAGCAAGGTAGACTTTCCAAGTGACTCTGTCAATATCACAATATCAGTGAAAGAATAAGAGAACATACTTTCCTTCCTCACATGATAGTTACAAAATGAATATTCAGATTATGCAACCTTCTTGGTCAACATGTAACTTCTTAGGTGGAGTGTGTTCTCGTAACAGGGTTAGTTGAGTGCTGTGGGACACAATAAAATGTACATTTATCATAACCTGTAATGGAAGTCTCATTAAAAAGTATTGTTCCAGCAGGAGATGTAAAATGGATTGGCACATTACTGCAAAAAAATCTGCATATTTAGAAAGCTTTTTTTAAATTATTATATTTCACAGTATAGTAGACTAGAATAGCCAGAAATGCTGTTTTCTAATTGCTTTAGATTTTATTAAACTTTTTAATTTATTCATCTGAAACATGCACATATGTTGTGATCAAGGTTTGCTTGTGTTCAAAATGTCATTTATGTTTAGATATATTGCTGTTGTTGGAAGAAAACCTTGTTTCTCTATTTGTGATGTGAAAATTGGACCAAAAGACATGGCCCAAAATTATTTGGGAAAAATCTTCCTTTTCCTGTAAAGTTAAGGTTTTGGAGATATATTATTGTAAATGTAATACCAGTGGGAAACAAATGGCACCCAAGTCATGGAAACACCCATCTAGAAAAGAGTCATAGGAAAAGCCACCATTCTGAATGGTGGATCAGTTATGTCATTGTTGTCAGAAGAAAACCTTGTATCTCCACGAATGATAACTTTACAGGCCATTTCTTTTGGTCCATGCTTCATGAAATTTACACACAATGTTAAGGGCAACAGGCATTTTCAAATGATGGCAAAAACTGAAAAATGATAAAAATGGACATACGAGGTTTTGTTCCGACAGCAGAGATAATATTAACTGAATAAAATCGATAACGTGGATTTCTGAAAAAGTCTTCCAAAAAAACTGAAAAATCTGAATTTTTCCCTGGACTAATGTAGCTGATCAGCCAAGTTATGTTTGATGTCTCAAGTTAGTTTAGCACTAGAACCGCAAGGCTAGTGTAGCTAGTAAGTAACATAAGTTTGATATGTACATTGATTAGCGCTGTACACACTGCATACCTAAATCATCACACATCTGTGTTAAACTTTGTTCATTCTTAAGTAATTGTTAAGTAATCTCAACAAAACAGTAGTACTTTTGTCTGTTTCATCAAAAACATCATGCAATCGCAAAAAAACACATGAGCAAAACGGTTTCAGGTCAAGCTTCTTTTACTTGTTAGCTACATTAGCCTTGTAGCTCCATTGTAAAACTAAAGAAGCAAACTTAAGACACTAAACATGACTTGGCTGAGGTTTGAGGGAGAAAGGGGGTGCAGATTTGATTTGTCTTGCTGAACTGTTTCTTTTAGCCCATGTACATGCATATGCAGTAACCATGCTCATGCATGCATATGCACACACCCAAACGTACCACATAAATGGACGTTTTCTGACACCCTACTGAGCAGAAGCCAAAGATAACTTCCTCCTGCTAAGAAATCCTTGGCGGGTCAAGTTGTTTAGTGATGGACATCCTAAAAAGAATCTTACAAGACCAAAGGGATACTTTCTCAATGACTAATTGACTAATTCTCATTTAATGATCTTTAGAAGCACTTTAATGTATTATTATTATTATTATTATTATTATTATTATTATTATTATTATTACACCTGGGTGGGGGTGGAAAGAGTACAAAATATTCCTACTTAAGTACTTCATATGTACTCAAATAAGTGTAGGTCCGCTTCTATTGCAGTGAAGGTTCACTTGAATATTAGCAAAGTTTTTAATAGAAAATTATTACTAGATAAAGTTATTTACTCAAGTAGGAACTGAAAAACTACTTCACTGATTACTTTATAGTTGCTGCTTTTATGCCTGCGCCATCGAACACTACTCAAGAGTTTGACAAGTAGAATACTTGTTTAGAGGTCAGTTCACATAGAAGTACTGTGATTTTATCATTTTTAATTTACATACTTTCAGTTTAACTCAAAAATATGCTCAAGTACTGTCAAGAGACGAGCTGTGATTTATGTTCCAACTCTGGGCATGGACATATGGAAATAAGGCCCAATTTATATGTTTTTTGGTCAATAATATCATTTGATGTTTATGACACAGTAGTAATTGATCGATCCCACTGTTAATGCTGATGATATTGTTTACATACTGACATAATGCTAAAAATTACTCCACAGCTCCCTGATCTACAGTGGCCATGACTGTGATAATGAAGTCCAAACACCAGAGTTCAGCTCAAAGCTTATCGACATATATACGCTGTTAGAATACCAGACTGTTATTTAGGGAATTGTTTTATATTTCACAGCTAAGAATTTGATGGTTTGATTCCAGTATGCTGGAACTGTCTAGCTCAAAGGGCAGTTCCACCAATCTTTCAAAATTCTGCATAATTAAAATGGTTAAGATGTAAACAGTCACTCAAAGTGGTTTGATGTGAAATGCTCAGTTCTAAAGAAACTTACTGAGTCAGAGTTGTTCACAGTGGTGGTGATAGGAACCAGATATCTGAAGATTTTGTTACACCTAAAAGCTCCTTCACAGAAAGTTATTACATGAAATTGTTATGATGCCTGAGACATTGTTTTACTGTTTTACTGTTTATGATGAGAAGGTCTTGGCTTAGACATGTAAAATCCACTGATGGCGAAGAGGCACATGCAGGGAGGCAGAGCCGAAAGAAAACTTCGTTTTTTAGATTTACCACTGTTTTAGCAAAAAACACATCAGTAGTCATTTCGGCTATATTTGTGTTGTAGACATCGCAACCTCTGGTTCCTATCACCACCACTGTAAATGAGCTGATAAGTTTCTCTACAGTAAACCATTTCACATCAACCCATTCGGCATGCCTATATTTACATCTCCACCGCTGAATTAAGAAATTGATGGCATTCCCCTTTCAATAAAAATGAAAATGAGAAATAAGAGCTAATGCACATTAATCAGTAAAACCGCCAAGACTGGTGGGAAGCATTATTTCAGACTTGTTGAGTCGTATTAGACGGTTCGCCACTTAGAGTCTGTTTAATTCCAGACCGTACTTAATTATGGTCTTAAAATCATCTGCTAAAAATTTTCATATTAGTAGGGCTCTATTGAAAAGTAGTCCCAGATCAGTGATAGATGTATGGATACTTTTCGTGTTCTCCCTCACAGTGTGGTGCTGTGGTGCAGTGACTGCTGTGTCTCATTAATACAGCATGAAATTGGAAATGTGAATTCCCCCGAGGCGCCCAGGCCCTGCTCGCTCATGCAGGAGAGGAAGTGTAGTTTAGGGGAGACAGGATAGAGGACACTGGAGACAAGTAGGAGGGAAACAAGGATAAAGAAAGAGAGACATAGAAAGAGAGAGAGCAAGAGAGAGAGAAAAGAGAAAGCAGAATGTCAAGGCATGTTACTAAGGCAAGAATAAAAAGTATATTTGCATTGCTAAATGCAAATGCCGGATATCGCTGAAGGCTCATGAAGAGGATTTTCTTTTCTGAAGAAGAGAAAGCATGTAAGGACAAAACAGGGGGAAAAATGCATTTAGCAAAGCAACAGATATTGTGTCGTGTCTTCTTGAATGGGCTGCTGTTTTTAAAACCTTTTCTTTGCCAATTTCTTCTCAGCATCTGGGTTTTTCAAAGAGCTCATATAATGAAAAAAATCATATTTCCTCTTATTTTGTTAAATAATTGTCAATAATAACTGTTGTTTACTGCCAGTCAGTGTGATCGACATAGTTATATGGAACTGAACTGTCAACTGAATTTGAATTCATTGTTTTTGTGATGCCACAAAAGCCAAAGCCTTTACACATATCTGCCTCTTCAGCCTATATCAGTTTAGCTGTACCCATTTAGTTTTTTCAGTGAGGCATGATGGCACAAAGGTGTAGGTGCCTGTGGTCAAATTGCATGTTTTGTTGACGATTTTGTGAAAATAAATGAACACATCCTCTACAGAGAACATACTTTTTCATACAGTTTAATGCACAGTTACAGTTTATTTGCCCGATTTATTAATTCATTCCTCAACAAACCAGTTGAACCTCAGGTGAAAAAAAAAGATAAGATAAGGATGTGGTCCCTTTAATGCAGTCCTGTCTTACCTCTCCTGTCTGTTCACAGTGCCTGGAGCCATGCAAGGAATCCTGGGAACTAAAGGACGGACCTTGTCGGGAGCTGTGTGAGGTATCAGCTGCAATTTTCTTCACACTGTTTCTGGGATGCTCTTAGTAAGAGAAAAAAAATCCTCTATTATAGCTCAGTCCACAGTCTTTGTTATCTAAATACCACTGATCATCTATTTTCCAATACTGGTAGACTTCACTACCATATGAGTCAGTTCCCATTATCAAAATGACAAACAAAATCGAACTTCCTTAATTAGATTGCAGCTCTTTTTGGATGAAATTCAAGTTGACCTTTGTTGTGAATCCTGTGATTGTTATAAATGTAAGTGGGATTTTTATTTATTTATATATTTTCTTAATCCGAATTTATTTTTGGCAAAGCTGTGGTTTTCCTTTCCTGTTACATGATTATAAAATCACGAGAACAATAGGTGTTCTTTTAAACAATGGTCACAAATATAAGATACACTCCTGAAAAAGATGGTTCTTCACAGGTTCTTCAAGGGTTTTTTAGTTGTATAGACATATAGAACTAAACATTCTAAAAAAAAACATTTAAATACTTAAAGGGTTTCTTTTGAAATGGGTTCTATATAGCACCAAAACTAACTATTGTTAAAACTTGACATTGTATATAGAACCCATTAATTACATTAAATTACAGTGCATCAATAATACAAATACATATATATGGCAGCAGGTTACATTGAAAAACTGCTTGTTTTTGTGAAATATAGTTGAAGTGGCTGTGAGCAACAACAGCTCAGCCGTGAAGCAGTAAACCATGGAGAGCAAAGCACAAAGTGCATGAAAATCATCTATCCTCTGTTGCATCACTCACTGAGTTCTAAGCTGCCTCTAGAAGAACAGCCCAAGACTGTTCGTTGGGAGCTTCATGAAATGTATTTCAATGGCTGAACAGCTGCACACAGGTCTAAGATCACTGTGCTTAAAACCAAGCATCAACTGGAGTGGTATAAAGCTCCAGTCACTGGAATCTGCAGTAGTGGAAACAGGTTCTCTGGAATGATGAATCATACTTCATTATCTAGCAGTATGATGAATGGGTATGGCAGACACCAGGAGAACAATACCTACTGGAATGCATAGTTCTAACAAAGTTTGGTGGAGAAGGAATAATGGTCTCGGCTGTTCCTCAGTTTGGCTTAGCCCCTTTGTTCCAGTAAAGTGTAAAGTTAATGATGCAACATACAAACACATTTAAGACAATTATATGCAGCCAAATTTGTGGCAACAGTTTGTGGATGGTCTTCTTTTTTCCAGCAAGACTGTGCCCCTTTGTATAAAGGGAGGGCCAAGACGTGGTTTGATGGGTTTAATGTTGAAAAACTCAAATGGCCTGAACAGAGTTCTGAGCTCAATCTCCATGTAAAACCTCTGAGATGGAATGGGAATGTTGATTGTGACCCAGGCCTTCTTGTCCAAATTCAGTGTATGACCTTACAAATAATCTTTTGACTAAATGGGCCCAGATTTCCACAAACATGCTCCAAAATCTTATGGAAAGCATTCTACAGAAGAGTGGAGGCTGTTATAGCCATAAAGAGAGGGAACAACTTCATATAAATGCTCACGCCCATGGCTTTGGAATGGGATGTCTAGCATGGCATGTCCACATACTTTTGGTCAAGTGGTGTACATTGCTCTTGGTAGCAAACATCTTTTCTATGCTTAATGAAAAATTCAATAAAGCATGATAATATGGCTAACAAAAAGTAGACGTTAGTAGTCAGCAATTAGCATGAGGCTACTTAGTGGCTATTCACTTTCATTAATTTGTAGCAACTATTAGCTTTTTTGACTAAAAATATGTATAACAATGATTCTTTAAAGAACCTTCCATTGAAAGATTGAGAACCAAATCCGGTTCTTCTGTAGCATCACTCTAAAGAACCCTTTTTGGCACTTTATTATTTTGTATAAACAATGTATTATAACAAATGCCAACATTGGCATTTCCATAATGCTGTTTAACCCCAGCCACAACATTGCCATGACTGGTTACTAATAAACCATTCATATATTGTGTAGCTGTATGACTGCAGCCAATACCAGCATTGTATGTTAACTTTAGATTTACTGTTCATTGTCAGTCTTAAAGGGGAATTTGATATATTTCTATAATCTAATAAGTAACTGAGATGTGAGCAAAATCAATCAGAATGGTTTGATCTGAGGTGCACTGTAAAGAAACCCTGATTTATTTGCACTGCTGTCGATGGGTACTATGGATCGCCTTGTCTTCAGTTAGAATATAGCCATTTTATTTATTAGCCAAAGTAACCTTTGAATTTTCTATTGTCTTCTGAGTTTTTATATGTAATGTTGGTAATGAAAAAATCAAACTGAAAAACCTAGTGATCCAAACACATATACACTTTCCTGTGATGAGGCTTCAAGAGGCATTAAACTCCTCTGATGTCTGGTTCCTATCAGCACCACAGGTTAAAACCTTTTATAAATCATTGTGCTACTTGCTATTTCTTTCCACAGCACGCGTTCCCAAAGCGTCATGGTGAGTGTGTGACGAGCTGTGAATTCCTGCGTTCAGTCATGGTGGTGAAGCAGGGTGAATGTCCAGCTCCAGAGCGGGCCACTGGCTTCGCTGCCGCCTGCGTGGAGGGATGTGAGGAGGATGGAGAATGCTCCGCTCACAAAAAGTGCTGCCCCAATGGCTGTGGACACACCTGCCAGCCACCTAGGAACCTGTACAGAGGTGCGACACAGTGCAGCACAATGCGGAGTACATGTAACATAACACATCACAGCTCAGTGAAACCCAGTGCATTCCCACAACATTATGCATTTTGCTCTCCAGGAGCTCCTCTGAAGCCCAGGAAGGAGCTGGTGTTTGAGGAGCTGCCCTCAGGTGTCCTGGAGGTGCGCTGGTCCTCTAAGTTCAACGTGTCGGCCGAGCCTGTCCTGAACGTGCTGCAGAGAAGGTGGAACTACGGCATTCATCCCAGTGAGGATGGAGCTACTGAGTGGCAAGTGGTGGCACAGGTACGTGCGCATGGTTGAGAGAAAAGGGGAGAGAAGCATGGTGCTTATGTTTAAATGTGTTTAAATTCATCCATCCACACTTGCTCTCGGTCAGTCACTTGTCCATTCTCATCCTGCTCTGCCCTTCAAACATTTGGAATCACTGTTCAGAAGTTTGGCATAAATGTTTTTCATGATATAAATCAATGTAGTGGCAGGTACATAAAATGAGTGCAAAATACTAGTCCTGTTGGTGGTTGGTTAGTGTACAGTAGTGGTTATCACCTCTGCCAATATACTAGTCCTGTTAGTGGTTGGTTAGTGTAGTGGTTAACACCTCTGCCTTCTACGCTGTAGACTGGGGTTCAATCCCCACCTTGGCAAAGACCCTACACTATTCCAATAAGAGTCCTTGGGCAAGACTCCTAACACCACCTCCGCCTACCTGTGTAAAAAAAAAAAAAAAATCAAATTGTAAGTCGCTCTGGATAAGAGTGTCAGCCAAATGCCGTAAATGTAAATGTAGTCCTGTGCTATCACACAGGTTCCAAATAGTTAGCAAGATGCTATAAACAAAGACATTTTAGATGTGGGAGAATGAAAAACAAAGTTGCAGATAATATGATTGTGAAAGCTGTATTATTAATTTAATATCCAGAATGCTATATTTCAAAATGGTGTTCAAATCTCAGCAGGTCACCTAACAAAAAATTAGTTTATAAATAATTACAAATCATCCTACTGTGGTTCCCAACATACATACTAAAACCCTATTTTCTTTCAAATTAGGTTAATCTTACATGCAATATACAAGGACACAATGACAAAGCATTCCCTATGGATAACAGTCTATTGTCCAATACATGCCAAAGTTCTCCCCTTATGAAAGCTGGGTGGTCCTAATCTTGGGTAGTTCTTATGTAAGCACTGCCCTGACCAATGACAAGGTTTATGTGGTTTATCATGCCCCCACAGCTTTAATACATCTACACTTTTTTCATGCCCTCTCTTCATTCGAGTTAGCTAGTAAGCTAGCCATTCTGCCTGCCTATCAACAAGCCATTCATTAACTGGCACCTTGAACAGTAAACTGAATACTTGAGTACTGTGCACATCCCTAGGTCATTTATCCATTCGACGGTCAAACCAGCCATGCCAGGGTTCTGTGTTTGTATAAAAGAACCTTACCTTTTTTAACGGCATCACAAGATAAAAGCTAGATGATAATTTTACTGAGTCATGGAAACAGCGGGGGTCGTCTGAAACGGGTCCCCAGTGTCATCCACAAAGGCTGTAGATTTTCATTCCAACAATGCAGAAGCACCTCATACAACTAATCAGTTGTTTGAAGACTGAGACCAAAAGAAAAAGTCTGCTAAAATTAGCAGGAAAATGTCATATTTAATCTAGTTCTCTGTGCAGGATGTATTAACTTATTTTCACTTAGAAAACTAACAATGCATGTGCAACTTTTTCATATGACTGTATAGTTTGTCATATTTCTTGTTTTTCATTCAAATGACAATACTCATCTTTAGTATCATACAACTTTTTAAAGTACAAAAATAAAAAAAAAATCTAAAAATGCCATTTGGTGTCAGGTTTAAAGTATTTCAGTCTACATTGTATAAGCTCCTATTTTTTATTTTGCTTAAAATAGCAGCACTTAACTTTTGAATGAAAGTGTATATATTATGGGTGTTATACTGAATCATCTGTCTCTGATTGGCTGTTGTAGACGTCTGAGGAGCGTGTTTGGCTGTCTGATATTCGACCTGGACGCTGGTATCAGTTCAGGGTGGCTGCGGTCAACGTGCACGGCACCAGAGGATACACCACGCCCAGCAGACACTTCAGATCATCCAAAGGTCAGAGAGACACTGAGCTAGAAAACATTTATGACATGACTGATTTGAATCACTCCATGTTGTCATTGCTGATGACAAGAAAAGCATGGTGTAGTTTTCTATTCATCATATTCTTGTATGTGATTATTTCTCAAAAGATGTATTTTGATTTGAATTTGATGAAGTTGTGTGAATTGTCATGTTATTTTGTTGTTTTTGCACATTTCTGTATACTTCTTTTACATATAATTAATAATTATGTATTTAATAGGAGTATGACACATCTACACACATACACAATACAAATGTATTCAGGTTGAATATGATTTTTGATTTGGAGGTCAGATGCACATCAATGCCTGGTTTATACCACTGATGGTGCTTTCCAAGAAAGACGTCAAAAACTTGACAGAGAGACCAAAGAGTGTATCAGTGTTAAATTACATTGTAATGTATAGAACAATCAATATTCAATATTCAATATTTCTCCCATTCAGATCCATCCCCCCCTCCAGCTCCCTCTGACATGCGGGTCAGTCACATGTCCTTTGGTCCAGACCGGTCAGTGTCTGTTCATGTAAACTGGGAAGCTCCAGGAGACCTGGACATCCCAGTACATCATTACAAACTGTCCTGGAGCTGGACGGTCAGTGGTGGAGACCTGGCCATGCCTCCAAAACTCAAGAAGAGGAAGACCATCAATGGGGTAAATATTATTCAGCTTTCTTTCTTTCTTTCTTTCTTTCTTTCTTTCTTTCTTTCTTTCTTTCTTTCTTTCTTTCTTTCTTTCTTTCTTTCTTTCTTTCTTTCTTTCTTTCTTTCTTTCTTTCTTTCTTTCTTTCTTTCTTTCTTTCTCTCTCTCTTTCTCTCTCTCTTTCTCTTTCTCTCTCTCTCTCTCCCACCACCACCAACAGGCTGCTCTAATTCCTCAAACTCCCCTTAAAGGCAGAAACTCCGCAGCTCCGTTTTTCTTTTTCATTCGGCAAGCCGCAACAAATTAAGTATCCCAGCACAAACGGCGCAAGATAAACAACTCGCGAGAGCGCCTTTGATCACACAAAGCCTTCAATCGGAGCTCTCAGACAGTGAAGCAGGGTGGTATTGCATTGCATCACTGCTGCTGGCAAAAAACAGCATTTCTCTGCGTCGTCCGACAAATGGCCAAAAACAGCATATCGTCTCTCGTTCCCTTAGAGAAAAGGAAATCTCTTAATAACAACGAAATTGTTTTTCTTCAAGTGAGATCATTTTCAAGGAGTTTATTTTTTTTTCTTTCCCCCGAGCAATTTCAGGGGTGGCAGCAGCACTGTTTGGGTTTATCTACATGCTACATTTTTCAAAAGGCTGGAGGGGGAGTTGTGGACATTTTCTCGTAAACCCACATTTTTTTAAATAACCGCTGGTTGAATTGGGACACATCAAAACCTTGCTTTAATATAAAACCTCGAGTGCTGTATTTGAAGCTCTTATTACAAAAGGAAAATAATGGAAATCATTTGTTTATCCAAGCCATACCAGAATGCCAAATACAAGAAATTGAATTACATCATAAGCTGTATTTCCATACATGAAAGCTATTGTTTTGTTTAATTTGTTAGGTGATTAAATAAATGTAGTAAAAAAAAATCACTAAATAAATATTCTCTGCGTTTACATTGTTTTCTTATAAACTACAGTCTAAATGAACTAATTAACGTGATTTTTAAAGTTTCTAACCCTTTACATCGAGCATTTTTAATTATTTACAAACTCCTTGTTTAACTTGTTTAACCCTTTAAACGTCCAGGACCTGCTAGTGGATCATATGTAGAGGGAAATATGTAGAAGTCATTGTATGGTAAATGATTGTATGCTAAAGTTGTGTCAGGTTGAAAAACGGTAGACTGCTCTTTTATGAATCAGTTAGCTGGACACTTGCTGCAGACATTTTAACAAGCCTATTTATTCTGTGTTAATAAATGTATTGTTGTCTCTTAAAGTATGAATGTCTGTGGTTGCTTGTATTGCTTCCAAAATGTTGGCATATAGTGAAAATATGACTGTAAATATGAACATATTAACCTTCCTGAAGCGGCACTCTGGCCAAACTGAAATATAGCAAACAACAAATCTGAGATAATCATACGTATCTATTTGAGGCTCTTACAGCAGAGCAGCAGGAGTCTCTTAAGTGAGATTTTGTGGTGTAAGAGCTGGGATTCTCCTGCCCCACAACTGCTTTGGGTTAGATTTTTGGTAGCGTTAGCTGGTGAATGCAGAAGGAAAGCAAATAGCTTATGTTGCTGCTGGGAAACCAAATAGCTTATTGCAACCTCATAACTGTAGTAAATGTCATCATTAGACTGTAGGAATGGAATTGACTCCTCAGATTAGGAGGTTAGGTGATTAGGAAACACGCTAAAAGCTAAGTTAGCAAGCTAGATGGCTATCTTGATTCTTTTCCTTAGTTTTGGTCCTTCTCTTAGGCTGAAAGGATAAAAAAGTGTCTCATTTTGTGCTGAATGAACATAGAATCACTATTCTTTTATGATTTTATTCGATGGTATTCGAGTTACACTAATGCTAGCTTACTTGCATGTCTTAGCAAATTGTTAGCTAGCTGTTAGAATTGGTTGACATGACGGGTTTATTATGTTGCATGAAGCATGCTGGGTATTGTAGTGAGAGAAAGCTGATGAATGAAGACATGATAATGGTATAAAATTGTTAATTTTGTCAAAGCAGCAAGGTTGAGGCATATAATGGTGTGCTAGAGTATACGGCGTAACACAGCCAATAAAATTATAAGCTCTAGCTTTAGGCCAGAATGCCCCTTTACACTTGGTGAATATGATATACTCACTGTACATTTATCAGTGGCTCTTGGATAAAGGGGCCACTTTAGCTATCTGATCCTTCAGTGCTGTGGCAGCATTCTTACATGCAGCTTTTTTGTGTGTAGGACTCTAATTCAGCAGAACTGGATGGTTTGAGGGAGAATAAAAGCTACACTCTTGAGCTGCAGGCCATATCTTACTGGGGCCAGCTCCCTCTGAAAAGCTCCAAGGCCATCCTGCGCTTCGCAACACAACGGACAGAGACGCGTATGCACCTTATTCACTTACTTCTTAAAGGGATACGTCACCCATACAGTGCTAATGTAGCTTACCATGAGTGAAAGCTTTGTTGCCAAATAGCATAATGTAATTGTGATGGCAACCTTGGCTTTCATTCATTGTAAGTAAGGTTATTGGCTGAGGAAATTATCATTTTAATCCTGTAAGCAAAGCTACCAAACCCAGATTTTAGATTAACCGTTATCAAGTGCTTTATCATAGTTACTGAATAATTGAATAAGTATTAAATGGGCAGGATCATGGAAAACCAATTATCCTTGCTTTCTAGCTTGATGTAGACATTTTATTAAACATTCTTGTTTTAAAACAGACCATTCACATCCCAGTCTATACATCTATATATTGAAATCAGGCTGCAAAAAAATTACAGTAATTGTTGTTGTCACAGATATCTTTCTATTTAGTCTAGAGCAGTTCAGCCCCACCCATTTACACTGAAGTTATAAGGAGTGAGGTCATTTATATGTATTAACCTTAAAGGCTCAGTAACCAAAACAACCTGTTTAATTAAGTGACAAGTAGAGGTTGGAAAATGATGGACGTGTTTTTTTTTTTCTTTTTTTTTTGGTGCATTAAACCACTTAAACTTCAGAAGTGG
Organism: Pygocentrus nattereri; assembly: GCF_015220715.1. Taxonomy (NCBI): domain Eukaryota; kingdom Metazoa; phylum Chordata; class Actinopteri; order Characiformes; family Serrasalmidae; genus Pygocentrus; species Pygocentrus nattereri. The sequence goes on from NC_051222.1 coordinate 23,814,266, forward strand.
ACCTCAGGGAAATAGGATGTGGGCCATTCAAGTTTAACAATCCCATAATAAGCCTCCCGTTTAAGGGATTAATGCATTTTCCCCTTGTAAAGGGATTTATTTACTAATGCATGGTTCTTCCATAAAGTTTACACTTCTTATGGGTGTTGTGAACAAAAGGAGTGCTATAAATTCTCCACATTTTTCTACTCTGCCTTTAATTCTCCTAATCTTGGTTTAAGCATTACTTTCAGAGTGCCTTGCATATTTGGTCCCTTTGGTTTGTATTCGGTTTCATGCCAGTGTTTTCATGATTGGCTTCATTTCAGAGCCCACGGTGAGTTCTGTGCCTCGGAAATCTCAGTCAGACATTCTGGATGTCGGCACACCATTCTACCAAGACGGACAGCTCCAGGTTCGCGTTTACTGGAAGAAACGAGGTAGGAAGGAATGGAAGGAACGGATGGATCTTGTCTTTCATCAAATCAGGGGCTATGGGGAAAACCCTGCGGTGTTTTGAACTGCAGTAAAAAGGACCCCACCTCAAAGCACAGATCTGTCTTTGCATAAACAAAGAGCTAATCATAAAGTTAAGGATCAGGATTATGGGTAATTAAAAGAAGAACAATGGCTTGCTGCCACTTGGCCGGAAAAACTTTACTCAAGTCAGTGTAGTCTTGATCATGTGCTAGCATGTCTGCACTTATTAAGAAGCTGTGACAGTTGCATTACTTGGTAAATGATCTTAGATGTGTACCTGGAAATACATTCCACTGCCCTTGAAGATGAATATACTTTGGATCCACTGCAAATGGACAGAAAAGAGCCTCAATTTTGTATGGAGGCATCCAAAGATAAAGCCCATGAATCATTTTAATATAAGTCCAGAATTGGCCACAGTTCAAATGCATTCATAATCCTTCTAATGGATGTGGAAGAGATTTGAGAACACTACTCACGCTTATCACTGCAGTACATTATGGAGATTGCCTGGGTTTGGGTGCCATCATTCAGCAGACAAAGGACATGAGATTCAGACATTTGACTACAGCTAAACTGAAAAAGAAACTAAATTAAATAGTCCAAACGAAACAAATCAAGTCAGATCTTCTTTCATATAGTTCTTTTCATACAAACATTGCATGGCAAAGGGCTATACATATAATGAAAGAGATAATTCAAAGCTATGAATGAGATTAGGATATAAAATATTTTGGTGGTTTCTGTACATCTTAAAGTGAGCCTGAAATCAACAATGCCACTTTACCTTGTTAGTTCATATCCCTGGTCACGGTTCATCACATTGTTTTATTAAAAATACAAAACTTTTACTTACCTCTTTTGATTATGTCATTGTGCAACAGCAGGCAGGGCGCAAAATATTAACCAATAGTAGGATTATATCACCTCCCCCTCTTACCTCCCCTGCCTATCATGGAGAAAAAGACTCAGAGACCATCCCTGATATCATCTTTCACTATGTCATGGCATGAAAATAATGTGTTATGACTTCCCATTCAAGTTGACTTTAATTTAATTTTGATCTGTTAACTTTTATCTTAGATCAGTTTAAAAGAAGCTGGCTTGCTTTTGTGCTGCTTTCCTGTATCTTTTATAGAACAGAACTAGGCAAGCTTACTTCCCTTTGTTCTCTCTGGCTACACTGATGTAGACTAGTTGCTTGTTGCCATTCTCACTATAGCATTGTCTAATTTATGGTTTCAAAGGGGATGGATATAAAAAAATTGTCAAAGCCCCTTGAGCTTGCAACTTTTTATACTGTCTGAAATGTCATTAAGAAGTGAAAGTTAAGGGAAACTCTGGAGGTCAAGGCAATATCTGGAAGGCCAAGAAAATTCTCAGACAGAACTGCTAGTATGCTGGCCCAAAAGGCATAGTAAAACCCCCATATGACGGCAAAGAACTTGCAGGAAGGTTTAGCTGACTCAGCAGTGTTGATGCACCCCTCTATTGTACGGTGTTGCTTGACCAAACATGAGCTGCAAACAACATACAGAAACATTAATTGAATAGATGGAAGAATGAATATCAGCAAATTCTAGAAGCAAACAGGCCAAGAGTCAGTGAAGAAACTGAAGCTAAAAAGAGGCTGGCTTCTACCACTTAAGACATTCCTCAAAATCCACCACAAGCTACTTCAAGAAGCTGAAGCTTTTGAAATGGCCCTCAGAGTACCCTTACTTAAACATCATTGAAAATCTGTGGAAAAAAATCTTAAAAATGCTGTGCATGCAAGATGACCCAAGGAATCAGAGAACTAGATGTAATCTGTAAGGAAGAGTGAGTGAAAATTCTGAAAATTATATATTTTCAAAATAGTTTTACAGAGGTTCTGTCTATTTCTGTTCACTTCAAAAATCAACAGAATATATCATTTGGCCAAACTTTTGCATACTTCCTAGCTGGTCTCCTCAATCTGTAAACAGCCTCCCCATAAAATGAAATTCTGGCTATAGTACTGGTGTAGAACAAGCATTTAGGTCTATACCATTATGTGTTTGCCCATTACTGAGCAACATTCTGATGATTTCTTTTTCTGTTTGGTACCTTCAGTCTTGTACATTTGTTCTGGATTTGGGCCAGATGTGTCTAATTTAGCTGGTTTTCAAGGCTAAAGCTACTACCCGTTTTCTTTTCCAGACCCAAATGTGAGCCGTTACCGTGTGCACTGGTTCCCCGAGTTCTGCTCGCATAATGGAAGCAGAATCCAGGAGAAGCTCATCACTCAGGTAGCCTCTCACTTTATCTTACCTGCTAGAAATTTACAGGTACAAGGCTCATATCCTGGTACAAATTCAACTATAAGACAGATTACCCTAGGAAGTAACAATTGATCACTGTGAGTGGATAAAAGACCAAATGGGAAATCTCAAGTTCTTTGAGGAGTTCCTTTGAGAAACACAAATAAGGAATGTTGATGGCAAGTAGTTTAACTTGGAAGACAGCTACTCTTGTGGTAAGACATCAGACACGAGCTCAATTTAAAACTTTATCACGATTACTAGAAAACAGTCAAATATTGATTAAAATACTGAGCTCTAATTCTACTGAAGGCTCAATTGGTGTCAGAGCTCATCATGGCTTATTTTAATAGGTCAGTCTTGACTATATCAAGCCAAGTCAATGCCTTATTGCATTCAGCTGTGGAGGTACTGTATTTCTGGTTTTGCATATCCTCTTTGGGGGCTGAGACCTCCTAACTACACAGTATGTGACACTAGGTACATACTAAAATAAAGTGACTTTACTGTTGCATTTTAATATAATTGGCAGCATATCTTACCAAAACTCAATTGATTTTACCAACTTTAATGTACTTTATTTGTGCACTGTGGAGATTTATTGTAGGATATTAAACAGATATTAAATCAGACTTGGTATCAACAGATACTTAATATTAAATTATACAATTTACTCAAGTCAGTGTAGTCTTGATCATGTGCTAGCATGTCTGCACTTATTAAGAAGCTGTGACAGTTGCATTACTTGGTAAATGATCTTAGATGTGTACCTGGAAATACATTCCACTGCCCTTGCTCCACTGCAAATGGACAGAAAAGATTGAAAAAAAATGTTGTATGGAGGCATCCAAAGATAAAGCCCATGAATCATTTTAATATAAGTCTAGAATTGGCCACAGTTCAAATGGGCCAAAGGGCCAAGGCAAAAAAAAAAAAAAAACTTTTTGACTTTTCATGATTTTTATCTTTTAGTTTTTCTTCTCATTATCTTAAGTGTGCTGGGGTGCTCATAATTTGATTATATTGTGCTCCGTAGGAGAATTACGCAAGCCTGCCTGGTCTACAGTTCTCCTGCAAGTATAAAGTCATTATCCAGCCAGCAGGGTCCAAAGGCCGGGTGCAGGCAGAGAGCACCACCTTCTACACCCCATCATGTGCTTCAATCCAGGGAAAAAGCCCCAAACCTATCCTCTGCCCTGGAGAACCAGGTTAGTCTTCTATACCAATAGACTAATAGATAAGTTTACACAAGTGCTGTACAAGCTTATTCTCACAAACAGCAAGGATTAGAGGTTTATCTCTCGATTTTGCTCAGGGCATCTGTTCTCTGATTAAGAAGCCGTAGACCATACCTGCAGATGCTCCAGAGTTTTAAATCACAGAGGTGCATCTCAGCGTCTTATTATCCCTTAGAAGCCGAAAGTTATTCCTATCATTAGTTTCACTCTCAAGTGGTGCAACCATCTAAATGTTGATCCTGTCGTCAGGAGATGTGTGAGTTCGGTCGACAGTGATGCTACAGCCATCCAAGATTGAGAGTCCAAGAGTCCAAAATTGGCCTCACTCTCTGTGGGTGGACATAATTGTCCTCCCTCTTCCATCACTTAATGTGATGACATGGGCATTATGTAGCTATTGTAACAAAGTTGGTAGTTTGAGTTCTTCTCCAAGCATGCTGAACTGTCCAATGACCTTGCAGTAGCAGTGATTCAAAAGATGCTGCTGCTAGATTCATGTGTCTTGGAGGACGCATGTGCTAGTCTTCTCTTTCCTAGCTTGGTAACAACATGTGATGGGGATGCGCAGCTAGTGCTTAGGAACTGGCAACATGAATGAATGAATTAACTTTATTGTGATTGCACATTGTACTCATACACTTGCACAATGAAATTGAGGTACAAACTCCCCACTCTCGGTGCAAAGAAAAAGAAAAAGAAAATAAAATGAGATAAAATAATTAAATGCTATGCAAATTTACACTCAACAAAATGTAAACAAAAATGATTGCACATGACCCATCAAAGTTTGAATTTTTCAGTTATAAATTGCGCTGGCCCATTGAAATGAACTGTTAATTGCATAGTATGCCATCAACATCTAAAACGGTGGGGGTTTGGATTGGATAAAAATCTGGTTGTTTCAGTGACTACAAGTGAGAAATATTACTATAAAATCACACTTCCAAGGGTTAATTAAATAATAGACCGATAGAATGTATTAGTTAAATTAGTCAAACTCAATGTAGCATTCCAAAGTTTGCCACTTGTGTTTACAACTCGGTCACCATTTGAGTGGAATTTACTTGAGGTACATACAGAAATTCACAAGTTTAATGGGGATCCCAAAATACAACATACATGTGTGTGTGTAATCTTGAATAATAGGTACTGGAGGATGACTGGTCCTCATTCACCCCAGTTCTTTGCAAGACTTGACACAAAGTGTCTTCATAACATAAAATTGTCTTCATGAAATCTTCACATTCATGGCTTGGTATCATTGTGTTCGAGACCTAGCTAGTGCATGTTAATTGGCTCCAAATAAATTGATGGGGTGGTGGTGGACTGAGTAAGAATGTGGATGCTTCACTGAGCTACAAGTGAGAAAAATTACAGCTGAATGAGTCAAATGGAGCTTATCAACCCTTCTAATCCCTTTAATTATCCTGTGAAAATTTCTTTCTGCAGCTGCTGCACCAAAAGTCCTGGCCAGGGCAGAGAACCTTACTGCAGCCTTCTCTGTACACAAGGGCAACGTGACTGGCTTGTTCTCCTGGGCGGTGGCTATGCCTCGATCACCTCAGCAGGTCACAGGCTACCAGGTCACCTGGGCAGAGGTCACTGCCGAGAGCCGCAAAAACAACCTGGCAAACAGCCTCATCTCTCAGTCCCAAATCCTGCCTCCAGTGAGTGCTTGACCACCATCATTCTCTACCTTTCCAGTATTATAAAAATAAAGGTTATTTGCAGGGATATACAACTGTTGGAAAAATATTCATTTGTATTGAATGCTATCATGTTAAGATTCTTTAAAAGGTTTTCTGTTTGCACTCGTTTACAAAAGTGTTTCTCAAAGAGCTACCCACTAAAAGGTTCTTTAGGGGTCCATAAGTGGTTATGCATTATTTACATGAACACTTTGGCACATTTCTTTTTGACACTCCCTATATTATAATGCAAAAAACAAACTGAGTTTTGTCTAGTAGTGTATGCAGACGTGCCTTGAAAGGTTAGAAAATTGTCATGTGAGCTAATTGTAAATACTAGTTGTTTGGCTGTGTTTGGTCATCAGCGCCTGACAACTTTATAAATATGTATATCTGCTTGGATGGACCATCACTCCCTGCATATGTTTACACATTATCCGATTTTATCAGTGCTGATACAGTTGTGTGCAATTGTTAGACACCTGTGGTTAAATTACCTTTTGTTGATTTCTCTAGGTGAAAGGAAGTTAACTTAGTGTCCACTACAGAGAACACAGTTCTGCAAACTTTAATGCACAATTATTGTTCATTTTCTTATTTAACATATTGTGGGAAACAAAAATTGAACATATTGGGGGAGCAAACATTTTATATTTCATTATTTTCCAATATTTTTGGATCAACAAAAAAAAATTGTGCACTAAACTTTGTGAAAACAAATGGCATACTTAAGTTTCTTGTAGAGGATGTTTTAACAACTTTGTCACCATTTGAGTGCCTCTTCCTTGTGGTAAACTTGGAAGTTTTGCATTGTACAAGAACCTCAAACTACACCATATGTCTACTTAGTCTTGTCTTGTCCAGTTTGAGGAAGACTGGTCCTCAGTTCTTTGCAAGGTCTGACATAGTGTCTTTGCAACACAGCTGTATTCATGAAGTCTTCATAAGTCTTTACACAATATCCTTTTACACCAAATGTGGTCAGTCAGTCAAGACATGTTTGGTGTCTGAAGTTTGCTTGTATAGTTTTGCACTGGAGCTGTGAGGCTAAGTTATCTAAGAATTATAGACAATCTATGTCAGTCAAATTTTTAAATGTAGAAACTAGAGCCTTAAACTGTGTACAATAGTCAGTCTTAGTAGTCAGATCCAAACAAAATAGCTCTTTAATCTTGATCCACAAAATAGCTTTTCCACATTTCAGGCCATTGCATGGGGCACCTTTTATTTAGCCAGATTGATCCAGTGTATTTCTTTGATGCTTGTTTATAAAACGTCACGTGCAAAAGTTACTGTATTTTATATCATTTTTTTTTCCAATGTCAAATTGTCAAATATCCAATATGTCTGTCTGTCTCTCTCTCTCTCTCGCTCTCTCTCTCTCCCCCCCTCAGGAGCGAAATATTCTTGTGGTCACTGGCTTGCAAATGGCGTCTCTTTACAGGCTGGAAGTGGGGGTGATGACCACTGGAGGACAAGGTCCAACCATTTCTAGAACCTTCCAGACTCCAGGTCATGCCAGGCCAGTCCTGCAGTACAGTAAGCACACAAAACTTAATGAGCACTTTTTATTTTAGCTTAGTTTATGTAACATTGATTTCTATTCATCTCTACTTTGTGGTTGCATAAAAAATAATAAATACACCATAATAAGATGCTGCCAATGATGTGTCATTCTAAATATGTGTATATAATGGTTAGTCTGGGATTTATTCAAGGTCTTCAGCACCCAATGCTTGGAATAGAAAATCTTTTTCTTTTTTTTTTTTTGTTGTATGGCCTTCAGAAGCCATCCAACCATCCAAGGAAAATGCAATGCCAAGTGCCTGTGACATAGAGGCTTTTAAATGTTGATAGAAGTCATGGTTGTGGATTTGTGAAAGCCAATTATAAGGTCACAGCGTGCCTGTGTGTGTGTGTGTGTGTGTGTGTGTGTGTGTGTATGTGTGTGTCCTATCATTTTTTATTCAAATATGTGCATACTTCATTCATCAAGTCATTGAATTAAACGAAGTAATTCAGAGTTGTTTGATGTAAAATGGTTCATTATAGAGAAACATACTGACTTGGAATTATTTACAGTGTGGAGATGGGAACCAGGGGTCCTGATGTCTAGAACTCAACTATTGATATTTACTATCCAAAATGATCAGTGAACCCTCCGTCTACCTCTCCACTATAATTTACATAAACAGTATTTAGCAGACAATCTTATCCAGAGCGACTTACAAGAAGTGCTTTGTCTATTTAGAGAAAGTATCTTTGCTAGTTACCAATAGGTTAGAGAAAAAGACTGAGCTTAAGTACTGCTAGGAACAAAAAGTCACTGTTGATACCCAGAGACAAGGAACAGAGTTGGACACAGAACTCTGTGCAATACATTACACTTCAATACAATACAATACAATACAATACAACAAACTACGATACACAGTGCAATACAATAAAATACAATATATAAGTGCAGCACAATATATTACAATCAATACTTAATTCAATGCTCGTTTAAGTGCTGTGTAAAGAGATGTGTCTTCAGTCTGTATCTTATCCCAAAATTCTCTTAAAACAATGTCTCAAGCTTCGGCAAGCAGACTAACAATCTTTCATACAATAATTTTTTGTGAGGTAAAGTTCAGAGACCTTAAACACTTCAGCTGTCTGGTTCCTTACCACCACTGTAGACAATTATGACTTATTAGAATAGAAGCATTTCACATCAAAGTACTCTTAATGATTTTGTTCACATCTTACTTTAATTAGGCAGACATTTAGAAAAATCGATGGTTAACATGTGGGCTAATGCTTTCAATGCTTTGTTATGTGTAGGACCTAAGGTGAAGAAGCACCACTTGAGGTCAGTCGCAGAAGAGCACTGAAACTGAAGTGAATCATCTAGAACCCTAACCCTAGCTCCTCAGGAACCCGAAGAACCGAAAGAACCAAAGAACATTCAGGAGAGAAGCTCATAGCAGAAGCTCTCAAACAGGTCAGAATCCTTCAAAAATCTGGCTCTGGAAGTGTTGAGAAGATTTGGAAAGACATTCACAACAAAGGATATCCATCAGGCAAGCAGGAAAACAGAAACAGGAAAAGTGTAAAATAATGATGATAAAAAAGAAAAAAAATGACCTGAGTGAGTTACTTTGTTGTTGGAAAAAAAACTACAGTGCTGTTCAAACATCAACTCATCATTCATTTACTTTCCAGTCAAAAAGTACAAGTTGTTCATTTTTCAGGAGATAATTCCAAGGAGGAAGAAGAAAGTCAGCGGAAAATTAGGGGGGGATACAAGAGTCTCCAAAACTGGAGTTATATACTCACTTATGAGAGAGAGAGACAGAGAGAGAGGGAGAGCGCTATCCTTCCACTATGAGAAGACAATGCCACAGGTCTGAAATTTCCAAATCTGAACTGAGACTGTTCAAAGTTCAAAGACTGAACTTTAACGACTGGAAAAATATTTGTGCAGATTTCTATGATGAACTGAAAGCAAGTCTCTTGACTACAAAGGCAAAATTGGACACAATAAATTCTGAATGATTTTGTACTATGATCAGTTGTTGAAGCTTCTGATATTTTTTGTTTAATCGCTTTTTTTCCTGACACTGACAAATATATAACTTGTGAATAATGCATAACTGAATTGCCATTTTGACTGGAAATTAGATGAAATGGTCTCTGACTTTTGCACAGTACTGTATGCCTCAATATTTCCTTTGTTTAAATGACACTTAACCCTCAAAGGAAACTGACTGTTAATCTATACTCCACTATATCATGTGTTAAAAAATGAAAGAAAACTGAGGAAAAATTCTGTGTCGCATGTATTTGCTTGGCCCCCTAAATGACGTGGACTCGTGAAATGTTTGTCAGCCGTTCTGCATGTGTATTTCCCCGCCATGATCTATGGGCATGCACCTTTTACTCTGTGTCTCCTTACAGCGATCATCTCCTCCCCCAGCAACAAACAATAAACTGCAAACCATGAATCATATTCGGTATATTGACGATCAAGTCTAAATGATATCTCATTTAAAGTGTAAAGCGGACATTGTTTATGTACTTCTTATGCTGTACAATTATTTGTTGCAATGCTGTCTTGTAATTCCTGTATATACTATATGTCCTTATTTATTTGTGTATACACTACAACTGTGTAATGCTTGTATGTGTGTGTGTGTGTGTGTGTGTGTGTGTGTGTGTGTGTGTGTGTATGAGTGAACTGTATATTATCATTCCCAGAATCCCTCATAAACACCTTCATATGGAGATTTTGTGTAAAATAGATTTGTAAAGTCCCATGGATTAAAAAAATGTAATGTACATATTTTTTATTATTAAAATCCTCACACCCTATTTCTTATTTTAATTGTGTTTTTATTTAAAGTGGATCAAACAATGGTATGAAATAAGTGGATTTAATAGAATAAACCATTCCTTGGCTTCTCTGTCTGCCATGGTCAGTTATCAAGGACAGTCATTTTCATGTCCTAGCACATAGTCAACTATCACAAAGTAAGTAACAGGAAAAATGTTCACTCAAAACACCCTTATAATGGCTGTCAATGGGCAGGTATTGGACTGAGGCCAAGTTTAAATGCATACTTGATCATTCTACAAGTTAATCTATATCTGTCCCAGCTGTTGAAAATGGTCATTTGTCAAGAACAATAAAGTCCCCAGACCTTTTCTGTTTAAAAGAACAGAAAAGGTTCATTTAAAATGCCCTTAGAATGGAAGTCAATTGGCAGGTGTTTTTTACTAGGGATGTATTCAGACAGTGGAGTGTGCACAAAAAATCCACATCTGAACTATGAGAAATCCACCTATGACAAGTTTTTCAAAGCAGAGAAGCGAAGTGGACTGAGAAAAACATGTTTCTTGGCAAAATGAGCCTCCAGAGGTGGTGCTCTCAAGGGTATCTTCAGCAAACATATTGTATTGCAGCTAAATGTTTATTCAGTGACAATCCATGTCCTTCAGTAGAATATAATGGCATTATGGGTGTAATAGTTCTGCTGTCTGATCACGACATAAGGCAATATTTAAAGGAATACTAAATTACTTTACAACCTAATCTCTGTTCGCAACATCTGTAGCATATAGGTCAGTTACCAGTGATGACTGTTTCCATAATGGAAGTCTGTTGGCCGGTGCTTGATTAAGGCTTGATTAAGGACATTTAGAGGAATATCCAATCATTCTTTAGTCTAATCACAGATGTGGCAGGTGGTCAATTAGCAAAAATGACTTGGTAATTTCCATGTGCTCTGACTACAACACAAAAATATGTTTAAAATGTCCCTGGGAAGATACTTGATTTGGGCAACATTTAAAGGAATATTCTATTGTTTTTCAGCATAATTGCTATCTGTCATTTATGTAACATATAGTCTGTTATCAAGGACAAATATATTCACAAATATATATATATATATATATATATATATATATATATATATATATATATATATATATATATATATATATCATAAAAGTGAGTACACCCCTTGCATTTCTACAAATATTTTATATCTTCTCATGGGACAACACTGCAGAAATAAAACTTTTTTTAACTTAAAGTAGTTTATATAGAGCTTTATTTACAGCTCGTATAGCAGTATAGATTTACTGTCCACTGAAAATAACACACAGCCATTAATGTCTAAATATCTGGCAACACAAGCAAGTACACCTCATAGTGAACATATTTATTTTTATCTTCATTTTCAGAGGACAGTAAGTCTATACTGCTATACAAGCTGTACACTGACTACACTGATCTAACTTTTATTTCTATAATGTTGTCCCATTAAAACGTATAATAAAATATTTGCAGAAATGTGAGGGGTGTACTCACTTTTGTGAGATACTGTATATATATATATTTATATATAAAAATTACAGGAACACTTTTTCATCAGAGTATTAGCATTTACTCCATTCAATTTCTGTGATATTGATCTGGTCAGTTAAGTAGCGGGGGGTGTTGTTAATAAGTTTCAGCTTCTTTGGTGTTAACAAAATTAACAACAGGTGCACTAGAAGTGCAACAATGAGACAATCCCCAAAACTGGAGTGGTTTAATAGGTGGAGGCCATTGACATTTTGTCCATCTCATCTTTTGTGACTGATTTTTTACTAGTTTTGCAGTTGGCTTGGGTCAGTGTCACTACTAGTACCATGGTGTGGTACCTGGACCCTACAGAGGTTGCACAGGTAGTCCAACTCTTGCAGGATGGCACATCAATACGTGTCATTGCCAGCAGGTTTGCTGTGTCTCCCAGAGACAGTCTTAAGAGTATGGAGGCGATTCCAGGAGACAGGCAGTTACTCTAGGAGAGCAGGACAAGGCCATAGAAGGTCCGTAACCCCTCAGCAGTATTTGCTCCTTTGTGTAAGGAAGAACAGGATGAGCTGGTGTGAATGTGTCTGACCAAACATTCAGTAACAGTCTTCATGAGGGTGGCCTGAGGGCCAAAGCATTTGCTGTAGAACACCAGAATTGGCAGATTCACCACTGGTGCCCTGTGCTTTTCACAGATGAGAGCAGGCTTCACCTAATCACACATGACAGACGTGATAGGGTCTGGAGACACTGTGGAGAACATTTTTCACGTTTTCAGGTGCTCTATTCCATTATGAAATCCCACTGGCCTCCATTAAGAGCATTTCTTTTACAGGGACACAATCAGAATTAGCTTGAAAAAAATAGAGTAGGTTAAAAAAACAATAGGGTATTCCTTAAATGTCTATCTATAAAATTTCCACACATCTGGAATGCATAATACACTATTTCAGTGTTCTGAATCAACGCACAGAGGTATTACATTCTTTCTCCCAAAGGCAAGCTATTCTTCTTAGCCAAGCAGAAATGGCATCATCACTAAAACACAGCGCTATCTGTTCTCTACATAATGATCTCACTTGGGTTAGTGAAGAGTACACAGACACCAAGGGAGCCTTGCTCTGTTGGAGCAGGTCTTCTTCTGTTTTTCCCGGTTTCTATTTGCAGAGCCATTCGATGTGTGTGCAAACAAAGTAGTGGCAAAGCTCATGGGATGTGAGCGTCTGTGTATGTGTGTAGTTGCATGAACACATGAGGCATTCAGTAGACAAGCCTAGAGTAGTCAGGCAGGCCTGAGGAGTGACTTTCATTAGAATCCATGTCTTTTTGTTTGCAGGAATATAGGTTTGAATAGTCAAACGACATGTTTTGTTGATTTTTTACGTGAAAATAAGTTAACTAATCCTCTACAGAGAACACAATTGAACAAGTCATTTGTTCTGCACATTTTAGAGCATAATTTCAATTTATTTGTTAAGTTTAACAAATTTGGGAGAAAGACCAACATAGAAAATGTGCAGTAACTTTTGGACTGACAATATTTGAAGTTTTACCTCTTTCTGTCAAAGTAGTTGTGTATCAAAAAGTGCAGAAGTGTGTTCTCTGTGGAGGAATCAGCAACATGTGATTTGACCAGGGGTGCCTGTGACTGTATATGATTTAGGTGTTTTTAAAAAGGTCAAATAACAAAAAAATGGGCTTAAAAGAACAATAACATTAAAAAAAACTTGGATTTAGCTGTTGAGGCATCTGTGTAAATTTTATGTTAAATACATACTTTCAGCTTTTTTCCTGGTGCCAAAAAATACCTTACTGTATATGATGGACTATAAGTGAAATAAATGAAGGGTGGTCTCACCCACACTTTGTTTCTTACTGTAAGAAAGAGCAGTAGGAGATAAAAATATGCATTAGCAGGTGCTCTATTGTATGTATTTTCTCATTAAGTTACCAGTATGAGTAGGATTTGTGCTGATATGTGTGTGTATGCATGACTATACATCCAACGAATCACTGTAGTGTTATTGTTTTCTCCCCATGGGTCCGCTCTATGAACTGAGGCAGCAGACAGTAAACAAACTTTATACTTTGCCGGATGCGCTGATATACTGTACACTAACCCCTAACAATACAGATGCAGTGTAATACCTTTCCCATACAGAGCAAGGCAATGTCTTATGATGGATATTACACATGGCTTGAGTGGACTGTATGGCTTCCATATGTAGTATCAGGGGAGAATGGGTGTGTGTGTGTGTGTGCGCATGTGTTCTGTGTGGACTGATACTGTGATTTATTTATCATCAGAGGCTCTACTTTAAGCAATGTTTTACAGTTAAATGAAAGTGATCTGACTTGAATCTCCAAGGAAGTGTCTTAAAAGGTCAAGTGCAATGTGCTAAGTGAAAACTTTTCAGCGCACAGATTTGATGCAATGAAACTTTCACTTCATACAGATTAGGTAAAGATGTGTTTGGGATTCAGGGCTTCTCACAAGGCCTGTGTGATTTTGCAGGCTAAAACGGAATGTGGTAACGTTTCTAAATGAACGTACACTAATTTATGACTACTGATTTATAATTTATACTTTTTTTGTCTTAAAAACTGATGAGCCACTAAAAAAACAGCTCACGGTCACAAGATATTTGAATAATATGGCTGCTGACAGACATATACAAGAAAAAAAACAAAGAATCTAAAGAAACACTGAACTAAAGAGCAACATTTGGCAGGGCTGGCTATCCAAATACTATGTCTTTTAACTGTCACTGTCAGTGTCTTCCATAGGCTTGTACATTGTTGATTTTACTGTGTTGTTGCTAAATAGTCTGGCTTAAAATGGTAGCAACTAATAGGTTGTTAGAATTGAAAAACAGCAGCAGCAGATCTCTCTACTCAGTCACTGTAAAAGTGCTACAAAGTAAAATATATGCTATGTCTGCTATGAGCTTCAAGTAGAGCATAGAATGCCTTTTAGAAGCTTCGAATATCTGTGTTTAATCTAAAATGGCCTAAAATGTTCGAGTAAATCACTGTTTACTTAACACTAGCAAGTTACTAGAATCCCATAGGGAAGCCAGCAGAATTTAGCATTATCATAGTGTTGGGTTTTAACCAACTTCTGACATTTATATCCCAAATTGAAGGTCTAGCTCTAATAGTCATGGTTCTGTAACCTTTGATTCTTTCATAGTAACAAAGTGCACAAGCAACTGAGCTCCAGCATGGGCTAGTACAGACGGTTCTAGAGTCAATTTGGGAAAAAGTGCTAACAGCATTAAAAAATTAGTGGCCTTAAAACTTCAGTGCATTAACACATTATCTCTCACAGCCCCAATGTCAATGTATTGTTCTTTTCTTTGGCAGCGAACATCCTTACACAGCAAATTGGGCAACTATTTCATCATCTGATTTGGTGTGTTTATATCCAGTTACAACCTGAGCCTTAAGTCTATAAATGATAATATTGAACATCATGAACATTTTAACCTCATTACACAGATTGCTGTACTGGTACATGGGACCCATGCAAGGGCCTTTCAATCCAAGAGCAAACTTTACAACACATGATCTGTAGGTAGGCCTAGGTGTGGATATGATTAATTGGTAGAAAATGGTGAATGATTTTAAATAGAGGCACCTCTCTGTGTGGAGTGAGCTGAGAATGCATTAGAGAAAGGAATGGTGCAGTTGGGAGTGAGCGCCACTCCTCTATTCGCGGTGAAGTGTTGAACCATGTGGCTGGATTTATGAGCACCCAGAGAGAGGAAAGAGAGAGAAGGGGAGAGAGGGAGGCTTGACTGGTTGGAACACGTTTATGATGCTCCAGAGAGAAAGTGCTGGGGGAAATGTGAGCGAGAGAGAAAGGGAGAGAGATTGACAGAAAGGGAGAGAGAGTGAGAATGGATGTGCTGAGGGGCGAAAAAGTGGGAGCAGATGAAATATACATCAAAATAGTTCACACTCTTTTGCCCTGAAAAGGAAACGATATTTCCTCCCCTCCAGCTTCCCATGAGCCTCTCTGACAAGGTGCTCCACGACAGGCCAATCCCACGAGAGGCATTTTAAAAAATGATTGTCCTCCGGCTGACATCATTGCAACTTAAATCCCCTGTTTATCGCACATTTATCACAGCCTAGCTAGCTAGCTAACATGACAACATGACCAAAAACAGGCCGTGTCTCAGTTTCTTCATTAGTTCTTTACATAGTGAAGCAGTTCAAAGTGAATAGAAATTCTGGTGGATGAAGCCTGTTAGCTATGCGGCTTCAAACATTTTTACTTTATATATGTGTAATGCTGTGCTGCTGTAGGTCACACCCTGTAAAGAATTTTATACATATATATGTATATATATATACACACACACACATGTATATATATACATATATATGTATAAAATTCTTTACAGGGTGTGACCTACAGCAGCAGAGCATTACACGTATGTATATATATATATATATATATATATATATATGGAACAAAACCATTTTTGTTGTTTTTCAGTTTTTGACATAATTTGAAAATATCTGTTACTCTTTGCATTGCGTGTAAATTTCATGATGAATGGGCCAAAAGAAGTGACCAAAAATGACTTAGAAAAATTCTGGATCCATTGACTTACATCGAAAGTAAAGTAGGTTTTTTCCTTCTCCATCTATTAGGGGTTCAAAATCCAAGCCACATATTTTTACTTTATTTTACAGTATTCTACAGTGTACAGTGTACTTACTTTTACAGTGACTTTTTCAGTAAAGGTTTAAAATTAATGTCTTTTGCTGGAAATTCAAGGAGGATCTGAGCAGGTCAGCACACACTAATGTCATGTATTTTATTAATTTTGAAGTTGATAAAAAAAATAAAGTGCAACAGTTGTAAAATATAGCATGCTATAGACCAGTGATTCCCAACCCAGTCCTCAGGGCCCTCTTAACACTCCATATTTTTGCTATAACTCCATTCACAGCACATTAGGAATAAAGAAAAAAGGGGTCTGTCTCGGAGGCTGTGGGGGCCTGGTTGGGAACCAATATTATAGGATGTTCTGTTAACCAGCTGTAGCTAGTGGGTAATGGCACGGGTTAACATTTAGAAATATGAACAGAGACAAAAATGCAACTGGATAGCTTAGTAGCTATTAGGCTGCTATGAATATTTAAGTTAGAAGCAAACAGTGATAATGACACCTAATTATCTTGCTTTTTAAATGAAAACTTTGCTCAGACAGAGCTCACTGGTTTGGGGGAATTTTCAGATAACAAAATTTCCGGTCCAGTGGAACCATTCTGACAATGGCTCACCCTAGAAATGACTGAGTCCTTGGCCAGTACTCTAACTACCCTTTGAGACCCTCAGTTTTTCTTGGTGTTGAATGTGCCGATGCCAACAATTTCCTCGTTCTGACAAAAATGCAAGGGCTCTTTAAACATTGTGATTCTGTTTGTATTAAGACGTGACGACCTGGTGTGGTTTCAAAGTTTTCATTCGAACCAGCTTTGCAATGAGGACTTCAAAGCAAGATTGTTCTGTTTTATAAGCCACCCGTGGGAAATCCATGTTCGAATGAATCAAAATGCATTGACAGTGCACTGAGCTCAGAGAGACAGAGCTGTGGGGTGGAAATGGTTTATAATACTTTCGCTGGAGAAGGATTCCTTTGATTACTCAATAGTTATTGCATTAGAAGTCTAACATCTGCGTTGAACATTAAGGGACAATATGCATGTGTGAATTTCTCTCTCAGTAGAGTTGCTACAGCTGTTTGAAAGCCTAACACATGCTGCATGATTAAGGATGCTTACTGATGTATTCTTGAGTGTAATTTGGGCCAGAAAAAAAAGTAAATGACATACAATGCATGCATTTTTAATAGATTGTTTTTCATCTAAGCATTCAAAAGCTGGCATACAGGGCCATTTCTTCAGCTTTTGTGCAGCTTAGATCACCATAATTGAGAAAAAGAGGTGCTGACATCGTTTGGAATGGTCTGGAATTGCCATATGTAAATGTGTGGGAACATATTTTTGATTGGTTTCCATGGCATAAGCCATTTGGACGTACAGGCTTACAAATACAAAGCATTTGGAAATTCGAGAGGTTGAGACAGTTTTCAACAAAAATGCAACTCTTTACTCGAAATCCACATTATTTAGACACCGTTTAATAGCTCTAATAAAAGTGGCAACGTGTGACTGTATTTCACAAGACTTCAGCATGTCCTCAGGGACCTTGCACTTTTACCCTAAGCCTAAGTGTGAGAAAGGCCAAGATGTGCTTGATCTCCAAAGGTTGCTTCTTTAGTTTTGCATTGGAGCTACAAGGCTGATGTAGCTGAGAAGAAATGGAAGCTTAGGATCACCGGTTAGCATCATGCTAACTCCAGGCCTAGACCATCACATTTGTATTGCAAATCGTGTTGAGTCTTTAAGTAATCTCGAATAGGCATGCTAAAGTCTAGGTTTCTGTCACTGTATGACTGTATGGGTGAAATTCAGACTTTCAGGTGGCTTCTGCTACTGCTTTTAGCAATACAGCATACCTTGTGAGGTTTTGTAAAGACTCAACATTTGAGGCAAGTCTTTGAAGGTTAAAACTGGACCAAGTTGGGGCGTCTTCTTCAGAGGCCTGCTGGAAAAATCTGCATAGACCAGCATAGCTTGTCAACAGCAAAACAATATATCTACATTTTTGTTGTTTTGTAGTTCCAGTTCAAAATCACCAGCTGCTGTTTACATTGTACCTAAACGTCATGATATATGGATCAACAGAAACTGGAACAAATCATTTTACATTGACTTCCAGTAAAAAATTAAGTACATGTTTTCCTTCTGCTGTAAAGTTACCATTTTTGAGTTGACCATATGTTCTTTTAGATGCTGGTATACTGCTCAGCAGCAATGAAAGCTGTTATCCTGATCACCACCAGCTTAATCATATGTTGCGTTTTGGACCCAAACCCTCTTTGGTTTAGTTTGTTTTTCTATTTGTCTTCTAATGTTCTATAATGATCAATATAGGATACACCAGAGGTGTCCAATTTTATCCACAAAAGGCTAGTGTGGCTGTAGGTTTTTATTCTAAACAAGCAGGAGCACAACTGAATCTATTCGTTAAATCAGCTGGAAGACCTGCAGGCCCAAAGGTTCTTTAGATAAAACTGGACAGCCCCAGGTATCACTATCTAAACATATATGCTGCACAAATAAAACCATGAGAAAAGAATCTACTGTTTGTTCACTGTGTCTTCTGTAGGCTAACCGATGCACAAACCATATGAAGATACATATTTCATAGCTTTTTGAATATAGATATAATACAGAGAACAGGATCACTTATCTTTTTATCCTTCTAACCGTTTTAACATAGCCTAACTTTGCTTGTGCGAGCAAGCAGGCTGTATCAGTCCAGCACACTACTGTCCTAAAAGGTATGCTTGAAATAGTAATGGCCTTGGTGGTGTGTTAATGTGTTGCCCTAATCAGTACAGTAATTGTGATCTGAGCCCCAGCTCAGAACACACCTGCTCCATAATTGAAAACCCCACCCATGTGGGAGGTACGAAAAGAGAGGGGGGACACAGGGAGCTAGAATGGCATTTTATCTACTTCAACAAATGGAACGCATTTAGACTGAGGCAGCACTAACCAGACAACGGAGCTAAAACCGCACACCTGGCAACCCTAAGTGTGCCCAGTGCTAATTGGCACATTACTTGTGCTACATTAGCTTCGTAGCTTCAGTACAACACTAAAGAACAAACTTCAGACACCAAACCCGTCTTGTCTGATTGAGGACATTTGGGCTAAGGGGGAAACTGTACAAATTTGATTATTCCTTTTAGCCAGTGGCATCAACAAGCGCATAATTGAGTTCACTTAAATGGTTTTGAGGAAATTAGCTGTTTGAAGCACTTTTACGTCCTTTGTGTGTTCACTAATTAGTTCCAGATGCACAATAAATGAATAAGAGCAACTCAAGTAATTCAAGGTAATCAGTTTGCTTGAACTGTTCTTGGCTTTTGTGGTGATTCAGAACATTGTAAAGTCAACAGTGCTTCTATTGTAGGTTATGTGCCCTGCAATCTGTGTATAGACTTCAGTTCATTTTTGCGCCAGTGAGGGAACCTGAATAGGATTGACAGAGATTTAATAAAAGGGATGCCCGCACCATGATGAATTCAGAGTCCCTGAGATGGAATGTAATTTTTTTCAGCCTAATCTAATAGGATGTGGTCTGGATAGCAAAGTGGGCCTTGAGCTGCTCTGGGGAAAGAGGTGGGGAGTGTATTGGGGGGTGGGGGTGGGGGGTTGAAGGCCATTAGTACGGAGCCTGTAGTATCTCAGTGGAGTTGTTTTGGTTGTTTTGAATCGTAAGCAGCATCTTACTTATAGGGCCCAGCGCTGTCACTAAGGAGACAGCAGGGAGAGAGAGAGCGCCCAATGAAAACACAGCTGATGTGTGAGATGGGGAGGAAAGGAGACGCGAGCCTGCGTCTGTGGATGTGTGTGTGGGGAAGGGAGAAAGACAGACATGTTTGTGTGTGTGTGTGTGTGTGTGTGTGTGTGTGTGTGTGTGTGTGTGTGTGTGTGTGTGTGTGTGTGTGTGTGTGTAAAAGCAGCAGATGTGCAGTTACGATCTTATTATTTTCAGGGTTATAGCTCTCTCTCTCTCTCTGGCTCTCTCTCTCTCCTCCCATTATTCAGAAGAGAGAAAATAGTTAAAACTGCACTGTAGGCTACATCCAATAGTATCCATGCAGAAATGCAGGTTTACATTATATTAGATTAGATTTACTTTAGTGGAAATATGCCTTTGGCCTCACCACAGATGGATATACAAAACAGTATATTGTGAGGGGAAACGAGTACTCAGACACTTTTGTTTGTTACTTAATATGCTTCCAGTTCAAGTATCCACATCATATTTTACACACATAATGATTTTTGACTTTTGTATAAAAATAAACAAAAATATATTGATATGGATAAACCATTCAAGCATCTTCAAAAACCAGTCTAGAGTTATTTTGGCTGTATGTTTGCGGTTGTTGTTTTGATCTTCTTTCCAGTTTCTTGGCTGATTAAATTCTCCTCTGATATGGGTACATCAGTTCATTCATGTCACCTTCAATGATGTGTAATGCCCTGTATGGTTTGCAGAGAAGCAGCCCCATATCATGATGATCCCATCTTCATACTTAACTGTGCGTGTGGTGTTCTTGGGACCAGCAATTCTTTGTCCAAACATGACAAGGGGAATTATTCAGTAATTCAGGATGCGTCACTCTAAAAGCGGCCGTTTGACTTTCTCAATTTGAGAACGTTTGAAGTGATTATAATCATTTCAATAAATAACTTCAGTAAATCATGATGCATCGATCTGAAGCTGCTGAATCAATCTTGAAAAAGTGAAAAAATAAAAGCTCGGTCGTCATATTTTCCTTGCGTCACTGCTGTGTGAAGTGACATTTTAGTATTCAGTCACATTTTTTAATTACGCTTACTTGAGACTTCATGATTCACTGAATCTTTTACTAAAGGATCAATGATTCAAAATGAATCATTGTGAGATCAAGTATTCACACCCCTGCTAGACGCCCTAGCTATGGATATTTAATTCAGACGCCCACACACAAACACCGAAATTGCTGTCAACTGGACAAACTCACGTAGAACAACTGAGCCCACAGCCGGCCATACCTCGTCTCATTCTTTGCAACTTTTTGAAATTTTTTCCTTCACCAGTCAGACAGACAGTTAAAAATAGCCACCATTAGTGCTGAGAAACTGCAGACATGTTGATACTACTCTGAGAGGAAACCCTCTGAGAGTGAGTGTGAGCACATTATAATCCCATATGGACATCTGGAGCCCTCCATTTCTTCTTCCATATGGATTATCACCATGATGCTTTGTTGCTTCTCGCACAGGGATTAACGGATTGCACTTCTTTGTTGTTTTTGTTGTGGCAGTCTGCGCTGCCGTTGTCTTGTTTATGAGGACTTCTTTGAGCTGTTGCTGTTTTTATTCTTTTTTTATTTTTTTCCTCCTCTCCTCCAAATCCTGTTTAATATGGATTATGTAGGCTGCTATGAGCGCACTGGGATTACTGTGGCCTAGACGACTGTACAATAATGTGCTAGCTTCAAAAAGAGGATGTTTTTTGTTCGTTTAGTTGCTAAGCTGAAAAGTTATTTTTTACTAAAATGGAATAAATCCTCTGTGTGAGTTCTATATATGACAACAGCAGAGACAGAACTCCACTGGATACAGCTTTATATAGCGACTGTAGCTGAGCTTGACGTACAAGCTAAACTGATGCACAGACAAATAAATAAAAATGAAATTGATGTGGATGTATAGGCTCTTTCACTGTTGTAGCACTATGCTAACAATGCCCCCAGAAGTGTTAGCATATCCAACACATACTTTTGGGAATTTTAGCATAACACTGTTTGTTAAGAAAAAAGCATTTTCGCTTACCATGGAATGATAATTGAATACAATCTTTCCCCTTACTCTAAATGGAGGGACTCAGCCAACTTTAACTTCGGAAAAGATATTTGCAGACACAAATATTGAAACAAGCTACAAGCGTAGATTGTAGAAGCCACAATTTGCACACCTTTAAAATAGACAAAAAAATAGGAATGGCCTGAAATAATTTAGAAAAAAAAAACTGTTGTTACGTTCACTTACACTGAAATTTAAGAGCATTTTAACTTCTTTTGTCAAGTGACCATTTACATCACAGAACCATTTTCATGTAATTGCATAATTACAGTCACACAGCAAAATATTTAATTATGTCAATAGTTAATTTACTTTCTGTATCAGCAGTTTCAGAATTAAGAGTCTTATAAGGAAAAAATATTTAAACAGAACACAGAACAGAACATTACACCTGATCCATTCACAGTCCATAACACTGATAATACATACTCCATTCTTTCATACTCACAAAAACTGTTAATGCATTATTGTGCTCGATTCCTAAGATTACACTTCACTCAAAAATAAAAGTATTTTTATATTGAGTGCTAAAAAGACTTGTTCTAATGATTTGCGGTAGCATTTTCTTTGCGTGGCATGGGTCTGAACTGACAGTGGTGTTTGTGTCCTC
The DNA here is from genome assembly GCF_015220715.1 of Pygocentrus nattereri. NCBI lineage: Eukaryota > Metazoa > Chordata > Actinopteri > Characiformes > Serrasalmidae > Pygocentrus > Pygocentrus nattereri. The sequence continues at coordinate 23,836,903 of NC_051222.1, forward strand.
AGCCTCAGATGGCTGAGACTTTGTCAGACTGAGTGTATTGCCAGGCCAGTTGTTGCTATTGTTTTGAAATGTCATGTCGAGTGTGATCAACTCCCCTAACAGAGCCTGCACTCTTAATGCTGACATCCTTAAACAAAGGAGCAGCTCACAGCCAAGAGAGAGATATATTACCTCTGTGGGTGAGAGAGAGAGAGAGAGAGAGAGAGAGAGAGAGTGTGTGTGTGTGTGTGTGTGTGTGTGTGTGTGTACAGAAGTGCGTCTGCACATGTATACAATATTCTGTGAAAGACCACCATTTCATTTATTCAACATTCAGTTGAAGCAGCCTTTAAGCATAGGTTATTCATTAGACACACATTCAGCAGCTCGACTAAAGCAGACGACATATATTTAGCAGCACATTTCACAGTAGCTTCACCAACTAAATACAATATCAAATAATATCAAATTGTATGGTGCTTAGTGTGTCCACTTTTTGCCGATTCTATGCTTTTCAGGGCACTTGCTTGTTTTTCAAAGAAATCTGCAGGGATATTTTTCCTCACCTCCAAAGTTCATTCTTTGTAGTTAGCTGCACCTTCTGCTTCTCATGATCCAGGTAATCCCAAACCCAGTGTCTGGACTTGGGTTTCTGGACTCTGGGCTGTTCAGTCTGCTGTTCTAAGATCACCAGCAGCTGCTCAGTCTGATATCATCTTATTCTCAGCAATGTGCTTGGGGTTGTTATCTTGCTGTACACTAAATTTCCTCCCAATCACACATTCTCCAGATGGTATTGTATGAGGTATCCATGATTTCTTCAATCAAAAAGAGTTCGTCAACTCCAGATGTTGCTATACATCCCCAAATGTGCACTAATACTTTGCCCATGCTTGACTGATGGTTGTAGACATGGTTTAAGGTATGCTTCATTGCTTTAGTGCCATACTGTCTTCAGTTATTTCCAAAGATCTCAGGTATGGACTCATCAGTGCACACAACCTTACTCCACATGTCGGATGTCCATTTTCAGTCTTGTGTAAAATGTCCTTTGTCCTTTTCTCAATAAGGGCTAAGGGCTTCTTAGTTCCCTATTTGTCATTTTGTCTATTTTTTGTATTTTTTCTGAAACTATTGATATTATATTTGAAGTTCTATTTAGTTGTTGATGCCTCTGTGTTATTTTCTGATAAATACATTTTTTTCTTCGTTTTTTCTGACACTGAAAATGAAAAGAAGCTTAATGGTCACTTTGACTGGAAATTAAATGAATGAAAGGGTGGTCTTTGACTTTTGCCCAGCACTATGTGTTGTGTGTATGTCAGTGTACACGAATGTGTATTTTCATACACACAGTTGCTCACAAATGTTGGAACACCCCTGGTCAGATTTCATATTTTTTTAATTTAGTTGATAAGTTGATAACAGCTACAGGAGACACATTTAATATTTTCAGCCAATTGTAGTTCACAATTTTAGCTGAGTTCAACATATTAGAACAAAACAACATAAAATATAAAATGTGACAACGTTGGCACAGGCCACATTTTATTATCTGTCATATTAATTTCAGCAAATAAACAGAAATTATGCATTAAAATGTGTAGAAGTGTGTTTTCTGTTGAGGATGTGTTCACTTATTTTCACTTAGAAAATCAACTTAATGTCATTTGACCAGGGGTGTGCAAACCTTTGCACATTTGTATATATGCATATACAGTACTGTGCACTTAAACACATTATTTAAAACCATTTATCTTAGCATTACTTGGCATGCTTGCATGTAAAAACACCATATACATTTAGGAAAACACAAATAAACAAAAAATACATAGTAAAAAGAATTACTAGTGTGAATAAGAAAGTTTAGTTCTGGATGTCCTTGTAGCTCCTAGCCATCATAAATTCCATTGGCAGTACACTTTATTTATTCACGGAAGCATTGTTTGAGCCAATCCTGGAATTGGATGTGAACTGCAGTTAATACTGGGCCTCCTCAAGTACAGGATTCGAAGTGGCTCATTGAACACATATGGAAAATCATTACTTATTGTACTAAATTTGTATTACATAATATTTTGTAGCATTATTGATTCAGGAGGGAAAAAACACACTAAAATATGTAGTGATATGCGCTGCTGTAAGTCATTCTGTAAAGCCTGAAATAATAATTGAAAAGTCAAAGACATCATGTCTAATTTTTTTTTGGACCATGCCATACATCTTTATGTTTAAGTTAAGTGATCATTTTTTAATCCCACAAACAGGGAAATTCCACCTCTGCATTTAACCTATCCGTGAACACCACATACACACTAGTGAATACACACACACTAGGGGGGCAGTGAGCACACTTGCCTGGAGTGGTGGGCAGCCGTATCCACGGCGCCCGGGGAGCAGTTGGGGGTTATGTGTCTTGCTCAAGGATACCTCAGTCATGGACTGTTGGCACTCACAATCATCATATTCATCCACTTGGGAAAGGGGTTGGGAAAGGACACTGGATTTTACAAAATATTGTACACAATGCATGCAGTTACACATTTCCACCAGAGAGGTCTCCAAATTACCTAGTGTGGCTTTAATGTTACGTCTGTTTACTATAACATATAGTGCTCTTACTGCCCAAACAAATAGCTTTATACTTAAGTATAATTTTCTTGGGTGCCTAAAAGTTTTGCACAGTACTGTATTTGTATATACAGTCATAACCAAAAGTTTAAACAGTCAAATCATGTTTGTCGATTTTCGAAGAGAAAATGAGTGACAAATAATACGTTTGCTACAGAAAGCAAATGTAAATTTGGTATTTTCTACATATTTTAATGCACAATTTCTATTTATTTGCAGAGTTTAACATATTGGAAAAAACAAGCATAAAATTTGCCATAATTTTTGTATTGGTCTCATTTTGTGTTTTTTTTTTTATGGTAAATTCAGGAAATAAACAGTGCTTGTGCATTACAATATGCAGAGGTGTGATTTTTATAGAGGATGTGTTAATTTATTTTCACTTAAAAAAAACCAATAAAACCAGGTGCGTCCAAGCCTTTGCGTATGTCTGTGTGTGTTTGCATGCATGTTTCTATGCGTGTATGTGTGAGTGTGTGTATTGATGCATTTAGCTTACAGACAGACCGCTGTTCTGAATGTGCTGCTGATGAAAGCACACACTGATACATAATCAGAAGCGGGCTTTTGGAATCACACCATGGAGACGAGATTTCACTCATAAATTGACCATGAAGTACCCAGAGAGACACACAGTGGCCTGTGTGTGTCTGATTAGCCACTTTACAACACCCTGAAGAATCTGAGAGAGCTTTTACTGCACTTTTATTCTTCATACGTAAGAGCATACTCACCCATTACATTACCACCATGATGGAGTGATACCACATAATAGCCTATAAGAGTTTTGCTGTCTTGTTGACAGCTTGTGGGATTGCATGCAGGCTTTTCCACATAAAACAATGACACAAACAAGCAGAACTAATTTAACTCTTCACTGATACTGATTCTAATATCAAAATCAGATTCCAATATAAAACTCAACCGAGTTTTATACAGAGCACCTACCCGATGCCAGTGCTCTCTTAAGATGTTAAACTTTTGTTATTAGCAAAGTAACATCAGCTACAATAAATTAAACTCTTGTTGCAACATTATGACTACAGGCAACATCTAAAAGGGTCCCATGTTGACCAGCTATTTCAGCCAGGGCTGGCTGTTAACTCACTCACTATGGTGACACTAATGCTAGCTATAACGTCAACAAAATGTTTGGTTCTACAATTCTTCTTCTGGAAGTGCTCTTTTCTTCTCTGGTAATGCGCTCTTCCAAATATCAACTGAGATCAGATTGCTACCCTGAGGCAGACCAGTGTGGCATCTTTAGGTACTTAAGAATACCAAAGAGTGAAGCTTGTCAATTGTAAGTGAAGCAGCTAAACAATGAGCTTTCCTGGAATTTGTATTTGAGTGTCTATTTTTACCTAACAGACAGCATAGAGTCATAATAAGTTTATTATCATGGACTACCCAGAATTTAGTGCTTGTTGATACTAATCTTTGATCATTAGTTACATTCTTGTTGGTCTAAAACAATCAAGGTTGTTTACTAGCTTGAACAGGCAAAACATGCTGAACAACTGGTCGTTTTGGTCATGCTGGTTATTCATCATCATCAATCCCTAGTTAGCATCTGGATGAAGACGATCACGTAAATACTGCTGCGGCTGCCGCAGAACTATGAACTTGACTGACAATGTTTCTCCATCTTTTACGATCCATAGCTAATGGTTTTGTATGGTTGAGATCAAGCGGTTGGCTCTTTAGGTCTTCTTTGATTTGCTGGTCCGCAATTTCTGGTGCAGTGCATTAGATTCTCCATTGGGCAGGTCGCTGCCTCCAAATGGTGCAGTATTTGGTTTACGTGCATTCTGCGCATACGTTTAAACCATTTCAGCCTACGCTGTTGTAGCTGTTCCTTGATGGTTTATTGCTGTTGACATCTGGCTCAGATGGTGTCGATGTTTATGTGATCATGAAAGGAGATCCCAAGGATCTGCGTCAGGCATTGCACTTGGAAAGTTTCAAGTTTCTGATTAGTAGAGAAGGATTGGTGGGATCAGTGTTTGGAAGAGGTGGGTCTTGGTCATCACCGAGATGCTATTCCTCTTCCACAGGCATCATTTGAGTGAGGCAAGTACTGTGGCAGCGTGTCCAACTTGAGCATGTGTCTTCTTCCAAGATGACACTTTCTTCTCCTGAACTAGTGACCCAAGGTATTTAAACTCCTGCTCAATTTGGATTCCATTGAGGTGAACTATGGTCTGCGATCCATCCATTGTGAGCACTTTAGTCTTTTCCATATTGACCACATGACTGAGTGATGTTGGCAGTGTCATGAATATCCATGGCTTCCGCATCATTGTCTATGCAGTCATCCAGGTTGATTAAGCTAGCAACACTGGTCACCTAGCTTGGTCAAGCTAGGCTTTTCAACCAGCTTGGTCATTCATCAAACTCAATACCCTGTACAGGACTAGCGTAACCAGCTTAACCAGTTACCAAGTTGTTGTTTTTTAGCCAGGTTGTTTGTGTCACCGATTCATTTTATATTTCTTATTATGTTTAATAAGATATTTAATTAATTATATAATATTTATTCATATTTTTAGTATAACCTGTATTTTTAACAGTCATTCAGCAACATATTTTTGCTAATATTTAAATGATTTTATTCAAGGAAATTTATAAAATTGTAATGAAAATCATAATATATGAATAAATAGTGATTAAATAAAAACAAAAGTGGTCAAAATGTCTTTTGTGAACCAAAACATCCTGCGTTTCTGTTTTTTGGTAGTAATGTAAATCAACAATATACTGGCAGTAACAATAACAATGAAATGTCTACGTGGTCTTGTGAGAATATTTGAAGATGAGGTGTTTTGACTCAAAATGAGTATTTATTTAGAAACTAACTGAATCCCATTGTGTCAATAACTGCTAAAGGGAACAAAGTAGGGCATTCTGGTTGCCTTGGAAGCTTGAGCAGTGATTGACATGTAGATAGGCTCTCATCAGGAAGCTGTTCAAATAGCTGCAGCAGATCAATATTTAATCATGGCTACTTTACACCGCGGAGAGTTCTCATTTCTGATCCGTCTGAATAAAAACCTCAATCAATCTGTGTTTGGCCTGCGTTGTTTAAGAATGCAGCTCTTAAGCTTTTATATTAATGAAACGTCAAATCTGAGTTAATTTTGAAAAACACACCTGAAATAAAAAAGTAAAAGTAGAATAAAATCATGTACACTAACTGTCAAAAGTCTGAGTTTGCTTGAAGCTAGCTTTTTGATGGTTGTCTATGTTTTAAACTGGGTGAAGTCTGTAATGAATGCATAGTTTATTAAGTTGGACTGTACGTGACTGGATCACATTCAAAATTTAATGTCAAACATTGTCAATTATGAAACATTTGGTTTCCAGCCTGTGCACTCAGTCTATTGACACGTGCTGTACACATTTACTAATGTGTTTGATTATGCTGTGTTGTTTGGAATATAGAATGAATGAGTAATGAAAGCATGTGAAAATGAAAGAGTATGTAATAAATCATGAATCATAAATAGCCCCTTGTGAGGAAAGAGCTCAGAGCAACCTTGAGAGCATTGATCCCTAGATCATTCATTTTACTACACGGCAAATCAATTTTCAAACCAATGATATGAAGATTGGTATCGACTGGCAGGGGCGTTGGCAGACGTGAGAGTGCAGTGTGATTTGCTGGACACATTGATGTGTTGGAGTTAAAGTGAATTATTGTGTCCAGGATAACACCACAAATAAGTAGGTGATGATGTTCTTTATCTTTATAAGGAAATCTTTTCTATAGTCTATGTGTACTCAATTGATCTTTAACCAATATTAAAAAGTGTTCAAATGAGAATTTCCCCAAATTTTCCAGTTATTCAATTATTACGATATAAACAAAGCCATTCATAGTGGTTTGATGAAAAGTACACTGTTCTAGAGAAACTGAGTATAATTTTTTTATTGTGGTAGTGACAGGAACCAGACATCAAGCATTAAATCCCTCTAAAAGCTACCTGATAGAAAGCTATTACACAAAATCATTATGGAAAAAACTACCTAATGACTGGGACATTGTTTTAAGATAGTTTTGAGATCAGGTTTTGGCTCAAAGCATATTTTTAAAACCCATAAATGATGGAAGGGCACATGCAGGGTGATATAAGGTAAGATAATCCCCAATTAAACTTTCATTTTTAGATTGACAACTATCTTACCAACTCAGAAGACTTGTGAAGGGTTACTAGTCAATATAGATATGTGAAATGTAGATATCAAGACCCCTGGATCCCATTGCCACCACTGTAAATAAATCTGAGTTGCTAACATTTTCTACCATGCACCATTTCACATTAAGAAACTCTGAATTACTTCTGCAATTAATCGATTTAAATCTGTAGAAATTTTTAAGACTTTAAAAGTGGCAGAGTCATAGGATGCCACCTTTGCCATGAGCCAGTTCATAAAATTTCTGCCCTGATCATGCCCCTAGTCAACTGTAAGTGCTATTGTTGTGAAATTGAACTGTCTAGGTGCAACAACAGCTTAGCCACAAAGCAACAGACCACACAAACTCACAGAACAGGGACACCAAATGACGTCCATTAGCAATGGGCTGTCGAGCAGAACAACTGTGTTCTCTGGAGTGATGGTGCTCCACTATCCAATATACCTTTGGCATGAGCTGGAGTAGCATTTGTGATCCAGAACTAATCCAACCTGTGCCTGTCATTCAATCAGTATTTCACTTGCTTTTGAAGCTGAATGCAATCAAATCTGGACAGCAATGTTCTAACATCTAGTGTACAGCCTTCAGTAAAGAGGGAGGCAAACTCCCTATTAATTCCCTAGTTTTCAGAAGAACTTGGATGAGAAGGTGTCTACAAACTTTTGAATGTATATTGATGGTGTACCAAATAAACAGACAACTCAGTGAACATAGCCCTAAAACTTTACAGCCAATAAAGAAAAACAGGAAAGAAAGAACAAAAAAAACAGCTGCTATGGTTCATAAAGTTAGAATATCTCCAATCCGTCCTCATGGATTTCTCATAGTCTGATCTCCCTGCTTTAATATTTATCTATATAAATGGCATGTGAGCTTTTCTCACAGACACACAGTTGAGCCATCTGACACTCCATCCATCATTACCATCATGTGCTGGATTTTATCAAGAACACTCCAGCAGATGGGCCGTGAATAAGAGCAGAAGTGTGAAAGCATGCATGCACACATGCGCCCTTTCGTGCAAACGTCTCAAGCTTATACAATCTTCTCAGAACGCCGTCTTCTTTGAAAGACATCTCACTTTCTGACACTTGTCTTGATCCTTATCCAAGTTCCATGGTAACTCTATTGAAAGCACCTCCATGAAGGGACTCTGAGCTCCAGACACTGAGAGGATTTTTTGGGGGAAAACCCTGCAGTGGGATACTCCCTCTGGATATCAGCCCACAAACCCAAGAAGATGTACACCAATAGAAAAGACTCAGGGGATGCTGTTCAGAGGTCTCATTTCCATCACAGCAGCTATAATCTGACACATTGTTGGATGTCACTACCAGGCCTTGATTATCTTTAGGATTGGATGTTTCAGATAAGACGTAGTAATTAAAGTGATAGTTGTTTTAGTAGTAAATTTAATCAATCTTCCCTGAAAATATAGATGTTTCTTTTGTTAATTTTGTTTAATTTTTTTGGTTTTGCACTGGAGCTGTAAGGCTAATGTTGCTAACAGTGGAAGCCATGTTGAGTAGTTGTGGAATATAAAATAGACTTGTGGATGGAATTTCTGGCATTGTATGAAGTACTGTTCTCTATTAAAATTGACAAATGTACAGTGCCCTTCACAAATATTGGCACCCCTAGTAAACATGAGAATAACAGGCTGTAAAAAACATTCTTTATTGCTTATAAAGAATGTTTATAAAGAAATAAATACTTATCGTAAATCTATGTTGTTGTCATCCTTACATTGAATACTTTGTGAAGCCTCTGTTTGCAAATTTAATAGAAATGTATATACATATTAGACAATGGCAAAGCCTTGGTTTTGCAGTCAGTGAACCACTTTGGTGTTGATTTTCAGGTGTGTTTTGGATCATTGTCCTGTTGGAAGATCCTAGCCCAGTTTAAGCTTCCTAGCTGAGGCAGTCAGATTCTGATTTAACATCTGCTAGTAATTGATGAAGACTGTGATACTATGTATACAAACAAGTTGCCCAAGGCCTTCTGAAGAAAAGCAGCTTCATAACATCACAGATCCACCACCATACTTCACAGTGGGGATTGGGTACTTTTCTGCATGGCTGTCTTTCTGTCTATGCCAAACTCACCTCTGGTGTTTGTTGTAAAATCTTTATTTTTGTCTCATCTGAATATGGTCTCATTGAAAGTTCCAGTAACATGTGGCAAAATGTAGTTGCTGTTTGTTGGTCTTTGATGGCAGAGGCTTTCTTCTGGCAACATTACCAAACAACTTAAGGTTATGCAGGTGACATCTGATTGTAGCTTGGGAGATATTCTGACCCCAAGACCCAACTATAGCCTGCAATTCCTGAGCTGTGATCCTTGGAAATTCTTTGGTCACTTAAACCATCCTCCTCACTGTGCATGAGGTCAGAATACATTTACATTTACAGCATTTAGCAGATGCTCTTATCCAGAGCGACTTACGAGAAGTGCTTTGTCTATCTAGGGAAAGTATCTTTGCTAGTTACCAACAGGTCAGAGAGGAAGCCAGTCCTGAGCTCAGATACTGCCAGAAACAAAGTCACTGTAGATACCGAGAAGAAAGGAACAGAGTTGAACACAGAACTCTGTGCCATTCAACACAACACAATACAATGAAATACAATACAATTAACTAGACATATGTCCCATTCCTAGACATGATAGATATGTCCTGTTCCCACAGATTCTTAACATCTCCCTCAAACCTTCTAATTATTGCCTTGATAGTGGAAAAAGCCAATTTGAACTGTGTAGCTATTTGCTTGTAGCCATTTCCTGATTTGTGCAGCTCGCACATCATCATCAACTGTGTTCTCTGGTCTTTCTCATAGTGATGGATGATGTATGTGTAGGGAATGTAGTGTCACCATAGACTTATTCTAGGGGTGGCAACAATTGTGTCTCACCAATTTGAGAAAATATTTATTTCATGATAAGTGAAATAAACTTCTGAACTTCAAACAAAGCTGGTAATATTTTAAATGAAAGATCAAAAGGATACACATTAAAGCATATTTTATTACAATTTGTTTTGCTCATGTTTATCAGAAGTACCAATATTTGTGGAGGGCAATGTGTGTCACATAATGTGTGTCATGTAACCACTATTGGAACAAAGATAGTTGGTTTTCATTCAACGATTAGCAAATGTATGTGTTGGACATGTTAGCATTACTGTATACACTGTTAGCATATTGCTAATAGTGTGAAAGAGCTTATGCGTCCATTTGAAGGCTGTTTTAACTTATTTTTCTTCACATCCTATGCATCCTATCCTATACCAGCTGTATAAAGATGCATGCAGTGTGTAAAATACACCCTGATAGTTGGGGGCCCCGTATTGGCTAGCTACTCTAGCATTGGCTGGCTGCTAACTTAACAATTCTTCTTTTGGATGTGCTCTTTTCTAGTTTGGTCTAGTTTGCTCTTCCACACATTAATTGAGATCTTACACATCTCTTTTGCTCTTGTTTTGAGAAATAAGTAATAATTCACTCTTTCCAATTCATCACTTGCAAAATTGGTCAAGTTTTTGTCCACATTTTTTTATGGCATACTATAAAGTTGCTCAGAGGTCTACTGGGCATAGTTTCAGTTGCTAGGCAATGACCAACTGGGTGAACCAGTCCCTGAGGCAGACCAGTGCTACATAAGGCTGAATAATGATCTTTCCCTGAATTTATATTTGAGCATCTATTTTTTGCCCTAGTCAACAGCTTCATAGTAAGTTTTTTTACATAATAATTTTATTTTCAGGGACCCCTCAGAATTTGATTTTAAGACATTAAGGGGGTCCAACAGGTTAATTAGGGGCTCCGAGACCACACATGACCCTTACACTTGGTGTAGCCAACCATATGTAATGGCTATGTAAACCTAATTAACTATATTAGCCTTGAAACTCTAGTTAAGCTCACTTTAAACACGAAGCATATCTTGGAGGATCAACTACATTTGGGGTGGAAAACAGAGTAAAAATGTTTTTCATTTTAAGCACCACCAGGTCCCAAGTACCTTTATTATATAACATTCCAGATATGGCAATGCAATTAAAGCGATTAATTCCATGAACTAAGTATTGTCCTGCACAAAATGTTTTGACAAGTGGTACGCCAGTGCAGTTGTGTCCTCCAAGGATAAATTTAAAGCAAAGATTGGGAACAGATGGTTATAGATTCTTTCCAGAACACATGATGCCACAGTCAAACAGTGACAATAAAAGCGACAGGCAACAATGTAATAGCATGAGACGTTTACCATTTGGTGCAAATTGTCTCTAATTTGGGTTCAGCTGGTTTGCAATGATTGCTTTGCCATCTCTGGTGCTGTCGTTCCACTGAGATGATCGAACGGTTGTCATAATATTGATACTTGTAACAGAGCCCAACAAGACGCAGTTCACTAGTATGACAAATTCACATGATAATGAGAGCGAAAGATCAGATTATATTGGCGCATCATCACTCAGGCCGGACCACTGCCGCTGTCGTCTGTGTTATGATTAATGGTCAAATGATTCTGTTTTTTATTTCTCTTTCCTGTATGCTAATGATGAGGTCTAGTGCTCCACTTTCATTAAAAAGTCTTTCATTCTTGACAACCAGCCAGTTTGACCTGGCCTCTTTCATCATGTGCTACAACTGTTGGTGTGCTAGCATTGCCAGGAGAGTATGAGGTTAAAGATTTTTATTCTTGCTGTGTCTCATTCTCACTTTGATGGCCAGTTCACAGTCCATACTAGACTGTTGCACTGAGTATCAGACAAGTCCTATGGAGCATGTATTAGCCAAAATAGAAAAAGCAGTAGTGACCCTTTAGCTCGAAAGTGATGCTGATAAGCACTGAAAAAAACATCCCAAGGGGGAAAAAAATTAATAGATCATTATTGGCAGGTTGAACACTCATTAATAATGGAATAATTCATCCGTTGGCTAGAGCTACACCTCTCTGTTAAACATTTTAGCCATCTGTGACCCAAAGAGCTTTTTCACTGCATGTATAAATTGTAATGTTCTGCCTGTTGTGGTGGTGGTGGCCTCAATTGAATTTTGCAATTTTTATTTGATCATTTTGATGGTATGTAATTGTGATGGTAAGGGGAATGATTATGAAACTGGAAGTGAAACAGGTTCTCTGGAGCGATAGAGAGAAGAACCACTTTTGGGTCACTAAAGAGCCTTTAATAAATAGTTCTTTATAGTCATTGTGTGTGTGAAGAACCTTAAAATCCAAAGGTTGAAGAAACTGCACATGATGGTATAAAAGTACTATATAATTGATGATTTTTCTTTGTGACTGTGTATCCAAATTTGAAGAACGTCTACATAATTTACAGGATCTATAAAGAACACTTAAAATTGTAAATGACTTGTGTATTATATAAAGGTGCTTCACATTCACACATCTCTTTTACAAAGATGTCTCTTCACGAAACCAAAAGTGGTTCTTCTCTTTAATTGTGACACCGTTTAAGAGTGTTCAACAGAACAAAAGGTTCTGTAACTTACCATATATAGAACCATTTTTCAAATGGTTCTTCCATCATAGAAAAGAACCATTTAACTATGTAAAGAACCATCTAAGCATTGACAGTTCTATGTATTACCATCTACACGCAAACAAGTTCAAAGAATTGTGAACACAACATAAATACATTAAGCTAGTTTTATAGATTTATGTGTTGGCCAAAATAAAACCTGACAGATGCCTTTCAGTGTGACCGTAATTCAGTGGAACCTGCGGAACAGAATGGGACAGCAGCTGGAGTGTAATGGATGATGTTGGGATTATTGTGAGTGGGCGTAGAGAGAGACGTGTTCCCCCCAAACACCTGTAGGTTTGTTTCTAGAATCCTAATGCCAGTGAGATTTGTGGAGGACAGACATGTTGAAACTCCATGACAGGATGTCAACGCTTGCATCAATTGCCCTTCGGAACTGGCATCTTCTGCGCCGCCTCTCAGTGCAAATGAAGACAGTGAAAACAAAGAGAGCATATCACGGAAGATTAGACAAGGTTCCTCTGGGGAATGTACCTCAGTGTGGTTTTCAGCTGCTGACTCAGAGCAGGGAGCTGGATGACTTAATGGACGGTGTGGTGTCAACATCTTGGCAGAGGATGAAGCAAAAGGAGTAATTATTTCTTAACATAAACTAGAGGCTTCAAAGTGTTGACGTAGCAATAATTTTGGGTGAAATAATTTGTGTGTCAGCAATCCTCCGAGGCAACATGTCATCACTTTTCAGAAATTCATAGCCCTAATTTCTGAAAAGAAAGTAGAAATGAGAAATGGACTAATTTCATACCTCAAGGAGAATGCCCTTACAATTAGTGTGATTATGTGAAAACTAACAAACCGAGCATGAGCCTCATTTGGGACTGCTGGCTGTTTGCTTTGGATCAATTCACTGCCATTTTTAAGCAATAATTAAGTTGTCCTTACGAGCTCCAGACTGTAGAGACAGTTTACTCTTTAGTTTCACTTTTAAATAACAGTCTTTTAAAGATCTCTTGACAAAGCTTCGTCACACTCACCCCTCACCCCTCATTTATAAAAATGGTTCTTTAAAGAAGCATTTACTTTACTACTTTACTGTTTCAGTAGGATGGTTTATATATATATATATATATATATATATATATATATATATATATATATATATATATATAGAGGTATAATTATAGGGTACTTTCTATTGAGAGGTGTCTGTCCCAAACCCTAACTCCTACATTTCAACCAGTGAGAATAATCCTTTTTAATTTTTTTTTTTAAGATTATACTGATTTATTTTAAAGTTGTAACATTTAGATTTATCGTGAGTGTAATTTTTAAAATAAAAATAAAAAATGAAATATAAAAGAATACTTCATTTTCATGCCACTACCGAAACAGTGAGTTTTAGTCCGTGGGTGGAGCCTTATTTTAGCCACACCCCTGCATTTTAGTTTTGAAGTAAATGTATCTCCAAATGAAAAAAACTAAAACAAAACTCACTAAAGAAGAAAAAGTAATACATAGAATTTACTTGATTCTTCCCTCAGCTATAAAACGCCTATTTTGACACGTCGATCCCAAAAAGATTTGATTCCTCATCCAGGCGTTCCAGAACGGAGACTCAACTCCAAAGTTTTGGACTCCACACAGTGACACGAAGTTTGCTTGCACCCACCTGCACACAGAGAGTGAGTTATTCTGCTGAGACTACACCAAAGGGCCGCTGTGGCTACAGGTTTTCATTCCAAACAAGCATGAGCACACTTGATTCCATTTGTTTATTCAGTTAGTCTCAGTCTTCAACAAAAGATCACGTGTGCACCTGCTTTGTTGGAACGAAAACCCACTGCAGCTGCACCGGCCCTTTATGGACAAGATTGGACACCTCTCATACAGAAAGTTTGTAAGAAAAGTACATTATTTAACACATATATTTATATATTTAACACACATATTTAACAAAAACGTCAATTGTCAAAAGGTATTTTACTTTAGACAATCTAAAAACTAAAATTTGTAGGAAAAATTGGCTTAAACTTATGTAACTATGCCAATGCCAAACCACAGACACAGCTGAGGTAGGTAAAAGAGGAGAATAAGGTACAAACAAAAGCCCTATTCAGACAAGATTGGTTTTCCATGGGAAGGTGGGGTGATTGCCAGTTTACCTCAGAATGTCTGTAATGTTTATAAGCCATTCACTCAAGATAAGCCTTCACTGCAGAAAAGCGTGGAAAAGATTTTATTTAGCTGTTATTTTGTTTACTCTAACCATTTATCTTTCTGACATATATGAAAGCAGTGCATCATTAGCATCACCATTAGCTTGGGAATTCAGAGCAAACTTCACCACATAAAATCATTTTTTTCTGTAATTTTCACGTTCTCTGAGGTTTACAAGTAAAGACAAGAAAGTAACTTTACATATCAGCTTGATTTGAGCCACAGGGAAAGGTTGTTCGAAAGGTGCCGCTGCTAACTGCTACACTATTGACCAAAATTTGACTAAGACGCTGGTAAATCAGAAGCCGGGTTTTGTCAGAGAACACAAGTAAATGCAAGTAAATTTTTTTGAGCTTCCATTCTTAAGAAACCTTTCCACAAGATATGATAGTGTCGATTCACATGGAACTAATACATAGCTGAGGTTATTTTTCATGGCTAGTTCTACGGAAGGTAAAAGGTGCTGGAATCTTTATTGACACAGGAGTGTGCAGTCTGTTATAATGACTGACAAGGCAAATTTGGACAGGACACTAAAATCACTGAGAAATGCTGGTAATAGTTACATTACACCACTTCTTCATGTAACACTAATCCCATCCGAATAGGGCTCGAGCCAGGTCCCATTAGTCAGCTAGTTCTCGAAATATCCTTGCTATGGTCATATAGAACTAATTTTTTACTCATTATTTTTACCACATGCTCTTCTATATGTCTTTATTTTTGGAATTGGAATCTACTCTTGCAGTCAACTGCACTGATTCCCACCATTTGAAATCAGAATCGGAGTCAACTCCAGAAATTATGGAATTGAACAGTCCCAGTATCTAGCATTGCTTTACTGATGGGGGGATGGGGAGCCATCCTACCCTCCCAAAGAGAGCCGTGTATTCATGTATATTCATGTAGAAATTATACACACATTTGCATCCAGTTAATGCTCTGCATTGCTTTGTTTTCAGTATAAACAGAACAGGCACAGAAATACATAGGCCTGCATATTTACGGGGCACGACATCACAGGACTGGGCAGCCACCGTGGCGCACCTCCCTCTCCTCGCCATGTTCTGCCCTCGTGGAGCGAGGAATAATAGAAAATGTCACCGCCTGCTGTGCTAATGGCCTCCATTTGTTCCAGATTACAAAGCTGGGAGAGCAGCCCGGCTCAGCCGAGGTGGAAGTCATGGTGGAATCAAAGCACTTGTTTTCAAAGGGAAGTCCTGGAAATGACTCCTCACGTTAAGTGGTTTGCTTTGGCTTGTGGCAGGACGTGTATGAGGCACGCCGGGGCTGCATCGATCTCCAGGCACGTGCTGCTGCGGCTGGCCTGTCCGTTTGCCCTTAACACTGGTAAATGGCACACATAGTCATACAGCCTGAGGCTAACACAGTGGCAGAGGCTTTGATTAAAGCAGTAGATACGAGTCCAGGATGTGCACTAAAAAACGAATGCACTGAATTTACTTGATTCAGAGCTGTACATCAATTCACCTGCAAAAAATATATTACACTTTTAAAAATAAAAGTTACTAAAAGGGGTTCTTTGGAGAAATGGCATAGAACTAATTTTGGTTACTTAAACAGTCTTTTAAATGTATGGTCCTTCAAAGCAGCGGTGGCCAAACATTTTGTCTTGGGTGACCATTTGCAATAGGGAACCAAAACGGCAAAACAATATTTAAACAAAAGGTATGTGGGCTTCAAATTGTGTTTTTAATGTTTTTTTATTGCACTATATTATTACTAAAACATGCTTTTAAAAGGAAAATAAAAATTGTAAAACCAGTAAACCAATTAACTTAAAACATACAACCCCCCCCCCCCCCCCCCCCCAAAAAAAAAAAAAAAAAAAAACAGTGGGCAGGTCATAAAACATGAAAACACAACTGTGAAGATGCTCATTTCTATTACTGCCACTATAGGATTGACACATTTTTTTGGCTGTTCTGGATTAAACACAGACATTTCAGGCTTGTGAAAGCCTGAGAGCATTCCATGTTTAATTTGAAATCTATAACAGACATTAGCATATGTTTTACCTTGTATCCTGCAGTTATATCCAGACTGTGACATCAGGGATGTCAGTAATGTAGAAGGCCTAGCATGAAGTTTCACTCTCTGAATACTGGCCCCACACACTGTAAATCAAAGAGTTTCTTTCCCATGCCAACTCAAGTCAAAGTTTACATATATAGCGCTTTTTACAACAGGCGCTATCACAAAACAGCTTTACAGATAAATCTGGGTCCGAGTGCCCAAGAACAAGCCAAAGATGACAGCGGCAAGGAAAAAGTCCCTAAGACAAAGAGAAGAACCTTCAGACTCAAAAGGGGAACCCTTCCTCCTCTGGTCAACACCAGATAGAAATGATCACATCCTAATTGTGCTAGTGGTTAATGCAAAGGCTCAGTTCAGCTCCTTAAGTTCTAACCAAATGAGAGGGCTTGTTTGGCTGCGTATACCTAGATACTACAGGAGAAAGAATTCTTGATTGCACAATTATCAATTGGACTGTTTTTTAAACAATGAAATAAAAGTATTACGATCATACTTAAAAGGTTGAAATACCCCTAGTGTGATTATTCTGCTGAATAAAACCAAACAAAAAATTACAAAAAAATATTTCCTAGATATCATTAAGCCTTAGTTAAAGGTCCCACTATGTTTACAGTCTAGTCTAAGTAGAGGTAAAAGTGTTTGAATTATTGTCTTTGGTAAGCAAATGTATGGTACAGATGCAGCAGCTAGAAATTAAGTAGAAAAGCACTGGAGTAATCCTTTATAGAACATCCCACTTCCTTAGGGAAGCAAAGCTGGTTCCTCTGTGGCAGCACTCCAGGAACACTTTTGGCACGTTGTACATTAGTGTACAATACATTAACACAGTTTTTTTTATTCCGTTTTTGGCAATATTCATGTTGATATAATACATTTAATTCATATGGAACTGGTGTACACATTTGTATTGAGTGAGTTCAGTACATTACTTTTTTATGTGTATAGCTGGCTGTAGGGTTTGCCACAATGAGCTAACCAGTGTCAGATGGTACACATATGAGGGGCACTGTTTAGACTACGTCTTCTAGACTGTGCATTACTAACATGACAAACACAGAATGAGTGCTAACAAGTGTCCCACGTGTTATAGATTTCATTTGGTATTAGCATTGTGAGCATGTTGGGGTTTTAGGAATAGGCTTGGCCACCTCAGTCCTTTAAAATTAGACACCCAAATCCCTCATTTGACGGGGAGAGAGGGGTCATCATGAAGCCTAAAAGCAATTTTCTAAAATCTTGGAAGATATTGCAGGGTCAGATAAAAGTCACAGCAGTTAACTTTATACTAACCTCAAAGGATATATAGCTCTGTTCATGATGTACTCTGAGGCAGACATGTCTGTTCAGCCACAGAACCTAATGTTCTCAACTATTTGCTCATCACCAACAACATACCTTTCTGAATCACCTGTCCTCATATTGAGGATAATCACAACCAATCAAACCCATTCCTTGAATAGAAACAAGCAGTTTAAACCTCAAAATATGCTAGCATACACTGTACATCCAAAACTATCCAGATATACCTTCTTTTTAGAGAATTCAGCTACTTTAAAAGACACCCATTGCTGATGCAGGTGGCCAAGTTTGCACACATAGCTTGTAAAATCTCTGTTGAAAAGCATATAGAAGGAGAGCAGCTGCCCATGAGCATAGGGTCACTAGAGCCAGTGAGAGGGGTATTATACCTTCCATCATTGGCCTTTGGAGCAGTGAAATTATGCTCTCTGGAGAGCTCCGCCCAATACCTTTGGGATGACTTTATGAGGAGTGTAGGATTCCAGACTAACCATCCAACATCAGTATGCGACCTCACTTATGCTCTTGTAGGTGAATGGCTTCAAATTCTCACAGTGACAACTGGTCTTCCCAGAAGAGTAAAGGGTTATTATTGCACCAAAGTGGGGACAAGGACCTTAGTAATACACCTGGTTTCAGAAGAAACATCCAGGATATCCATCCTGGATGGATGGCAACCCTACTTTGACCTTCAGTGACCTTCAAATAAACAGTGTTTAGTCTCTAACTAGGTTTATTCTACTCTCAAATTTCTCAGATTCCAAAACACCACTTTGTTCATTACTTATTGAATGAGTATATCTGTCCCACATATGTTCTGTGATGTTGCACCACTCAGTATCTGCTCAATTTATTGGTCTCTGAACTCAAAGGTCAAGCTTGGTGGCTGCTTTATGCCCTATATATCATTGAATGCCATGGGTGATATAAACGATTTAATCAGCTTGTGACAGCCAAACCTTCACAGCCACTCGGGAATGGAATAGCTCTGGGATGTGCATTACTCCATCCAGTGGAAAGAACGACACATGCAGTTCACAGCTCTGTGGCAAAAAATACAATAACTCAATGGAATTAAAGTAATGCAGCCTAATATCGATTTAGTCTGTGATCTTTCACCTTCATAAGAGAGTGAAAAGGGAATATGAAAGAGCTTTCATAGTATCCTCCTGCATTGTGCACTTACAAATAATACAAGGTTCAGTTGAAGGTCAAGAACAGTTTATAAATCATATATAAATATATATATATATAAATCATAAATCATATTGGCTCATTCCTAAAGGGCAAAGACCCTCACTGGAACAAAACTGACCAACTGTTCATATTCAGGTTTTACCACAACAGATGCTACAAACATAGACCGATTAATCTACCTACTATCACTGGATCAGCCTATTACTATTTTCATTGTTTCCTCTCACTTTACCACATTAAAGTGACAGCATTATTTACAGTTTTCTCTGGGTGTCCATTTTTTGTACAATGAAACACCAGAAGCCTCACACTTCCGGTAATGTACTGCAATGTGTTGAAACGACCATAAATATCATGTGAATATTACAGAACATTATTAACTGCACTATTGAGCAGTGGCCATCAACCCTGGTGCTGGAGATCTTCCAGCAGAGTCTAGTTCCACAGTCTTCCACACTTGCTTCAGGTAATGAACTTCTTCAGAAGTCCTTGCTTGGCTGGATCAGATGCATTAGTGTTAGGCAGGGAGGAGGCAGCATTTTAGATGCAGGTTAGAACTAAATTAAGCAGGTTACAATTGAACTAAACTAAAACATCTCCAGGAGGAGGGTTGTTACCACTCTTACAGAGTATAAAGTTACATAACATTTTAAATGAATGTTGCATCAACTTTCTTGCTAAATTACTTTTTTTAAATGTTTAATCCAACATTTTAAGAATTCTAAACTAGAAATGAATAAGCTAAAAATATATGACCTCTGATTAAATAGCCAAATGTTGCATTGTTAAAATAAAACATGATGATTATTGAGGAGATCTCATGTAAGTTATAAATTTAACACACCCTGCAACTCTGACAGATGAAAAAATTGACTGACTCTTTGTCCACTGAGGACAAAAAACCTCCTCAGCATCCAGCTCGTGTTAGCCCATTAGTTAGAACATCTTCCCTAGGCTATATTTGAACAGTGAAGAATGAAAAATTTCAAAATTAGCCATAATGCATGTCCCTAGTTGATGCTAGTACAGTGTTTACATGTTATGTGTTTACCTAACACAATTTAATAGAACAGAAAAATGGTTTTACAGAGTGGGTTGGGGCCAGAAAAAACTTTTTGGCCCACAGGCTGAATCCAGTTGTACGGTTCTGTTTGGTATTCTGGTACTCTATTTGTTTTTATTTATAGCTTGAAAGCTGTGAAATTACACAGGACTAGCATTTTAAAATCATTTCATACATCTGTACACCGCCACATTGATTTTATTCCAATACATTTGAACACTGACTCCAAACTTTGAAATGCTAGTGTATATTGGTTGTTCAACACATCCACTGCCACTGACCAAAAGTAAACAAATTAGCTTAGCTGCTTTGCAGTGTATGCTAGCACAGGCCTAGCACCAGCGGCAATCTCAAGCAGCCCTCATGACAGCGTAAACTCCCTCATGTTCAGTCACAATAAACAGCCGGCTTTCCAATTCAGTTCTGTCCAACAGACAATTACATGCCTCCCTCTTCGAGTTGTGTACAAAAACCCAACAAGGAATTAGCCCTGTGTTGTGGTTGTAGCATCGCCTGAGGGTAGAAGACAATTTATGCACCCTGGCATGCAAATCGCTCTCCTTGGCGATGCATCAACCAAACTAGCCATTTTTGACATGACAGCTAGCACTGGAATTAAAAAAGGTGCAAAACCACTTGAAACCACTTTGAAGTGTGTGTTCCTAGTCCGGCTCGCTGTCCATTACAGACATACATAAACAGGAAGAGGCCGTTTCCAGGAGGAGCACATTGATGGACGTGGGCCAGCATTGTGAATGCCGAGACATCAATTGGTCTTGTTTTCTCACGAGGCCCCTCCAAAGTCAGAGAAACTGCACAGTCAATTTAATTTAATAGGACAAAATGAACATGCCACATAACTATATCCAATAATGTTGTATTGAAAAGCTGTGCCTGACTGAAGCTGCCAAAAACAATTAGAGTCTGTGTTTTTAACTTTTGTTTTTTACAAATTAGCCTCTATCACTGGTGATTATTATGCTCCTAACCAAAACATGTGGGGGATATGACAAGAAGAGAACGTGGAGGTCTGGGGTTGTTTTTGTTCTGCTGATAAGACCAAGATGAATGTAGGACTCTTGGCGCACAGGCCTAGTCTGAATCCTGAGAGACAGAGAACTCCACCCGAACAAAGAGCACTGTTTACGTCTGAGAATTGCTGTTACAGTAAATGCCTGTGCTTCATTGTAGTTAGCAAGGCTGGCTGTTATGCAATGGCCTTAGCACTGACTCATTCTGAGGTTTAGCCAGAGACTGCAGAAGGAAATACCTGGGCCACTGTCGCAGAGGTTTGAGGTTTTCTAGGAGAGAAAGAGCTTCAGGGAAAAAAGGCAGTTTAAAAGACACTGGGCGGTCAGGTTCCATGACCTTTTGGCTAATCTTTCTGATGGTTCACCAAATGATTTCTGTTGGTCTGGCATCCTTCACTGTAATAAGGAAGTCACACATATAGATTATGTATAGATCCAATACAGTCCATTTGATGCCAACGCAAAGCACACTAAAACTGCCAAAAAAATGAACAAAGCCCACAAATATTTACAGTACACTCTTAAAAGCGAAGGATCCCAAATCATTACTGGCTTGGTTTATATAATAGTATAGTATCTTTATTTTATGTGCAGGTTCTTCATACTCAGTGCATTGAAGTGCACTTTAGAATCTGCCTAATAGTGTAAGACTGGCCTAAACAGCATTTGACAGGCTTCACATACTTGTTAATATTTCTGAACATGTACTACAACATTCATTCTAGAGGTCACCCTTAACAGGTTCAAATCCAAAACATGGACAGTTGTCACTGTTTGAATACAGAATGCATTCAATGGTCATAAAGTCCAAAATTCTTTACATTTCTTCTCAGTGAGTCTCAGGATTTAACAAAACTGATTCCTAGAGCTTGATTTCCAAATGCTTGCATACATTCACTCTACTGATACACTGAACCAGAATCTATGACAATAAACTGAATATTAAGTTACTAAATCACAAATACAATTCCAGACAACAATGAAAGCCTCCAAATGACAATGGTTAAAGAGTTAAGCTGCTGATCGATTGTATGTATACAGGCCAATCACAACTGCTTCTCATCTCAATTGACGTTCTACCCAGGTGCTGACCCTCTTTAAAAAGGGGTCACTTTTCTGTAGATGCACACAATGAGCAGTCCATTATTTGTACGTGTATAATCAAGAGAGGCCAGATGTGATGGTGCGGTCGAATAATGCAGATCAAGTAACAACCACTGTGACTTTTTACTCTTTTATTTTTCCTGTTCATTTCTCATTTGGTCCTAAACAGAGATATGGTCGCTGTAAAAAAAAAAACAACACAAGTATCTTCATTTTTAAAATTTTTTTTTTTTTTTTATTATCATGTGAACCCAGTAGCTGTCTCTTATACTGTGCAAAAATCTCATGATGAACAAATCAATAGAAAAGTTCCAAATTTGTTCAGAATAAAATCTCCTTACATTAATTTATCCATCCATCCATCCATCCATCCATCCATCCATCCATTTTCTAAGCCGCTTCTCCCTCAGGGTCGCGGGGGGTGCTGGAGCCTATCCCAGCGGTCATTGGGCGGAAGGCAGGATACACCCTGGACAGGTCGCCGGTCCATCGCAGGGCAGACAGACAGACATACACACTCACACCCAGGGGCAATGTAGCATGTCCATTAATTTGGAAGTAAATAAAGTTTTTGCCCTGTCCTGTAAAGTTACTTAGTTTTTCTGATGTCAAGAGTAAAACATTGCTTGTCAGATCAACCTACACAAAAATATTTCATGTGAATAAATACTTTAAGTGTTTTTATCCATCCAACCATCCATTTTCTATCTCCGTCAGGGTCGCGGGAGGGTGCTGGAGCCTATCCCCGCAGTCTTCGGGTGGAAGGCAGGATACACAAAAAATAAAATGCATAGCAAAATTATAGTCTTGATGAACAATGTAATTTAATATAATATAATAATAATAAAATATTTACATTAATTCAATAATATATGTGCCTAGTGTGGATGATGGAATTAGTTTAGTTTGATGTGTTTCTGTAGTGTTTTTATAGCTGTGGAGTATTTAGACTATAAAAAGAGATGTTGATTTGAGCTGCATGTTTCTACAGAGAGGGGTGTGAAGAGTTTTGAAAAAGAGAACTTGGTACTGAAAAATGATCTTAGATCATAAAAAATAGAAAAGAAATGGAGAAAAAAAAGCTGATAATCGAGATTTCAGTATGAATTAGAGGAAGTGTGAACAGGACCCATGGTGATACTTAAATAAGGATCACTGCATTTCCATTTTTGAGATGATTCTTAAAATCTCCGCCTCCCCATTATACCAACATCTTATCATGACTTTTATCATTCGATACATTTCTGATGTTTCCTAACCAAACCAGCAATTACTTATTATCATCCACATATTAACATATTTCTGTTTAAAGGAATTTGCCGATAATATTTAAATTAGGTGCCAATTCTTGTGGCTTATAAAGGATGAATAGTCAAAAGAAACATGAGTACCAGCATAAAGAGCAAGTATTTCAATTGTTCAGGTCGATCCTGTCTTAGGGAGCCTTTTCTTCTAGCGTATTGCCCTCAGTCTTTTTGCTACACCTGAAAGTAAAGGCTTCTGCATGGTTCTTCACTTGAACATACACTTCTAGGAAAAAGCTGTAACTAGTACAGAACTATAAAACATTAAGTGATTCTTTATTTCATAATAAGGCTTTAACCTCTCATATCTCGTTTACAAAAATGATTCAGGAACCATCCATCGAAAGATTCGGAGCCTCCTCTATAGTATTGAACTAAACCCTTTTTGGCACATTGATTCTTAAGAGTTTACGATTCCTTTGCTTTACCATTGCATTCCTTTCAGTAACTGTAAGTAGACAGTGATAGTCATTTGATGGAGAAGCAAGGACGTAAAGGCAGTAGAGAAAGCACACAGCGCTCTCTACACTGCAGCCCTGCTATCTGGCCTTAGGGCATTCCCTCATGTCTGACAAATTGCCATTACTCCCTCAGCAAACACACCAGTATGTGGCTGTGTGCCCCCACTGATGTGTGCTCAGACACAAGCTCCAGTAGAGAAAGACAGACAGACAGACAAAGATAGAATAGAAGGTCAGCAAGTGCACATCCTGATTTAGAACCTTATTTATAATAGAGCTGCTACTAATGATAAATGATATAACTGATTAATCCATCAACTATTACTGGATTAATTGACTAATCATGCCATAATGTCTTCTGCAGTTTCTTCTTACAGCCTCCTCATCATTCAGTTTCATTTCTGCACCAAGCAGTTTCTTCTTTTACAATGGACAACAGCAGCGGCTATATCAGCCCCTATGGTTCCAGTAGCGTACTGCAATTCTTGGGAATGACTGTGTATACACTATGTGGCCAAAAGTATGTGGGCACCCAAGCATCGCACATACATTATCTTGTTGTACAGCCCATTCTAAAACCAAGGGTATTAACATGGACTTGGCCCACTTTTTTTGGCTCTTCTTTCCTGGAAACACTTTCCACAAGATTTTGAGTTGTGTCTGCAGGAACTGGTGCCTGTTCAGTCAAAAGAGCATTTGCAAGGTAAAGTACTGGCAAGTACTGTTCAGACCTTATAAGTACTATTAAGACGTGGCTTGCAAACGATATTCCAATTCATCCTAGATGTATTCAGTGGGGCTGAGGTCAGGATTCTGTGCAGGCCACTGGAGTTCCTCCACACCAAACTCATTAAACCATGTCTTTACAGACCTTGCATTGTGTGCAAGGATGCAGTCATTCTGGAACAGGAAATGGCCTTCCCCAAACTTCACAAGGGTGGAAGCATAAAATGAAATTGCTTTTCTATGCTGTAATGGTTAACATTACCCTTCATTGGAACTAAGGGTCAGAGCCTGAAAAACAGCCCCCAGGCCATTGTACACTTTACTGTTAGCACTATGCATTCCGGTAGGTAGCGTTCTCCTGGCATCCACCAAACCCAGATTCGTCCATCAGACTGCCAGATAGTGAAATGTGATTAATCACTCCAGAGAACACATTTCCACTGCTCCAGAGTCCAGCGGCACTCTACTTTACACCACCCCAGCAGACGCTTGGCATTGTGAATAGTGATCCCAGGCTTGAGTGTTGCTGCTCAGCCATGAAAATTCATTTCATGAGGCTCCCAATGCACAAGTAAACAATGCATAATTACAGAATAAGTCAAGTGATAATTATAAAAATGTATCAGATATTTGAGTTTTTTTCTACTTTTTTTATATTTTGTGACCAAAATTGTCATTCACTTTTACATGAAACTCTCTTTACCACTGGAATTAAAGAAAAAATTATTATTTATTGTGCCTTTAAGACTGAAAAATACACATGTATGTACGTGTATGCGAACTCTGCTCTGATTGGTTATCCTGCATCTTATTCTGCAGTCTAAAACGAAACACAAATCCTTATAACATCAGTATGAATGGACAGCTAAACAGCTGTAGGCTGAATAAATGGATATATGCAAATGAGTTGGTTCTCATGACATCACTAAAACAATGAACACAAAATGGGCTGTTTATGCAGTATAGTCTCCACATATGGACTGTACAGACTATAAATGAGAGTGAATAGGATGTTCAGAAACTTGTCTACATGTTCTATATGTTCAACACATACAATACTAAGGTGCAAAAGCCTTAGTGACCTGAGATAATGACATTTTTAAAAATCCATGTAATTGGACAGTAAATATTTATTTTCTCTGATATTATGGGCTGTTAATGGTATATGATAATAGTACTATTAACACATACCATTAACCACATACTCAGTGATTCTATCTATGTCAATGTTTTCACTGTAGAACTAGAAATCTATGTTACTTTGTACTTTATATGTATATTTGTATTCATTCTAATTATTGCATTGTGTTCTTACAGATACACATACTGCTTTGCACTGTGCAAATGACCACTGAAAAATATTGACACAAATGCCATCACTGTATGTGTACATGTGCAAATGCCTCTAATACAATGTTTCAGGCCGTGGAATGAGCCATTCTTCTCTTATTCCAAGGCCTGAATCCCAGGTGCGCCATCCATCAGTGCCCTTCACCGATAACATCTGCCACCAAGCGCGAGAGATGGCTGCAGGACCCTAACCTGATACCCAGCGGCCTCCTCCACCTGGGTGGGCCGCCTACCCTGGAACGCAGTGAGCCTGGGCTGCAGGGGCCTGCTTGTTAGTGGCGGTGACTAGAGCCCGAGGCTGCGGCTGATAGAGGAGCCCCTCTGCTGAAAGATGGTGGCGCAACCCCGAAGGAACGGGCCGAGGACAGAAAAGTAATTGCCAGAAGGGGGCTGGTGTGCGTGGTCACGTGGGAAGAAAGGAGAGTGTATTCATATTACTGAGATGTGAATGAGGCGCAATGTGTTACATATGTGCTGGTCATAGAAGATCAGAGAAGAAGCACTTATAGAAGCTTGAATCGCAAGAGTAAGTTCAGCAGTTCTTCCTTTCTATTCAGTTCTATTTGCTCGCCACGTCTTACAATAATATGGCCCTAATGTGGATCAAAAAGAAACCAATACACAAGATGTAAATGTTTTATTCCTATTAACGATTTTCCTATTTTTGCAAGCAAAGAACCATTTAGAAATCTGTATTTGTACAAAATCCGATCTAAAAATGACAATAAAACAATGTCTTAGGCATCAGGCAGCATATTTATAACCATTTCATGTACCAGATTTCTGTGAAGGAGTTTTTAGAGGCATAAAAATCTTCAGATGTCTGGTTCCTATCACCACCACCATGAACAACTCTAATTCTAATTTCTCTAGAACGCAGCATTTCACATCAAATCACTATGAATGACTTTGTTGACACCTTAATGATTTGATCATATAGAAATATTGAAAAAAAAAACCCTTTAAGGTTCTTCATATTCACATGTATATCCTCATTTACAAACATGCTTCTTTATAGAAACACATTACAAGGTTTGTTAGGGAACCAAAAGTGGTGTTTCTATGGGATCACAAAGGGAAGCCTGTTTGGCATTTTTTATGTTTAAGAGTGTAGGAACCAGTATTCAATTCAGTCTTAAAAATAAAGGCTCTTAAATGGTTCTTTTCTTAGACATACAGTTAAGCTTTGATTGGTATAGAACCTATGTGGTATGTAGTTCTTCTTCTTCATGTAGCAAACGCTTCTTCATACTTGGACTTGAATCGTCCAATGAAAGGTTCTGTAAGGAACCAAAATGTCTTTTCTATGGTACCTCTCCAGAGAACCTTTGTTGGCATAACTTGAGTAATGTACATAAATATTATTTTTAAGTTTTTTAAGCTTTCTGACATTTGCACTTGGTATTTGAACTTTATTAAAAATATTTGTACTTTTACTCTGTTACATTTCATTAAGATTTTCTAAGTACTTCTCACAAATCTCAAAGGCAATAAGATTTTTGTCTTTCAAAAGATTTTTGTCTTTGTCAATCAGTTTAATTCCCATCTATTTTATTTATTCATTTGTTTTTAGATACAAAGTACATGTATCTGACTTGTAACTTACTTACACACTCATATGTGTGTGTGTGTGTGTGTGTGTGTGTGTGTGTGTGTGTGTGTGTGTGTGTATATATAACACTCACTCACCCAAGTTAAGCAGGTTGAAGATTCTCCACAAGGGGCACTATTAGCACTTCACAAAATTCATATTAATTTAAAATGATACAACCCACAATTCTGATAATTTCTCTTTGTGCAAGGCCTAGTGCCACCTACTAATTTCTCATCACTGTGTCACCACCAAACCAACACCACCAAACAAAAATAACATGATATATTTACTAAAAAATGGAGTCTTTACTCTTATGTACTTGAGTATGTTTCAATGCAGATAGTTTTTGACTTTCAGTCAAGTGAAAGTCCTTCACTGTGTACAATTTTGACACAGTACCCATACATACACCAAATGGTGATTTCTATTGATTTTTCAATAGTTTTGCATAATTCAAAGACTGAAATGTAAACAAAGTTGTTCAGAGGGGTTTGATGTAAAATGGTTCATTGTAGAGAAAGTTACTGACACAAATTCCATTCAAAACCACTAATGTACCTACACACCCCCTCTGAGTTTTTTTTTTATATATGTAATGACAAATAGTGGCAAATTCAAAACATTTCCACTGGGTACTGTATTTCCTTACAATGCCCTGTATGTACCTCTCTGATATAAATGGAATTTAAAAATTCATTTCTTTCTCAAACCTCTCAGGCATCAAGCAACCAATTCATAAAAATTCCTAACACATATGCAGTTATGCAGCAACTTTTAAAGGCATTAATCTCTTCAGATGTCTGGTTCCCATCATCACCACTGTGAACAATTCTGATTTGGAAAGTTTCTCTTGAATGCAGCATTTTACATCAACCCACTCTGAATTGCTTTATTTTTGTCTTAGCTGTTTCACTAAGTGGAAATTTGGAAAGAAATAAATCCCCTTTGAGCAGTTTCTCTGTAGGCCTAGTTTGAAGACCCTGTGAGTTATGACAGAAGCTGATGAGACTCCTGAAAAAAGAGATGGTTAAATTCGTTCTGGGAGGAATCTAGACCAGCCTGTCTTCTGCGAGATGAACATAAAGCCACACATCTGAACACAAAACTACTACATCTAAACGTCGAACAGCAAATAGGTTCAGCCCTACATGCCGAAGGTTGTCAGAAGGCTCACACTGCCACCTGCTGGCGTAGCACTGCACAACACTCAGTGGATTCTGCTGGAGAGCGAGCGGTGACCTCTGTGCTGGTCTGCTCGAGTGAACGCCATTCGTGTGCTGGGCGTGTTCACATGACGTGAGAGGAGATATATATATATAAATAAATCTACTGAGATGTTACACTAACGACGTGCCCTTTTTGCTCCACGCAGAGGCTGATAGGCTTTTTAATGAATACAGGTTTCCCGATTACACGCGGTTTACTGAAACATGGCAAATCCAACCATCATCGATCAGTTTAAAGGTCAATCTGTTTTCCCTGCGCTTCATATTATTGTTTTTTCTTCCCCTCAGCTCTGCATTCCACGTTATTACCCGGATGGTGATCAATGCCACATCGACGTGCCCCCCCCCCCTCCTCTCTCTCTCTCTCTCTCTCTCTCTCTCTCTCTCATACACATCCACACGCCTGTCCTGCGTTTTAACACCCCCATTACGCTCCATTAGCTTGTTTGCTCTCGGTTTAGCGCCGTAAACGTGTGGCCTGGACACTCTGAACGCTGTTCGGCAGCAGTTGAGATCTGACCAGCTGACTGTCCGGTGGGAGTTTCATAAGCGCGTAATTAATGAACGAGTCGGGGTCATTAAGGCGGTGAACATCAGCTGGCGGGCGCTTATGACCGCGGTTTGATTTGACGACCTGGCTTGTTGCTGTAGTTGAGTGCTTGGCCAGTGCATCAAAAAAAAAAAAAGGAGGGGGGGGGGGGGGTGTAAATATAAAACCTTAAACATCAAAAACCCTCTATTTAAAATAAACCTGAAATCCCAGTTCATGTCCCTGGTCGTGATTCTGTCATATCATTCAAAAGACAAAACTGTGTTCTCTCTCACTAAAGCTGCAGTGTAATAAAATGCAGTGTCTTCAGGTTTTTGATTACATCACCGTGCACCACATATTCGATCATTTACACACACACACACACACACACACATGTATATATATATATATATATATATATATGTATATATATATTTATATATATTTATATGTGAGTCACATTTCCAATATGTGCATTCAAATGTATTTCAAACACCAAAGTGGGGTCAGAATTTTATTTTTTATTTTTCATGTATTTTCAAATGTGATAAATCATCCATCCATCCATCCATCCATCCATTTTCTAAGCCGCTTCTCCGTCAGGGTTGCGGGGGGATGCTGGAGCCTATCCCAGCGGTCTTCAGGCGGAAGGCAGGATACACCCTGGACAGGTCGCCAGTCCATCGCAGGGCAGACAGACAGACAGACACAGACAGTCACTCACACACTCACACCTAGGGGCAATTTAGCATGTCCAGTTGGCCTGACTGCATGTCTTTGGACTGTGGGAGGAAATCGGAGAACCCGGAGGACACCCACGCAGACACGGGGAGAACATGGAGACTCCACACAGAGAGGACACCGCTCACCCGGCTGGGGAATCGAACCCAGGCCCTCCTTGCTGTGAGGCGACAGTGCTACTCACCGCGCTGCCAAAATATGATAAATGCACTTAGTATATCATCACTGTTGAACAAAACCTTGAATCTCCAAAACAGTTACTTTACAGGAGCAGGGCAAAGCATTCTTAACTTACAACGGACGATACTGTAACAAGATTTGTTTCAAGTTATTTTGTGCCATTTCTATTTTCAAATCGTTTAAAAAAATAGAAAAAAGGAAGAAGGAAGGTAAAATAGAGAAACAAAATGCAGATTTTTACATGACAGCAGCAATATATATATATATATTTTCCATAGGCAGCAGGCAGGAAAATTAATATTAACCCATTGATGATATCAAGTAAAGAGTCCTGGAATGCAGCTGCCACTGTTTTCCATTTCTAACAAGTGACTGAGACCTGGTTAGACCCATATTCACAGTCAGAGATGTGTCTAGGACTTCAAGAAGGCCTAGAGCATGGGTGCCCAATCATGGTCCAGGAAATCTACCACCCTACACAGTTTAACTCCAGAAATAATCTAACTAACCTGATCCTGGTAATCAAGGACTTCAGGGGCATCTGCATGTTAGAACCAGCTGTGTTGAATCTGAACTGTCTGGGGTGGAAGATCTCCAGGACTAGTTTTGGGCACCTCTGACCTACAGTGATGTTTTCTTTTCATGACACTGATGACTGTTTGAATTCACTGTCACTGTTGGTAGTTAATCTAACACGTAAGGCACTGAAGGCCTAATCAATGTGATAGCTTGCTCTTGGCTGTATCTACCTAGATCCAGAGAGAGAGAGGGAGAGAGAGAGAGAGAGAGAGAGAGAGAGAGAGAGAGAGAGAGAGAGAGAGAGAGAGAGAGAGAGAAAAGCAGAGAGAGAGAGAGAGAGAGAGAGAGAGACAGTGAGACAGAGACAGAGAGAGAGAGAGAGAGAGAGAGAGAGAGAGAGAGAGAGAGAGAGAGAGAGAGAGAGAGAGAAAAGCAGAGAGAGAGAGAGAGAGAGAGAGAGAGAGAAAAGCAGAGAGAGAGAGAGACAGAGAGAGAGAGAGAGAGAGAGAGAGACAGTGAGACAGAGAGAGAGAGAGAGAGAGAGAGAGAGAGAGAGAGAGAGAGAGAGGGAGACAGACAGAGAGAGAGAGAGAGAGAGAGAGAGAGAGAGAGAGAGGGAGACAGAGAG
Source organism: Pygocentrus nattereri (assembly GCF_015220715.1). NCBI lineage: Eukaryota > Metazoa > Chordata > Actinopteri > Characiformes > Serrasalmidae > Pygocentrus > Pygocentrus nattereri. The sequence continues at coordinate 23,868,447 of NC_051222.1, forward strand.
AGAGAGAGAGAGCTGCTACATTGCTCAAGCACTCTGTACTGTAATGGCTCCTTCTCTCCTTACCTGTAGCAGAGTGGTTAAGTGGACGCAGGCAGGCGAGTTTGTGTAGGGTTTAGAGCAGCATGAGGCCTGTAAGAGCACAGTGGTGTGTGGGCAGCACTGATCGAGATGCTGAAAGGAGAAAAATGAATCGTACACAGTTCTCCCCCTTTCCCCATATGTAACTGATCGCCAAGACTTGCCTGATGTCTGACAAACTGACAATAAAACGGACAAAAGTACAGCGCGTAGCTAAAAACAACAGTAGAACATCTTGAAGCCTACATTTTGTCTGAATATATAGCTACTTTTATAGATAACAGTATCTAAACTGCCAAAAAGCACGTCTAAGCCCATCTAAGGTCACTTAACGCCGAGACACGGTGTAAAGTAGGTGTGTTGTGTTTTTGCCGTGCAGTTTGCACAATGCTAACTAGCTTATATGAGCTAAGTTAGCCTCGTAGCTCCAGGGCAAAACTATAAGAAGCAAATGCATCGTGTCTAATACGTTTGGAGTAAGTGGAAACCTAAACACTTGTTTATTTATTGCTGAACTATTGACAGGACACAAAGAACGGGACTTTACTGGCTAGTATAGCATAGCATGTCATATTAGCGTCGTCTTCATTAGCCAAACATTGCCACATAGCAAAGAGGACAAATAACAAAAAGCCGGCTTCGCCTGGTTATACCTTATACATCCATAATGTAGGATAGCTATACTGAAATAAAGGTTCTTTAACAGATGTGCAATGACCCAATTTCACATTAGGTGGAGAAACGTTAAAAGGGTTCCTCAAATATGAAAGTGTCAGTTTGTACAGTGGTTCTCATAGAGGCGTCCATTCTTAGTGGTTCTCCTATGGCATCGTTTAAAAGAGGCCTTTATTTTTTTTAAAGTTAAGGTCCTGGAAAGCTGAAGAAGTGCTAAACTGTTTCATGTCACTCAAGCTTTAGTAAACGCTCGTCCTCGGATCCTCTACGCTGTGGGTTAGTACGGTCTTTCTAGGCAATCAGATCAAAAACGTCCAAGTGCTGAAGGCATGAGCTGTATTTGTTTGGAGCAACAGGTGGCGCTGTTAGTCCATAGAGCAGCTCACCCACGTCCTAATAGCTCTTTTAACAGATGTGCAAGAATTCCCACAGTAGAGCCAAGTCATCCAATACACCACAGAGCACAGAGAAAATAAGCAATAACCAACTGTCTCTTACGAGCGGAGGCACAGGGACATTTTTAAACATTCTAACAGAGCCTGCACAATTAAACTGACTTCGCAAGTGCCTCTTTGTCAGTAGGGACAAGCGAAACTTACTATAACTAAAAAAAACTATACATATCTGGATACTTGGACACGCAGTGTACATTGCTTTGCGTGCTTCTCTACTGCTTAGCTATGACTATAATAATATGACTAATATAATTACTATTAGTACGATAAGTGTTGGTATTATTAATAATACTGATAGTATTGAACAAAAAGGGTCAGATCACATTCACACACTACACCCCAGCTCACTCTTGGGGGGAAAGCACGTTCAGTATGTTGAAGCTATAAAAGTTTTGGTAGGATTTAGGCCTAATGGGGTTTCCCAATGACGTCAAACATTTCAAGACTGAAAGCCTTATGTCTATTCAACAATAATACATACAGTGCACATTGAAACGCCATAAGCTAGACGTTAGAGGGGGTTTCGAAATATGTTGTCCAATATTTCAGTAAGTTTGGACACGTGTGGGAATATCAAGGAGCTATCATATAAATATTGTAGCACTGTGGGCGAGGTGGGGGGAGTGGAGGGTGGTACTCCACAGAGGCTTAGACAGCCCAAGAGTTAGACGTTCGTGTCCATATAGCACCAAAAGGGCTCTGCTATTGTTATAAACGTGGCATCGTATAGAATAGAATAGAATAGAATAGAATAGAAGAACCCTTTTTGGTGCTGTACAGAACCATTTTCAAAAAGGTTCCGTATACAACACGTTCTCCATTTACATTTATGACATTTTTTCATCACAATTACGACAATTTTTTTTTTTACCTATGTAGGCGAAGGTAGTGTTAGGAGTCTTGCCCAAGGACTCTTATTGGCATAGTGTAGGGTTCTCCATCAGTCTAAAGCATGCAAATGGTTCTCTGAGTGTGCATGGTTCTATGTACTGTACGTCCACTGTCTTTACTAAAGAACCTATAGAAGAACGGTTATTAAAGAGTGTAGCGTAATTATCTATTAATAACAGTTAGCCTGAGCTTTAGTACCACGTTTCTGGTACTAGACTGGATAACTCAGTTCTACAGCTTTTTCAGTCTTTGGACGATCATCTACAGATCAGTTGATTATGCTGGATACATCTGAAGGTTTCTCCATAGTTCACAGCTTCTTACACACCAGCTGAAGCGTGTGAAGCGGTAGAGTTTTGTTATTTTGCTGGAAGCCGGAGACGCCGCGCTTTTGAACGCTGTTAGAAACGCGGCGCTTCCCTCGTGTGGCGAGCTTCATTTTAATGCAGGTAACCCGATGGTGATTGGACAGCCAACCGAATCGCCTGTCCAATCAGAATGTCGTGCGCGGAGCACGTGACACTCGGCTTCCCTGTTTTGAACTCGACGGCGTCGCTGAAGTTCAGTTGGTGAAGTTTGGCCCGAAGCTGCTCCGCCATTTCAGCAGAGCTCAAACCGACTGCTCCTCACTAACGCGAGGGTTCAAAGGTATAACACGCCACGTTAGGGCGTTAATGAAACGTACTTTAAGGCTATACAGTGAATTTAGGAGCGTTAAAATGGGGCATACACACACACACACACACAGTAAAGTAGTAAAGTACACATATACCAAAACCATCAATAATTCTGATTATATCGTGATATAAATGTTTAGCCATACTGCCCACTGGGCTTTACTGACTGATATGTCATTTCTCAGTTTCTCTGTTTCTGTTGCAGTATAAAATCTGTGTTTTATCGATGCAGATTAAACTACAGAACATCAGTATTGGCTATCGGCTGTATCTGTCTAGCTCTGGGTTATCAGAGACCGTGATATAAACCGCCCCTGTTACTATAGTTCCCATGGCACTAATACGTGTATAGCAAGGAAGAATGTTGACAAAGAATGAGGCTTTGATGAGGCTTGTCTTTTCTCCTTTTTTGACTCCCGTAGAATGAAATCTCCCTGGATCCTGCTCTTCCTCGGCTGGCTGCTCCCTGCGCCTTTGGCTCAGGGTGTTTCGAAGCCTAATTTCGTCCTGATAATGGTGGATGATTTGGGAATAGGAGACCTTGGGTGCTATGGAAACACAACTCTGAAGTAGGCTGCTTGGCGTCACTGTCAGCTTTCATTTCAGACCTTTTGCAACTGAGGCTTTTTCATACATGGTAGCTCAGCTGTACAAAGCATGATCTCTGTCTGGAACTCAAAGAGCAGCCTCAAAGGACAACCATCAGGCTCTCAAATCAGATCAACCGTGTGGTCAGAAGTTATAACCCTAGGCAGGAACGATGATCAAGGATGAAGTCTGCGGTTTAATCAAGTGCTTTTGCTTTGAGAGGTTTTCATATAGTACGTGTGAATTCTTGAATCTGAATCAAAAATCAATGTAAAATGAGAGCTCAGTTTTGACCGTGGGAACATTCTGACTGTATGCCCTCGTTGTTCAAAAAGAAATTAAATGGTTTTATATATTTCAACAAAAATAAAATGAATGGACAGTAGACTATGTTTGTATATGAAACGTACAGTATTCTCAGTCAGAATTGTTCACCGTTCTGGTGAGAAGATCCTTAACTTCAAAGAATTTAATATCTCTTAAAGTTACCTTACAGAAAGCAGTTACATGAAATGGTTAGAAATAGGCTGGTCCATGCCTGAGGCATTGTTTTACAACAGTGTTAAAATGCATTCATGGTAGAGAGGTACATGTAGGGTCTTCTGAGGCAAAATAGTCCCTGATTTTTTTTTTTGGTAATATATATTTACCAATATCAGCAGGACATGTAAAACTCAGAAGTTACATGAAGATTCACTGATTCTGATGGATTGTAAGTGAAATGGCTGTATTTACATTGTAGACATCATGATCTCTGGTTCCTCTCACCACCACTGTATAGGAATCTCAGCTGGTACATTAACAAATTTGAGGAATTCCACTTTAAGAAGGATTAGAATCAAAATTAAACAGTTAAAAAAAGCTGATAAAAATCTGTCCTTTTATGATCCATGCAGTTGTTGAGTGTTTTAGAAATACCAGTGATACATGTGATACAATAACAACATTTTAGCAGTTTCAACAATCATGTCAATTGCCCACCTTTCATCTGTAGTTTAGGTTTTTGTTGTAGTTTAAGAGAAAGAACGCCTTTCTTTACCCTAAGCTTCAAATTAAGAGAAATAAAACTGTAAAGGCCATGTGCTTTGCCTTAGTTTTAATTTGGTGTAAAAGGTTGTAATATAATTTATAATAATAAAGTTTCTGATGGAGATCCATTCTATCAGCAGTTGTGAAAAAAGGAGCATGAAGTCTAAAGATACAATGCTGAGAGCTTCCAGTAGCAAGAAGGAAGATTTGCAGTTAAAAGTGCATCGTCCAGCTTTCATAGTAGCTGGTCCTTGGTAGTAAGGCAGGGTCACTGGTGTCTGCATTGCAGGATACAAGAGGGAGTTACAAAGAAAGAGGAAAACGTTGTGTGGGTGCAGTGAAGATTGATAAATTGTACATTTGTGGATGCATATGTATTGGGTGATTATGCATTTGACACTGTTCTGTATGCATTAGATGGAAATGAGATGTAATGTAGCTCATATGATAAGGATTAATGTTTGAGATGGTACAGAGAAAATCACTGCATGAGATGCAGTTCTGAATTAAGTCTGATTTGATGTAATGCTGTGTTTTTTGTCTTTAATATTTGGTAAAGAAAGGAGATAAATGCTTAGGTATACCTGATTAGTCACAAAATCCTCCTTCAGAATCAAAATCTTTTATCTCCAGATGTGTACAGGGATAGGATGACATAAAAAGACATCCACTGAATGTGATATGAGATACTGAATGGCATACTGAAATTGAAATTGTTCAACTACAAGTGTTACATTTTGGTATTCAGTGTTTAAGGAATTTTTCCACCAGCCAGTGCAGCACAGCACAGAAAAGAACCAGTGATGGGCAATATGACTATTTATTGTTATTGTGATGAATTTTGCCACATTGACTACGTCCAAAACTGCATACAGTCATACAATACATACTACAATAATAAATGCATGTCTGGATGTAGGTATTACATCACAACATACTTTTCAGAGCATAAAATTGTTATTACTTGAACAGTGACCATCTGCATGCCTCATTAAGAAGAAAACATAATTAGATCTGATTAATTGCATTTAATCCATGCCTCAACTTGAACTGTGCAAATCAGAATAACTAAACATTTTCTTGTATATTCTTTGTATACTATTTTGCTGTATAATGACCTGCATGAACCTCTCCACTATGAATGATTTTGACATCTCACACACCAGGCACTGTATTCGTGGTCATTTCATCATTTCACTTCGTGAGGTAGCTTTTATTGGCATTTAACTCCTCAGCCGTCTGGTTCGCCATTGTTAACTATTCTGTTCTATTTGAGAATAGAGCTTTTATCAAGTCATATCAAACCGCTGAATGACTTTCTTTTACACATTAGTCACCTAATTGTGGCTTCACTGTTTACTCTGCATTTTTATGTGATGACAGCAATTTTGGTTAGTTTCTAAGTGATGACTCATGGTAATTGACCACTGCACTGTTTTGTAGCTCCAACCACAAATTCTGGCTTGGCATGCTTGATACCCCACTAAGAAGGGTAACAAAATTCAGCACTCAGATACAGGACCGTTCAGTTGGCAGTGAGAATGATGACAACATGCAGGATCACGGATTTGTGTCCACAAACACCCGAATGGTGGAAAAGCGGCAACATTTCTCAATAACATAATGAACTATGATTTAAATCAATACTAAATTATCACCCGCACCACAAATAATCATAAAAGCTGTGATGTGTGTTATGGACTGTTATATTATGAATATTATCACTGAATACAGTCGTACACAAGACAGTGATCATTCAGTTCAGAGTAGAAGACGCAGTTTCCCTTAATCTGCCTGACTGCAGCAGCTCTGCTGGTAGCTCTTGTAAGCACTGTATCTTGTGATTTTCACTGCAGGACGCCCCACATTGACATGCTGGCACGGGATGGGGTGAAGCTGACCCAGCACCTCGCTGCCTCCCCCCTCTGCACTCCCAGCAGGGCAGCCTTCCTCACGGGCAGATACCCCATACGGTCAGGTCAGCAGCCAGAAACTCTCAGAAATGCACTTTACTGAAAGGGTGTAATTTAGAATTTAGAGTCTGGGTAATAAGCAGAATGTTCATGTGGTGTTGAGAGTGTTGAGCTCGGTGATGCTGAAGAGACCAGAACATTGGAGCTCCCTCTGTCTTTCTATTATTGTAGCTTATCTGTTAGAAGACGGACTAGAGGTCATTTTTCCTGGACAGGGATTAAGCCTAGTTATGGGCTACATTTTCCTTTCACTGGGAAGCCAAACCTAGATATAGTAAATGTTGAAAAGATGTTTGACTGCCTTTTTTAATGACATCTAATTCTGTATAAATACATTTGTTTGACATTAAAGGGCCCATATGCTATATTTCTTCATACTGGGGTTGATTTATAAAATTTTATGTGCAAAAACAATTCTTTCATGAAAATTTTGCAGCCTCTTCTTTTTAATCCTTTGCATTTAACAGTTGTTTTGTTGCTGTGCCCCTTAAAATTGATATGTCAATGGCCTCTTTTCTGATTTGCTGCAGTGTATTGTGCCTTATTCAGAAAGCAGCTGGAACACCCCCAATGTCAGTGAGAATGGGCAAGGCTACACTTCTGTAATATGAATAGACAGATATGTGTAAATGTGTTGGGTTTTTTGTGACATCTCAAAAACAGTTGATTCCAAACAGGTTTATTTTCAAAATATAGACTGCGGTAGACTGTGATAGTAGTATTAACATACTATATCAAACTCTTCTTAAAAAGTAAAATTCAGTCTTCCATGATATGTTTCCTTTCCTTTATTTTTTTTCTGGCAAGCCTACTCTTGTAAAGCAGTCTTAGTATTAGCTGTTTAATTACTGTTGCCTGTCTTACTTGTCAGGCCAATAGCAGGAGCTCCGGATTGGGACTCATTCAGCTAATGCATTCAACTGTTAAATCATCTGGTTTGTTTGTGTCACTTCGTTACAGGAATGGCTGCGCATAGACATGTTGGGGTATATATCATCTCTGCAGCTTCTGGTGGGCTTCCTCAAGAGGAATTCACATTCGCCAGGATCCTCAAAGAGCAGGGCTACATGACTGCTCTAATTGGTATCGAGCATACCATACATCATACGAAACATTCATTTACAAAAGACATTTTAATGTGCCATATTCATTTGGTTTGGAACATTACAAATCATTTGATGTGTTCTTTTATTTAGCCTAAGGGTAGGCATTCAAGCTCAGAAAGTTGTAATGTTCATGTTTTTCTTCAGAGAGAATATTTGTAATAATAAGTAGACAGCAAGAACCATTTGTATCATGCAAATGATGTGCACATATTATTGTGCAAATGCATTCATTCAGGCATCATTGACTTTTTATTTTTCCTTAACTTCCATGAACTTGTCAGGTCCAGACTTCAGTTCCTTGCTGTAATAATGAATCATAATAATCTCTTAAAATGATAGCTTTCTAAACGGTCCTCATGTGGAGGTTTTGTAAAAACCTGTAAAGCCTTTTAAAAGTCTCTTCACATTTGCACATCTCGTTTCCGAAATGCTTCTTCAAAGAACCAAACCTTTCTTCAAAAGGTTCTTTAGGACACTGGTTCTCAAAGTGGAGTCTGTGACGAATGTCCTAAAGATCTGCAGTTTTATTATTTTTTAAAAGGCAAGACCACAGCAGTGATCACGTTTCCTGCATTGCACGTGCCAAACTGAGGTAGCCTACTATCACTCGCATTTAAGCTTTGTCAAAGCCAGTATAAACTTCAACCAACAGATATGAGACATGCCACAGTGTCCACTAGGCTGCTTAATCTTTAATGCATAATGCCTGTTGAACTGGTTATTTAAAGTAGATAGGAAGCATAGACAATTTTTAAAGCTGCCACGTAGTTAAGAGTCTAACTCGGTAATCAAGGATAATCGAAACCTTTATTGAAGATATCAAAATCAGACAGAGTTCCCTGATTGCAAAAAAGTTGCAAACCCATATTTTAGAGAACCAAATGTAGTCATTCTTTGCCATCACTTTTTGGAACCTTTATTTTCAAGTGTTGAATAATTAATAGCAGATACTAGATAATACACTTTAGATAAAAAGCCTTTTAAGGTTTAAGTGTTTTTTGCCTTTGTTTAAACACTTTCTAATTTCCCTACAGGCAAATGGCACTTGGGCCTGAACTGTGAACATAGCAGTGACCACTGCCACCACCCGAAAGCACACGGCTTCGACCACTTTTATGGAATCCCCTTGACTAACCTGCGGGACTGCCAGCCAGGCCACGGCTCTGTTTTTTATAACGTCCATGCCCACATCCCCTACGGCACACTGGTTGCTACCTTGGCCACCTTTTTCTTCCTCCATGCTACTGGAGTTATAGCCGTATCCCGAAGGCTAGCGCTGGGCCTGGTGGCATTATTGATCGTGGCATTGGCTTTGTTTGGCTTGTTTGTCCTCACCTTCCCCAACTTTAACTGCTTCCTGATGAGAGGGGAGGAGGTTGTGGAGCAGCCATATGTGTCAGAAAATCTAACGCAGAGGATGACCAGTGAAGCAGTCGAGTTTCTGGAGAGGTCTGAGTGCTAATTTTTTACTAACTCAATGCAAAACTTATTGAAAATAGGGATGTCCCGATTTGATTGGCTTATTAAGTCAAATCTTAATGGATTACTATCTGATATATTAAGCTCAAATTGTAAAGCTTTTTTTAACACATTGTGCTCTAGGTAGAGAACTGTCAGAGAGGTGGCATGGACCGTTTCCATAATGTGCAACAGTGTGGCACATTCTTAAATATTAACAAATGGTGTGAATGTTTGTGATTGGGAACTGTTTTAAAGTAGAAGATAAAACCTGGTAATGTCTTCACTACCAGTTAAGCTATCTGGTCTTGGTGAAAAATATGAGTGCATGCACAGTTATTGGATGATAAGAAAAATGCTTATTGCGAAATTTGTGGTAAGTGGTTGCTATACCAAGGAGGCAGAACCAAGTTGATGAGTCACCTCGGATATATAAGTAAAGTGACACTTATCCTCTATGTACTGCTCAGTTGATTTTACTATGATCAAGTCTCTGCTAATTGTGAGAGCATTTGATGGTTCTTGATGCTAAAACCAGGGAACTTAGCGTCTTGAAACTGGTTGTTGTGGTGAGGTCTTGCAGCAGATGAGGAGGGGGACAATGCTGCCGTGGCATCAGGGTGAATTTCACTCTAGTCAGTGACCTTTTAAACTGCAGACTGAGAGCCGCATGCAGCAGAGTTGAAGTGACCAGTTTCCCACTGCCTTGCAGTGAACAGGCTGCACCAGCTTAGCAGGGTACCTGCTGATCTGCTTCTAGGGTGGTCTCTCTTGTGTTCAGAAGAGCCTCTAGCTCCATGATCCTCTGCCCCACTCTCTTTAGCTCAATTATGAATGATCTGAACTTGGACTGCATGTCGCCCTCACTAGCCAAATAAACTGTGATAGAATTATTGTTTTATTACTCGCTAATTTGTTACACCTGTAGCATATGTTTTTTTTTCAAGGATTCTATCATGGCAACATAAGCACAAAGGCAGTATGCATGCATCTGTTTTATCCATGGAAATACTAATATCAGATCAGATTTGGCATCGATGGGTACTCCATATTAAAGTGCTAAGATCAGATTTGGGGCAAAAACATTTCATTGGGACATCCCTGCTTAAATATAATATACAACCCCAATTCCAAAAAAGTTGGGATGCTGTGCTGGAAATCTCATAGACCCATATTTTATTCACAGTAGAACATAAAACACATATCAGATGTTGAAAGTGAGACAGTTTAACATTTCATGAAAAATATCAACTCATTTAGAACTTGATGGCAGCAGTGCACAGATGGGCAGAGGTTCACCAATTGCGAAAAACTGCATCTAAAAATTGTGGAACAGTTTCCGAAAAATGGTACTCAATGTGTGAAGACTTTGGATTTCCCACCATTACATAATATCAGAGAGGATTCAGAGAATCTGGAGAAATCCCTGTACGCAAGGGACAAGGCTGATGGTCAGTATTGGATGCTCGTGATCTTCGGGCCCTCAGGTGGCACTGCATTGAAAACGGGCATGATTCTGTACTGGAAATCATTACATGGGCTCAGAAACACTTCCAGAAATCATTGTCTGTGAACACAGTTAACTTGCACAATTGCAAGTTAAAGCTGTATCATACAAAGAAGAAACCATATATATATACAGCGTCCAGAAATGCTGCCAACCTTTCTGGGCCTGAGGTCATTTAAGATGGACTTCATAAGTGTTCTGTGGTCCAATGAATCAAAATGTGAAATTGTTTTTTGGATATAATGGGTACGCATCCTCCAGGCTAAAGACCTCCCAGCTTGTTATTAGCACACATTTCAAAAGCCTGAATCCGTGATGGTACAGGGGAGCATAAGTGCTTATGGCATGGATGTCATTTATATCTGTGATGGCACCATTAATGCTGAATGAAATATACAGGTTTTGGCAACATATGCTGCCATCCAGACAGCGTCTCTTCCAGCAAAGGCCTTGCACGTTTCAGCAAGACAATGACAAGCCACATTCTGCATTCTTCACAACAGTGTGGCTTCACTTAAGAAGAGTCTGGGTGCTGAACTGACCTGTCTGCAGTCCAGACCTTTCACCAATAGAAAACGTTTGGCTCATCATGAAACGAAAAATCCGGCCAAGACGACTCTGGACTGTTGAGCAGAAGACTGAGTAGAGTCCTACATCAGACAAGAAAGGGACAGCATTCCTCTCTCAAAACTCCAGCAAATGGTCTCTTCACTTCCCAGATATTTACAGTGTCCCAACTTTTTTGAGATTTCTTTCTGCCGTCAAGTTCTAAATGACTTAATGAAATGGTAAAATGTCTCACTTTCAACATCTGATATGTGTTTTGTGTTCTATGGTGAATAAAATATGGGTCTATGGGATTTGCAAATCATTGCATTCTTTTTTGTCCCACAGTGTCCCAATTTCTTGGGAATTGGGGTTGTACAAGTCAAACCATTTGTCACTTTAAATGCTTGCATATTTAATATATTCTGGATAGAATACATTATTATTTACTTTGATAGATTAGGAAGAATGTAATTTTTTATGTATAGTGATGGGTAGCTGTTAGTTGTTTGCCGTTTCTTATCTGTTTGCTTTGCTGGCAGGGATGTTTGCCATAAGGTGTGTGCTGTAGGTAAGATAGCCGACAAAGGCTTATTACTACTATGAAAACAGTAGAAAATTTTCTGAAAAGAACATGTCAGCAGTGATGATACAATGCTGTGTAACTTCAACGGAAAGATTCCTACAGTTGAATCTTTCATTTTAATTTTAAAACTTTTTTTTTTTCCGTCAGGAACTCAGACAGACCCTTCTTGCTCTTCTTCTCTTTCCTCCAAGTCCACACGGCTCTCTTCGCCTCTCCACGCTTCCGTGGCAAAAGCCTCTTCGGTCTCTATGGCGACACAGTCATGGAAGTGGACTGGACTGTAGGTACTGATTGTGGACATTACACATCAAAACTTTTGATGGAAAATGTCAGAAGACTTTTGTTCTGTGTGCGAAGTGGAGGAACCAGCACTATTCTTTGTTTGCAGTAAAAGCGTTATGAGCAAATGGGCATTCATTATGAAGGTCACCGTGACAACGGCAGCAGCATAATAGTCTTCGCTTTATATAACAGATAAATCTTGTAGTCTTATATGAGCATGTGGTGCATTCACAGACCATAATGATAGAAATGATTTAAATAATGGAGCATGTTAGTTGAATTCCAAGTGGTTACCACAGCAGCAAGCTGGCTGCCAAAGGAAGGTCTCCATAGAGCTAGATCCATGCTGGATTCGTCCAAGACCCAATCAGTTTCTTAACTGCGTTGTGTGGGAAGTACAAAAAATTTTGTTTTCATTACAAACAGTTCTGGAACACTATCCTTCTCACACTTCCACCCAGGTCATAGTACATGTCTAAATTAATATGTAATTTCTAAATTATTTCCTTTATTCTGGCCCAGTGACAGTAGTAGTAATTCTGGCTTTGTTCAGAAGCTTGCAGACTCTGTTTTACCTCAGATTTTCAGTCTGCTCTGCTGTTTCAAAACCATTTTGCACACAATCATTGCCAATGAACAAAGGAAAAATTGGTAATACTTTACTTCAAGCCTGCTACATAACGTTGTTCAGTAATATAACAGTGTTATGTTACCATTACTGTTAATTCTCATGACAGATGCTGTAATGGTTGATGGCATGAAAACTAACTAGAACCATTAAGCTGAGAAAAAAATTAGCATGTGACATGAACAAAATCTGTCATGACAACTCATAACAGCATATAACATGTTCCATAATATGTTTATGGCATGTTATGTAGTTAAATCTTTTTGAGGTTAATCAAATGGGTTCTTCAAGGATTCTTTAGTAGAGGCAATGGCACAAATCATTCATTTGAATGCATAAATTGGTCTTTCTGTGGTCCAGTGGTTCTTCTCTATGAAGGAAAACAAGTTGTGTATAGTTAAAGAACCCCTCTGTATAGAACCAAAAAGTGTTCAACTAAAAGAACCCTTGCTAAGAGTGTATGTTAATGAGGTGGACTATGTTGTAGCTCAGCAAAACACAGGAGGTTTTAAAATAACAAAAATGCATTTCCCAGCAACCTACGTCCGAGCTCAGTGTGATCAAACACGCATTTGAAATTGATAACACATGCTGACTGTGGGTAGTTTGACATAGCTGGGCTACATTTACTTGTTAATTTGAACATTCTGGAATAGAATAAATGTTCTGTTTTTGCTGCCTTAGGTCAAATAATCAAGACATTGGAACGCCTGAAACTGAAAGAGAAGACACTGGTTTACCTGACCTCAGACCAGGGTCCACACTTAGAGGAGATATCAGTCCATGGGGAGGTGCACAGAGGCCACAGTGGCATCTATAAAGGTAAGTATGTCTGAGGCAAGTAAGCAGTGAATAGAACATGTATATATAAAAACGTGTGTAATACACTCTCCAAATATTTAGAATGAGTTGTCATAGTAATACTTTTGTGTTACATTATATTGCCAGATGTATTCACTCACCCATCCAAATCATTGAATTCAAGTGTTCCACAGTGTAGCCACAAGTGTATAAAACCAATACCAGACTGCTTCTACAAACATTAGTGAAAGAATGGGTCGCTCTCAGGAGCTCGGTGAATTCCAGCATGGTACTGTGATAGGATGCCACCTGTGCAACAAGTTCAGTCGTGAAATTTCCTCACTACTAAATATTCCACAGTCAACTGTCAGTGGTATTATAACAAAGTGGAAGCGATTGGGAACGACAGCAACTCAGCCACAAAGTGATAAAATGACAGAGCGGGGTCAGCAGATGCTGAGGCGCATAGTGCACAGACGTTGCCAACTTTCTGCAGAGCTACAGACCTCCAAACCTCATGTGGCCTTCAGATTAGCTCAAGAACAGCGTAAAGAGCTTCATGGAATGGGTTTCCATGAACGAGCAGCTGCATCCAAGCCTTACATCACCAAGCGCATTGCAAAGCATCAAATGCAGTGGTGTAAAGTGCCACCACTGGACTCTACAGCAGTGGAGACGTGTTCTCTGGAGTGACGAATCACGCTTCTCTGTAAGAGAACACCAGATAGAACACCTTTGGGATGAATTAGAGTGGAGACCTTCTCGTCCAACATCAGTGTCTGACCTCACAAATGCGCTTCTGGAAGAATAGTCAAAAATTCCTATAAAAACACTCCTAAACCTTGTGGCAAGCCTTTCCAGAAGAGTTGAAGCTGTTGTAGCTGCAAAGGGTGGGCCGACATCATATTAAACCCTATGGGCTAAGAATAGGATCTCACTCAATTTCATATGCATGTGAAGGCAGATGAGCAAATACTTTTGGCAATATAGTGTGTGTTAACATTTATTTTAGTTTTTTTTTTATATTTCAAGAATTTTAAGAACAAAAATAATATAAATAAATAAATAATCTGAAAATGTACTATTTACAGTCATTTGTATTGTGTAGTTATATAGCTTCATCATTCACTTATTTTTAACTTCACGTCATTTATTTTGTTCCTAAGTTTTCAGGGCCAGAGTAGAAAGATGTGTTTTTGTTTTTACATATCCTAATTTTTGTAATCACCAAGCTGAAAAAGATGGGAAAATGCAAGCGCTCTCTCTCTTTCTGTGTGCATGTGGGAGGGGATGTGTTCCATGTTTAATTAAATATTTTGCTTGAAATGCCAAGTGTCCTATAAGAGTGTTCGTGAGTTCTTGAAATGAATATTTTAATAAATATCAAAGTTTGAAAATGCCCTTTTCATGTAATTAGCTCCAAATGCTAACTGTGTTTCTTCTTTTTTTGAGTAGCAGGGAAGTCAACCAACTGGGAAGGAGGCATTCGAGTCCCGGGCATCTTCCACTGGCCTGGGCAACTACCTGCAGGAAAGGTTATTGACGAACCCACCAGTAACATGGACGTCTTCCCTAGTGTGGTGAATTTAGCAGGAGCTAGTATTCCCAATGACAGGTGAGCCTCCGCCACCCAGCAGCTCAGTTGTCATCTGTCACTCAGAATGACAGCTTGTACAAATCTGGGTCACTGTGGTATATCATATTCTCTGTGGTGTTTGACTCATTTGATTCTGAAAAACAGAATTTAAGCAAGTGCCACGTGGTATTGATAAAATTCAATATCACAGTGTTTTCCTTTACAGTAATATGTATCACAGTAGCCCAGTATCAGATGATGTTCAGTGTACCATTAAGAAAGTCAGTGACCTCATGCTCACTGAGTTACTGATACTCTATGGCTTGTTTTGATTGGACTGGACTGTTTCCTTCCATTCTTTACGATTACACCAAAGGAAACCTTATATAGTACTGAACACATTAAACAGAAAGCATTTCCTTGTTTCTAGAAAACAAACTTACTCTGTAATTAGATTTAATACCATACTGTGAAAAAGACTAAATTTCCTGTCAAAATGACCATTAAGTAAAATATTTTTCAGTGTCAGGCCAAAAGCAGAAATCAGGAGCTTCACCAGAAGCCTTAACAGTCTTAGAAGTTGGTTGCAGTTTTTGTTTCTCACGATCCAACTAATCCCAAACACATTCCTTTGCTGAGTAAGGGCTTCTTGCCAGCTACACATCCTTTCCCGTTATTTTCTCACAGTGGAAGGATGGACAGAAACACCTGTGGAATTATTCAGATCTGAAGTCAGAGTGAAGCTTTATTTTTTTCCTCTCTCTCAAAAATGAAAGCTTTACGTACTGTTTATCTGTTAGGGTGGTCTACCAGGTCTTGTTAGGACCCATTTTCTCCATAACTTTAGTCATGTTTTGAAGTCCTGCCTTAATTTTTTTCCCCCACTTATTTTCCCCTTGACCCTCCCCTTCCTAATGCAATCTAATCTCATGTTGGAGGCTTCTCTGTAATTTTCTGTTAAATATGTTTCCTGCTGCACATCTTGTGCTTAACAGCTGTTTTGGCTGGAGTTTGAATAAATGAAAGGGTGGCCTTTCTGCCGTACTGTGTATTAGCTATCCTTTTTGAAGCAGCCAGCAAATTACATTCACTGCAGTTATGTTTTAGTTACCTATGTGTATCACAAAAATGAACATACAGGGCTGTTTTAAGCCATTGATGAAAATCTCGCTGCGACTGGAGCATTATTTTTACTTGCCTAATAAAATAACCTTATTTTACCTGATTGAATTTGATATTTTGGTATTATTCAAAATATTTTTTAATATACGTTACTATTCAGTGCAATATAGGCAATGAAAACAGTAAAACAAGCATTTTTCTTAGTATCTTTGCTTACTTGTTTGGATTTTTCTGTTTTAAAAAAATCCAAACAATTTATTTGGGCAAAAAAAGCCCTGCATCATTGAGTATTATTGTAATATCTTATAATCCACTCTTACGTTACAAAATATATCCAGCTGTATTGGCAGCTGCATTTTTACAGCCTTAAAGAGTAGCAACCGCAAATCTGTAGTCAGAGTGCTGCATTAAAGTTTTGCTAGGTCTAAAAAGTAAACTCTGGTAACTGAGGAGGCTGGTAAAGTGAGGAGGAGGTCATGGTTCAGGAGTCAGATGCTTTGATCTTTAGTACAGAGTGCTTGTATACAGTACAATATAGAATTCCAGCACCCACACTGCTGGAAATACCCAATATCTCTCTCTCCCTCTCCCTCTCTCCCTGTTTTAGGCAGATCGATGGCCGTGACCTCATGCCTTTGCTGCAGGGTGGCGTGGAGCGTTCTGAACACGAGTTCCTCTTCCATTACTGCAATGCCCATCTGAATGCTGTGAGATGGCACCCTGCTAATAGTGAGCCTCACAATGCGTGCACATATAATCAGTTTTCTTAAGAATTAAGTGATTATTACAAAATGGGATTTTTTTAATATTTGTCTATTTATTCTTTAATATCTTCTTTGAATTATGCATTTATGTTTATGTATTTAAAACAACACTTATGCCTCCTTAGTTGTACTTGTCCATGCTCAGTTGTTCTTTGTGACTTAACAAATGTAGTCTCAAATACAACAATCAACAGATTTGCCTATTATTTGCTCACTGTTTGTTTATTAATTTGTATATTTTTTTTACTTGAGAAAAAGCCATGGCCTTCTTTACTAATGTTAAAGGAATAGTCCAGCAATTTTAACCTAATTTCTATCTACCAACATTTGTAGCATACAGTAAATTATCACAGACAATTTTCTTGTACTTCGGACAGAGGAACTGTTATGTCAGAAGTCAGTAGGCTGGTGCGTCACATTATTTAAGAATTTTAATGCAAGATAGAAGCTGCAGCAGAGTTTTGTTATTGAAATCCCCAAAACACCACAGTAAAGAGGCTGTTCATCATGTTTTCAAGAAGAATTAAAATATATTACAGTTAGGAGTAATACTGTAATAATGGTGCAAAAATGACTTACTTTAACAGTTAAACAGGAATTCTACCATTTTTTTTTCTACATTTCTGCATAATTAAATCTGAGCTATGGTGGTTTGATGTGATTTCTTTACAGTGCTGGTGATACCCAGGGGTCATCATGTCAACAACACACATATTGTCATGTTTGCTATCCAAAATGACTACTACATGAGTTTTTTATGCGTAGTATAGCTAATGGACAAAATAGTAATGAACCTCTAAAAGCACGATTCACTCAATCATGAGTTAATTAACAAAAATACATGTTAGTCCAAAAGCTTAACCCAAAACTTTTGTTAAAAAATTAAATGTCAGAATATTCATAACCATTTCAAGTTACAGTTGAGGTGCCTTCTAAAGGCATGAAATGCTTCTGGCGACTGGTTCCTATCACTGAACAATTCTGACTCTGCAAGTTACTCCACTCTGAATGACTTTGCCTTTGCTTGCATGGTAATGACTGCATTATGCAGAAATTTTGAAAAAAGTGCAATTCCTGACTTCCTGATGTTTGTGTTTTTAGGTAGAACAATGACCGAGACATTTTAGTCTGAAATCGGCTGCTTCTGTTCCCATTTCTACCAGGTACCTCTGTCTGGAAAGCCTTTTTCTTCACTCCAGACTTTTACCCCAAAAATGGAACAGCCTGCTTTCACACGCACGCCTGCTTCTGCACTGAAGGCTACGTCACCCATCACGACCCTCCGCTGCTTTACGATCTCTCCAGGGACCTGTCCGAAAGCACACCACTGACCCCGACAACTGAGCCTAACTTCACCTCCATTGTGGAGGTGATGGTGGAGGCAGCGAGGGTCCACAGCCAGGGCATAAAGCCTGTGGTGGATCAGCTCTCAGTTGGCCATTTGCTGTGGAAGCCCTGGCTCCAGCCATGCTGCTCCTCTCTCAGCCAGCTGTGCAGGTGTGAACAAGACCACCAGAAAGGGTCTCTGAACACAGAGGTGGAAATACATAGCAACTAAAAGGAAGGTTTGTAAAGATGCCTAATTTCTTCAGTTGCACCAGCATCAGGGGGAACTTATAAAAGCTCATGTCAAGAGGGACAGTTTGTGCTAAGGTTTGTAGTAAGGAATGTAAGGTAATTGGAAAGTTATTTGCAAAATCCTGTACAGAGCAACAAAACATTTAATCACACTTCACTGAATGAACTAAATGTTTTTAAATAAGAAGCCCCTGAAGGGTGGTCTTTGGCGTGTTCTGTGCTTTGGCAAGCAACTGCTTAGTGGCTTTAAATGGTGTCACACTTTTTCTATGTTCTCGATGGTGCTTCTTGTTAAATAATGAAATATAGTTTTGTATTAAAAACAGTGTATATTGTTTTTCTTTGTCCAACCAAGACTTTTAAAAGGCCCATATAATGAAAAACTAAATAAAAACTAAACTGGTAAAGTTTCAAAACACCCTTCACTCACAGACCACATATGAAAATTAAGCATCCAAAAACACCATGCTGCACTTTCAATTGCTGATTTTATCAGATCGATGGGCAAGAAAATAAAACACTGGATGGCTGAATCTGGATGGCTGAATCAGAGATCCTTCTTAATGATTTCGTGTAACATTGGTAGTTTACTTTTTTGTCAGTTTCCCAAGAAATTGCAAAAAAACAAATGTGACTTTCTTAAAGCTAACATTTCTGTTATCACCTGCATTAACTAGCCTGCTGATACTAACAGCTGTTTAAACGTTTGCTTGTGCCGCTGTTTTTTCTTTGTAAAGCCGCTGCTAATGTAATTTACATAGCTAGATTCATTTCTCCTCTCTCAAGGCCCCCTCATTTTACACAGAGCTCAGATTACTTTGGGATCCAGTTGATGAAAACTATTACAGAACAGGAGACTGAGATTTGCTCCTCGATTAATGTGCAGTGTTTCTAGAATAGGATGAGTGAGACATCAAGTCCTACCGTGAGAAATATATAGTAAAGAACCACAGATGGATATCATTACTGTCAAAAGAAAAACAAGTATCTCCAAAATGGTCATTTTACAGGAGAAGAGAAGATAGCAAAAACACTCTTACCTTTCAATGTAAGTTCATGTAAAGTGATTTTAGAGCATTTCTATTGGTCCATTCATCATGAAATTTTCACACTATGTAAAGGACAGCTAATGTTTTGAAATCATGCACATTCAGTAAAAATCGTCAAAAATGGAAATTCTTTGGTCAGCCACAATATGTGAAAAAAGATGTAAAGATAATGTAGGTATAGAAATGAAAGAACAGCAATGACCGCTGAAAACAAATTCAAAGATGCAAAAATGCTGCAAATTAGTCAATTACAGGGTGACTTTATAGCAAAAATGTTATTATTAAAAACGTTAATATTAAATGTATTAAAGAAACATAAGCTGCCAATTTGCTAATGTAGAGCTGTAATTGAATGTGTCACATGCAGATTTGCTTTGTATAACCATCACTTCACAGCACAGTTTACTGTGTAAAGCCAGCCTATACGTTAAAGAGACTTTAAATAATGGCCACATAAAAATGAATTCTCTTGAATGACTCTTTATGGTATACAAAACCACAGAAACTTCATAAGTGGACCTCAGGGAAAACAGTAAAATACAAGAAAAATGTGGAACATGGGCTTACAGAAGTTCTTTGTTCTTATGTACAGAAAACCTCCAACTTGTTGCTCTCACCCTTGGTGGAATCAGGCTGATTTCAGATTACAACCACGGCTACAGTGATGATGCAAAGGCAGTGAAAATCACTTCTGAATGACAGGCAGCTTTCTGTCACTCCAGCAGCAATGCAGTACGAAGATTGTTCGTCCCACTTTAGCTGATGTTTCCTCATCTTATAAAATAATTTGCCTGTCAGTGTTGGTTGTCACAGTTGCTAATTTTACTTGTTGTTTTGAAGAAATCCATTATCGTTTTATGGTGCTTCATTCTTTTGTTTCATAGCAGTCACTCCCTGATGCCTGTGCTGGTATCAAGACGACACGCACAGTGCATTTAATTTGCACGCACAATCCTGTGATAGTTTGTCAGTGCTTGCAGAAAGCAGCCTGATTGGTTCAGTTCTAATCGGCACAGAATTAAAGCAATCAATCAACAAGAAGCACAGGTTAATTAAAGTTTCTTTTTATTGCAGTGATTGTGACTCAGGTAGACTCAGTAGGACTGTAAGTTATGTGAAGCTGTGTCTCTCGTTTTATGTGACTGAATGGATAGGATAAAAAATTCATACCAGCAATATAGTGTGATGCCTCTGGATGAAAGACTACTCCAACTTTCTTCATCCTAATCTCTCTTTCTTCTCAAAAGCACAAGATCGATTACCATGGACAGTACTTATGTAGCAAAACAGAAGAAAACGCATTTAACCAAAATACACATTGGAGAGAGAGAGAGCTTCTAGATCTAGAATAAGGTTTATTATTAAGTGCCATCATGATAGGTGTGGCTCCTGGCAAGAATATGGGCAGTGTTTCTCTACAGTATCCTGTCTTCTGTTTGGGTCTTTAGACCCTACTTTTTCCTCCTTAACCTTCAACTCTTAGAATCGAAAAGGTCTTTTCCATTGAATAGGTTCTTCTGAGAACACGTCCAAAATAAAATTCAGTTTGGTTATCTGCGCTTTTAGTAAGAGACTCCACTTGTTCAATGACGCATTCATTTGTTTTCTTTGCCATCCAAGGTCCTTTCAGAATATTTTTCTTGTCTCTTCACTGTGTTGAATCATCTACATATTGAAAGTTATTGATGATTCTTCCGCCAATCCTGAATCCTCAATTGTCTTTCTCCAGTCCTGTTTCTGTCATTTGTTGTGCATAAAGGCTGAACGGGTATGCTAGCCTTGTCTAACTCCTTTGCCAATGTAGAAATAGTCATGTTCCTCAGTGTATAGAAATTGGGACCAAGTCTTCTCTGGAGATCTACTTTCCTGCAGAGTTTATCTCCAGCCTTCACCTATCATGCTGTTTCCCCCCATACCTAACACTAAATCATCTGATCAGCCAGTCAAGGACTTGTGAAGAAGCTAATTTGCTGGAGCAGGTGTGGCAGATTGTGGTTGGACCTAGCTTCTGCAGGAAGGTGGATCCTCCAGGACTAAGGTCGGTGTAGAAATTCCATTCCAGATTACAATAATGAGATGCTCTGGTATTCCCATTTTCCTGTAGACTAACTATTTAGGATTTAACTAACTATTAAGGTTTAGCCAAGACTAAAAAGAATATTGACACTTCAACTTGGTCCGTGACCAGGCTTAACCTATGTCTAGGAAGCAGGCCTGTAAAGTTAATGAAGCAATTTTAGCAGGTAGGATTGTTAGTGTAGTACTAAATGTCAGCATTAAAGCAGGCCTGATCCCTATGACTAAACCATATTGCTAACATCAGCAAATTAATCTCTCAAAAACTTTATAAACATTGGAAATGATGTGACTCAACAGATAGTGAGTTATTCTGCTTAATGTCTCACTAGTTTTATTTTGCGCTATTTATCACGATGTGCATTTTAAGCTAAGTGCTGTGTGTAAAGATGTGCTAATGACGATGCTTCCGATGCCATAATCACCATGTAGGCTAAGAGAACTGAAGGAGAACTACAAAGGATGAACTTCATTTTAAACAGCTTGCTGCATAATATTAAAGATTTTGTACATACGTTGGTTTATATTAATTATTAATATGTACTTTATTAGTAATAATACATTAATATTGAAAATTCCTCACTGTCTCTGCTGTCTGAGTAAAAGTCTGAGCATTTTCTGTGCAGTGTAATTGTCCCAGCGGTTCAGATGAGTTCGAAAATTCTAAAAACATAATACTTCGTGTTTTCCCACAGACATCTGTAGCTGAATTCCAGAGCTCTCCACTATAACCTTGGAACTCACTCTTTTCCTAAAGTTTCTCCAGCAGGGGGGGTGGGGGGTGTGGAAGGCCACACAAATCTCCATGAACCCACACAAGCAGGAGCTCACTAATCCAAGTGTTTATATGTTTAAAACTGTTGATACCCAATCTACCTCCCTGCAGATACACACCCCTGTCACACAAGTACAATGCATTAGGTACCCTTGTATGCCTGTCTTTACGACATTGCACTATATTGCCAGATTTTTTTATGTTAGCTCACTATAACCAATGTTTAATGCTGAAACCAGCATATAAGAAGCCTTATTCTCTATCCTAGTTTAGTACTCATTATACGGTGGGTGAAATCATTCAGGTTAGAGCACATTTGTCCTCATGCTAAGCCAAAAGGATAGTAACATTGAATAGGTTTTGGCTTAGCATGAGAACAAATGTGCTCTAACCTGAATGATGCATGAGAACATGCCTATGGGTGAATCTCATTGCTCTCTACTCCCTATATAATGTGCCTGCATAGATTATAAAACTACAGCGTCTACACCCAAATAATGTGCTAAACATTGTGCAGCTTTGACTGAATATAGTGTATATGGCTTTCATTTTGACATATAATGCACTGTTTGTGTGTAGAGGCCGTTACTTCATGCATAACGGAGGTGGCAGCCATTTAAGTTTAAGTGATATAATTTTGATCCCACAACCGGGGAAATTCCATCTCCGCATTTAACCCATCCATGCAAGTGAAACACCACATACACACTAGTGAACACACACACTAGGGGGCAGTGAGCACACTTGCCCGGAGCGGTGGGCAGCCCTATCCACGGTGCCCGGGGAGCAATTGGGGGTTAGGTGTCTTGCTCAAGGACACCTCAGTCATGGACTGTCGGCGCTGGGGATTGAACCGGCAACCTTCCGGTCACAGGGCCAGATCCCTAACCTCCAGCCCATGAATGCCCCTGAGATTGAATCTATATTTTGCTTTGTTTATGCTTCTGTAGTTGTAGCACCCATGCAGCCTAAGAATGCTATCATACATAGAACAAAACCACTCAATTAAAATAATCAGCGCTCAGTTATATATTTACCCGTAAAGCTTTTTTTTTACCTTTGGTAAAAAGGATAGTTTGCCACCTAAGCAGGGAAGAGTGCAAAATACACACATAATTACTATTGAAGAACATGAGTCAGTGTTTAGTTATAGCTCATCTACTGCCATAAAAATGCCTTTACATATAGACCAGGTAATGAGTTTAATTCAGGTGTGTGCTAGCTTTGTTGCTTTTATTTATAAATGCATTTAAGTCGACAGAAAGTCAGGCACATGCGTATCTGCCAATGCCTTTTTGAGGTTCCTTCCAGAGTTGTTGATTGACGGCTGTGATATATATGATTCATCCAATAGCACTGCAAAAATCATGACCGGAAACAGATGTATGATTAGACTCCACAGTGGCAGAGAGGAATCATGATGCGAGAGCTGCCATGTCAAAATATTTCCACAGAATATGGTTGTGTGGTTTTCATGAGGAGGAGTTTAAGCAGCCCTGCTTACACCAGTGGGAAATTCTGCCCGTTTCTAAACCTCAGCCATTACACTCTTGTGACCAAAAAAAGTGTTATTATTAAATATTATGTGATTTCCCTTAAGGATTTTTTTTAATGTTCATATTTTAAAAGATATATGAGTGAAAAATAATGTTGCGGTGACATTACTTTTGTTTTATGTTTTTAAGGAAAACGCTAATTATAGAAATCACCCAGGCCCTATCATTTTCTCACCTTAAACCACTGATTCTAAAGACATAAAAAAAAAAAAACCTCCTTAAATGCTCCTTAAACACAATGGTGGTTCATTAACTTCCTTCCAGCATTAACCAGCCCTGCTGTTAGAGCAATACATATCTTGACATTAATTTTTTATAATTCAGGCCTCATGATGTAAAGCTGCAGTAAAACGGAAAAGTATTCTAAAACCTTTTTGCAACCATAACCATAACCCTGCAGCACTGTTATGACATTTTTAGCGTCAGTTTCAGAAGATTCACAAGCACTGTGGTTTCTCCAGAGATGAACCCACACGTTCCTGATGCTATATGTCATATTTAGACTACAGTGGGCAGGTGAAATGGCCCATAATACAGTGACAGTGTCTTCTGGCCTGTGCTTTATCTGCACCGCAAAGGAAGACATTGGTAAATCCTTACATGTGATTGTATGACTTATTTGAAGAAAATGAATTGAATGTTGTATGTGAATCTCTCGCTTTTTGCTGCGGTGCAATCTGTCCAGACAGTATGGTGGCCTAGATATCTAGGTTTGAAAAGCAACTCTGCATATCATGTGCTTAATCCTGTGGCTGCAAACCCTCAAGGAGCAACCTAGAGTTCCGAATGTGCTACTATCCATGTCCCTTGGCACCCTTGGACAAGTATTCAAACCAGCATCCCTGCTTTTACCAGCACACCACTGCCTTTCCTCAGTCACAAAGAAAGAAAGAGGACTTGAAAGAGTGGGAATATTCCTCTGAACTTTTCCTTTTTGAGTTTGGATGATTTATGTAAGGCCTTAGGACGCTTGAGCTTGGTCCCTGAAGCTCTCCCCACCCCAATGATTTCTCAGAGGCACACGCAAATCCGGGATACACAATGCTTTCCATCATAGTCTACAGCAGCCTGTGCTTCTACAGTTGTTTCTTATCCATGGAGGTTTGACAAAATCATTATATCTAGTCTCTGCCATGCGCGTATTGGTTTAACATGTGAAACATGAAAAAAAGCACCGTGATTCTTCATCTTTGGCTTGGGGTTTTTCTTTAAGAGACGCTGGACAAAAATGAAAAATCACTGTTGTAAACATGCTTATTCAACTTCTACAGCATTGCTGCAATAGACTGTAGAGATTTTCTGGTTTGAAGACTGGAAAAGAGATAGTAGGAACGTTTAAAAGCTACAACTGCTTTAGGATGTTTTTTTGGGGGGGGGTTGGCTGTTGTGAAATGTTTTTTCCAGTTAGCTGTTGTTACCAGATTGGCAGAGGTTTAATGCTGAGTTAAAGAATTCTGCATGAGATGACCAATAACACTAAACCGTAGTAGTGATTGTAGTCTGTAGTGATTGACTCTGCAGAAAGTTGGTGACCTCTGTGCACTATGCGCCTCAGCATCCGTTGACCCCGCTGTCATTTTACGTGGCCGACCACTTCGTGGCTGAGTTGCTGTCATTTCCAGTCACTTCCACTTTGTTATAATACCACTTATAACAGTTGACTGTGGAATATTTAGTAGTGAGGAAATTTCACAACTGGACTTGTTGCACAGGTGGCATCCTATCACGGTACCACGCTGGAATTCACTGAGCTCCTGAGAGCGACCCATTCTTTCACCAATGGGCAGTCTGCATTTCAATTCAATGGTTTGGATGGGTGACTGAATACTTTTGGCAATATACGTAGTGTAGGTGCACTTGGTGGTTCTACAATTACAGACTGTAGTCCATCTGTTTCTCCAGCAGCACTATTGTGTCTGATCCACTCGTACCAGAACAACACACACCACCACCACATCAGCGTCGCTGCAGTGCTGAGAATGATCCACCACCCAAATAGTACCTTCCTGTGTGGTGTTCCTGTAGGGGTCTTGACCATTGAAAAACACGGTGAAAGGGGCTAACAAGGTATGCAGAGCAACAGCTGAACTACAGTCTGTAAATATATGGTAAGTAGAGCTGATAAAATGGACGATAAGTGGTTTTAACGTGATGGCAGGGACCTGTGTAAATCATACAGTAGGGTGAACGTGCGTGTTATTTTTTTAGATATTTTTAGGCTTTTGAAATTGGAGTACAAATAGTGCGTCTTAAATTAAATTTAACACCAAATGCTACTATATTTATGAAGGACTACCACAGCCACAACATTCTCTTCATCCCCAGTGGTGCATGACAGGGCCCCGAGCCTGCTGTGGTCCATAAAAAAGACTTTATTCACTCTAGCTGGCTCCACTACAGGATTATAAAGCTCTCAGGTGTTGGTTGGAGCACCCAGGACACCACTGATTTTCTCTGGTCAAGGGCATTTGGAGAACTTCAAAGCACGACGTGCTTGTTATGACAGGGTGTTGGTCTGAATCCCAGGCTCAGGCATAGATCTTCCGCTTTTGTGGTTAAGATGCTTATTGTGAATTATCTTCACAATAAGGTGAGGAGCTGGCAGGGTTTGCTGCACTCAATAAGAGCATATGCTTAGCAAAGAGGTAATAATTGGCTGGAGTGTGAGCCAGAGAAGCTTCTGGCAATACGCAGTGGAGGGTTTGTTTAAAGTGTAAAGCCACTTATGCCAACAAGACATAATACACCTTTTCTTCTCCCTCTCTCAATCCAGCGGGTTCAGTCCCAGTTAAGAACATGCTGCACACCGAGCAAACAGGCTGCTACAGTAGCTACGCTAACCTGTCCCACAGCACGAGTGCGTATGAAACTAAGGCCCACTCCCATTTCACCCCTTACTCCAACCACTTAGCCCTCTGTTTTGAGCGGTCACGTCTAGGCTTAGGGTGTCTCAAGTTTTGTTGAGATTGAGAGGTACATGGCCTTCCTAACGGAGGCTTTTCAAGAGCCACACTAAGAACGGAGTGTTAAGAGAAAATCCAGCACGAGCGACCAAAGAAACACATAAATGCGAGTATCTTCTCCCTTAAAAAATACGATAATCATTGTAGTGTCTTAGTTTAACGTCGTTTCAATGTATTATGGTCGTTTCCTTCATAACAAGCATAAAACATCGCTAATAACATGCTAATGTTTCGGTAGCTAGCTAGCTAACTTTCCCGTTCCGCCTTAAATAGTACGGCAGCATTGACGCCAGAAGCGCCAGAATGTGCCGGTTTATACACGATTTAAGGTGGAACGGGAAAATTAAAACATGAAGCTGGCGATAACTGACTTCAGCTTCTTATCACCAAAGCATTAGCGGTGGACAGTAATAAATAACTGTCTTATTCCCTCTTTGAAAGCATATCATGCCCTAAATGTAACTAAAGCCCAGCAGCGAGGAGCTGAACTTGTCTCCTCTCTGCTATCACTGCAGACGGGCAGGGTCACCGACAGAGCAGCGCTAGTAGCCTGTTAATGAAGCTATGTAGGTAGGTAGGTAGGTAGGTAGGTAGGCATTTAGAGGCTTGTCCTATTTCGTAGGGCAAGATTTCACCACTACCCCTTCTAACTCAAAGAGGTTAGGGTGACACTCGAAAACAAGGGGTAGGCTAAAACGAAGAAATGGGATTAGGCCTAAAAGTAGGCAAGTACGATTAAATGCGTGCGGTATTGAGCCCATACCTGGTAACAGTATGGTGTCTTTGTATAGACGAGCAAAGATAGACGTTTTATTTACTATCCAAAAGTAAGTTAAGTTTTTATATGCAGTGTTGATGATAAAACAGTACCCTGAAAAAAAATGTTTTATTTAGGTATTTTGCCTTACATGAAGCTCTCTGGCATGAATGTGTTTGAAAAAAAAAAAGACACTTTTGGCCAAAATTGTATTAAACTATTATATTAAACAAAACTATTATATTATAAATTATTGTAAAAGTGTCTCAGGCATCAGGACAGATATTTGTAAACGCTTCATGTGAACTTCACTCTGTAAAGTAACTTTTAGCCCCGCGACCCTGACGGAGAAGCGGCTTAGAAAATGGATGGATGGGTGGATGGAAGTAACTTTTAGAGGCAGTTTCTTTCCCTTCTCAACTTGAACTGGCTTGAACTTCGTTATACACTGAGCCAGTGTTGGATCACTGTTGAACAAAAACGTGCCTCTTCCAATCAACTATTAATGAGATTTATGAGACTTAAGCTGTACTTTACTCTACATGGCTCAATTTGCCAGTCAGCATATAATTGAATTACACTCTGGTTTTGTAAACAGTTTGTTTTATTAATTAACAATTAACTGCTGATTGTGGTCCTGTCAGCTGCCTTGATTGAGCCAATTTGTATTACCTGCAACCTGAAAGCAGTGTCAAAGTGATTAACCCGAGTAAATGTCACAGGGAGAATTGGCTGGAAAATGATGTGCCTTGGCCATTGTTTTGTTTTGCTGTGTAAAATGTCTTATTTGTTTACGTCTCTGTCACCCATCACGTCGTATCGATAAGCGATTACATTAGGAGTCTGAAATGCGTGTGCAGAAGTAAGCGAAGTCTGAAAGCAGTTTAAGTAAGTCAAATCAAAGTGGTAACATCTGAAACATCTGCTGTATTATAGTTCATAAGTTACTGATTTAGGTTTAGGTCAAGAGAGCAGCAAAGATGAGGTAGATGTAGGTGCGCACACACTCAAGGAATTCAAAAAACAAAAGAGTAGCATCTGATTTCTGGGTACACGGCTTGCTCAAAGTAAGAAGACCACTACAGGCCAAATGACGGGACAGGTTTAGGTGTGCACAGTGAATCTAAAGCTAGGCTATAGGCCTCACACATTTAAAACAACTTGTTTCACAGTTTGAAACAGATTTTGTTCAAGTTATACTGAATTGTAGTGTATTTCCTAATCACTGTTAAAGCTGCTGTGCGTTAACTGTTGTTTTCCTGAGGAAATGAGGGGCCCGCACTATACTGTACACTGTAACACAGAATGTTTCATGGGCTGTTTTATTTTACACACTGATGCGATTCTGTATCCCACAGTATGCACATTTTTCTGAGGACCACTTCAGCCTGGATTTTGCTTTAAAAACAGCTGCTTGCAAGCAAACAGCATTTATAGGCATTTTACTGCTAGGGCTCCCCACCTGCACCACAGGAGGCCACAAATGCTGTGTTACATTACTAGTCAGTTGATTCTCACAAGTATGAGTGTAACGGGAGGTGATACCGGAGATCTTGCGTTAAAAGGGACGGACACACAGAACATGGCTGACTCGACTCGGTGGCTTCCCTCTCTGCCTGTGTCTTTATTGTTCCTGCATACACACACAATCCGTTTTAAGATAATGTTTGCTGCAACTGCCCAAAGCTCTCCAGCATAGTATGAAGCGCTGCTGGGCGTGACTACAAGTACACATTTTCTCATGAAAGTAAAGAAAAAACAATATACAGCTCAGCTGGTACATTTTGTTATATGTGATCGTATAGTGGACGAACTCTAGTTAGCTTGCACAGAGAGGGAGTTTTTTTTCCATTTCAAAGCTTCACAGAGCACATAATACATTTTTTTCTCCCAACTAATACCAAGACTACAACATATGACGACAACACACCTGCATACACACACACACACACACACACACACACACACACACTCCGTTCTAAGATTATGTTTGCTGCAACTGCCCATATCTCTATAAACATGAGAAAAGGAAAGGAAAACAGAAGTTTAAGCACATTTTCTAGCTCATTCCCCAACTGGCTCCACAAGACGATGCCGTCTGCGTAGAACATTGCTGACAGCTCCGTCTGGAACTGAAGTATTAAATTTGGTTAAATATGCGCTAATACTTGTCCAAAACGCAGCACATAAGTGCTATGATTGTTATTACAGCTGATGCTTGGAAAAATTCATCTCAGAAGGACACATATCTTCCTAAAATATGAGACTATTCACAGAGCTTTTTCTACACAGCTTACCTCCAGCGTTGGATAAAGCACTGCTGGGGGAAAGGGAAGCGCGAGCTTTGGCAGTTGCACACATGTCAGCAGGGAATTGTAGTTCGAACTCGCACATTGAACTTATATGCAGTATTAATACATCAAGAATCAGGAAAGCATTAATATATCAAGTGTTTTTTAGAAAAATTAAATATAAAACAACAATTTAGCTCAAAGTAACAAGAAATATATAAAAAATGATTTCTTATGAACAATAATTTTGGAAGAATTCACACAACTAAGGGCTACAATTATTAATTCTTTTCTTTTTGTTTTAACTGCCAGCACAGGAGGAAGGGCTTAGTTTGCCTTCTTCTGTCAGCACCATGCTTATTTGTTTACACAGCCTGCATCTGTCTAGTTTGTCCTATGAATGTTAAGTTGGATTAAATTAAAAGTCAAGACAACTGTATTGCTGATGTGACTGTTCAGACATTGCCACATGTCATGTATTGGATTTGAGTATCACATATGAAAATGGAAAGTTGGGCAGTTTTGTGGTGAGTTTGGGGGGATTGGCAAGGGGACTAAAATTTGTGAAGACAAGTATTCACTCTCAACTTCACTTGAGTGTAGTGTTAGTTAATAGACTAGGGCTATATTCTGCACTGCTTTGTACAAATTGCATTGTTCACAATACCTGTAAAAATACAGTAGTCCACATACTTTTGCATTAAGTTAAGTTGGACCATGCAGACTGTAATACAAATAGTTCAGTTTGTCAGGTCCATGCAACATTTTCGACTTTTTTATGACACTGTTTGGTCAGTTTGTATGTTCGACAATCCCATTTTGCTGTAATAAAAATCGAAGAGAGGTGAACAGAATATGAATCACATTAGATAAAACAGATGTTGACAAAGTTTTCCTTTGGGAACATAATTTGCAGTTGAAAAAAGTATCATCATAATATTGTATTATGGGGTCTTTGGTGATTCCCACCCCTAACATTAACATTAAAAGCCTTATTGTGCTCAAATTCAGTCTTTCTGCCTTGAAGTCTGACATTCGAACTGAACTAGGAGCATATGTACACTATATTGCCAAAAGTATTCAGTCACCCATCCAAATCATTCCAACCACTTCCATGGCCACAGGTGTATAAAACCAAGCATCTAGGCCTGCAGACTGCTTCTACAAAGATTGGTGAAAGAATGGGCCGCTCTCAGGAGTCCAGCATGATAAGATGTCACATGTGCAACAAGTCCAGTTGTGAAATTTCCTCACTACTAAATATTCCACAGTCAACTGTCAGTGGCATTACAACAAAGTGGAAATGATTGGGAACGACAGTAAATCAGCCGCGAAGTGGGAGGCCACTTAAAATGACAGAGCGTGGTCAGCGGGCACATAGTGCACAGGGGTCGCCAACTTTCTGCAGAGTCAATCACTACAGACCTCCAAACTTCATTTGGCCTTCAGATTAGCTCATGAACAGCATAGAGAGCTTCATGGAATGGGTTTCCATGGCTGAGCAGCTGCATCCAAGCCTTACATCACCAAGCACAATGCAAAGCATCAAATGCAGTGGTGTAAAGCGCCGCCACTGGACTCTAGAGCAGTGGAGACGTGTTCTCTGGAGCGACGAATCACGCTTCTCCATCTGGCAATCCAATGGATGAGTCTGGGTTTGGTGGTTGCCAGGAGAACGGTACTTGTCTGACTGCATTGTACCAAGTGTAAAGTCTGGTAAAGGGGGGATTATGGTGTGGGGTTGTTTTCCAGGAGTTGGGCAGTGAAAGGAATTCTTAATGCTTCAGCATTTTGGACATTTTCATGGAATAAGCTTCCTGTTAATGTTCGGGACTCAGACACAGCCTCAGTTTTTAAGTCTAGGCTAAAAACTTACTTGTATAATCAAGCCTTTGATAATCTGTCTTCCCTGTCAGATCTAGACCTGCCAGAGTCTCTGCTGCTCTTTTAACACTGTAATCTGTGATCAGTCACTCTTTACAGAACTGACTCTGTGTTTTTCTTTCCTTTCTTTGCCGAGTTGAATAGCTGCCCATCCTGTGCGTCTGATGCTGTTGCCTCTTCTGCCTTGATTGAGTGCCCACTGCTCGCCAGTCTTTTGGACCGGCTTGACCACCATTGAGCTTCTTGTTGTACAACACTGTGCAATCCTCTCCCTCAGATGCCGCTGCTGCCGCTGCATAATCATAAACTAATCTAATTAACTACAGCCCCACCTGTTTTTCCCGCTTTGTTCTATAATACTTTATATTAACAATGTTAGCTATCCGGTGTTGACCAGAGGAGGATGGGCTCCCCTTCTGAGTCTTGGTTCCTCTCAAGGTTTTCCTTGCCACTGTCGCCACTGGCTTGCTCATGGGGGCTTGGACCCGGATTTTCTTTTCTTATTCTACTGTAATGCTGATTGTTCTGTAAAGCTCCTTGTGATAACACCCGTTGTAAAAAGGGCTATATAAATAAACTTACTAGCTTTGCTTCATGCTCCCAGCTTTGTGGGAACAGTTTGGGGACGGCCCCTTCCTGTTCCAACATGACTGTGCACCACTGCACAAAGCAAGCTCCATAAAGGCATGGATGAGCGAGTTTGGTGTGGAAGAGCTGGCCTGTGCAAACAACAGCATATGTCCTGACCTCAATCCGATAGAACACCTTTGGGATGAATTAGAGCGGAGACTGTGAGCCAATCTTTCTCGTACAACATCAATGTCTGACCTCTCAAATTTGGAAATATAGTGTATGTGCTTCAGATTTGAAAAGATAAGATTTTGGCATTCACACCTCTCTAAAAACATCAGAAAACACTGCCACTTTGGTTTGGTAATGTAAACATACACATTTATGACATTTGTGATTTATGATGATTACTAAGCTAAATGGTCATTTCTTTCCAGAGTACCGACACAATGAGTAATGCAGATGTGCAGCACTGGTTTAGATTATCTTGTAGCCACATGAGAATGATAAGTGACAGTGATGACAGGAAACCGAAAGCGTAAACTGGATGTGGATTCAGACGTCAGGTCTGCCTGTCTATTACAGGGTGAATCAAATAAAGCTAATTGAACATGTTTAGCTATAAATTGCTAGCTGAGGTGACTGATGGTCCAAAGCAGGAGCGCAAGCTTTTTGTCTTTTTTTCAGAGTGCGATGTTTGTGGTGGCCTGAGAGATAAAAACGCAAACAAAAATGAAGGTGGGCTTCAAATATTTTTTATTAAGGTATTATATTACATTTTGTTGCTAAAGAGGGTGAAACATGGAGAATGAATATATACAGTTACAGTATGAAAATATGTTCTCTCACTGCATGAGGGAGTGGGGTTAGGCTAACTTTCTGGTGGGCCAAATCATGTCCTTATGGACCAACTTTGGCTCTTTGGCCAAAAACTTGAACTTATAAACTGGATTTAAAATTACTTTTAGCATGTAAAAAAGGCCTTTAACAAGGATCAGGTCCCCGATTTTATAATAAACTATAGAGTGTGAGATAATTGTATGCCTTCATTAGGATGATGCTCTGCCTACTAGCCCACACTCTGCCTGTTATGAACCATTTATGTTCATGATGAAAGCTGTGTATTATGACTGAAATGCTGGTTTTAAAGTGTTTTGTTGTTTTTATGCATTTAGAGTGGAAACTGTTAAAACATTCTTGAGTAAGATACTGTTTACATGCTGTTCCAGGCACTCTGAGCTTAAAAAGCACATTTATTATCACATATATTATGCAACCATAACCATCCTTTGTAATGTGACAAATGCCATTTTATGGCCATTTCTAGTGTGCAAGGTACAGTTTATTAGCTGCTGGCGTGAAGAAGTACAGGCCGGGCTATATCTGACATTTACAGTGTTTTCCCTTCCTGAACAAACCCTGGTAAAGTCGCCAAGCGCTAACCTTTCGCTTTACTAAAGGAATGTGTGCAGCGCGGATCCCTCTGGCTCTGCCACATTTTGTGGAACTAAGTGGATGTTACACATATGCTGGAGGACCAAGTTCAGGACGGAGAGTAGCAGCCTGTTATCTTTGTGTTTTTTACCTCACGCTCACTATCCTACGGCTCATTTCTGTAGGGTGCCATTATGAAGGCAAGTGAACATGCTTGGGAAAGGTTCCAGAAAAGCAGGCCCACTGGTGTGTCTTGTACTATTAAAGCTGCATTTCCTCTAGTGGAAAGAAAGAGGAGCACTAAAAGCATTAGCCAGGGAATCTCTAGCCCCAGGTGCATGAATTATGACTTGGCCGAACTGGATAAAGCTCATTATATCACACACACACACACACACACACACACACACACACACACACACACACACACACACACACACACACACACACACAAATACAGTTGGAGGCCTTGTTTAGAACTCCAAGAAGAAAACACCAAATGTTCCTGTGAGTATAAATTCAATTCTGCAAGGGGTATCTCACAAGAAACTTCTAAACTTCTGCATCTTGCTTCAAGTATTTTTACCACCGGAAGTCCCAGAGAGGAAAAAAGATCTTCTTTTACTTCTTCTAGACATAGTTAAATCTTAGATTATCAGTTAGCTTGCTTTCTATTTTAGTTAGTACATGCTTTAACATTGAAAAGCCAAACAATGCTTTATGTTTCAGTGACCCCTTTATTTTAAATACAGGGCATAAAAAATGCCATATCATGCTTCATGCTTTTTTTTTTATTTAAAAAACGTCACATATGCTGTTTTTCATTGCAAGGGCAAAATTGGTGTGAGACTTATGGGGACATTGCAAACTGAATTTAACATTGAATGTGTAATTTGTTATGTTGTACAATATTGGTGCAGTTTACAGTCCTTTACCTCATCATTTGACTGAATTCACTGTTAAGTGTGTTTTTGTTGATCAATTTTTGCTCCAATACCCAGCATGCATTTCAACTATTGAGAATCCCTCCTACTGCGATAAAGTAATCCTGACTGTTAGCACAGCCATTGATGCTGAGGCTACTAAATACATACGTGATATTTGGTTTCCTAGCAGAAACATTAGATGGCTTCCTTAGGGTTTAATCAGTGAGTGAAAACAAACAAATAAATAAATAAACATTTCAAAAAGTGCATCCTCAAAAATCCACCCCAAAACAACTGTAATTTTTTCAAAAGTTCCTTCCACCCCCAAGATACATCATCAGAAGGTGGTTTTCGTAGATTTTAAAAAACTGGAGAATTTGTACAGATTACTGCAGCACTGCTGTAAATGTCAGCTGGCATGTTAACAACATCTATAGTGATTTAAAGGTACCTAATGTGAACTGGAGATCAAAACGCATTTTCCTTCCATATTATGACGTATTTCTGACAGAAACATATTGGGGGCAGTCGTGGGCTGGAGGGTAGGGAACCGGCCCCGTGACCAGAAAGTTCCCGGTTCGATCCCCAGTGCCGACAGTCCATGATTGAGGTGTCCTTGAGCAAGACACCTAACCCCCAATTGCTCCCCAGGCGCCGTGGATAGGGCTGCCCACCGCTCTGGGCAAGTGTGCTCACTGCCCCCTAGTGTGTATGTGGTGTTTCACTTCACGGATGGGTTAAATGCAGAGGTGGAATTTCCCCGGTTGTGGGATTAAAAAAGAATCACTTAATTTATTAGGGCGGCTCTCTGAACTAGCTGAGTGTTTTGAGCTGGTGGGGATGGAGGTGAAACATTATTGGTTAATATTATTTTCTCCACTGAATAGCGCATGGTGATGCCACTCAGAATTAATCGGAAGATGTTTCAGAAATGGACAAAAGTCTTTACAGTTTGATGAAAAATGACTTAATTTTGTCTTTTAAATGATATATGATAATGCATGCTTTATGTGACCAAGCACATGAACTCACAAACTGAACAATAAAGTATGTTTTGATGTTAGGTTGACTTTAAACAGATTTCTCATATTTCTAGAAATGTTGTCTCACTCATGCCTTAAATAATCCAAGTCTTTTATGGGTTTCTTTTAAATCTTAGAAATCTTTCAGCGGTCTATCCAAGGTTGCAAGGAGGCCTCATGCTTTTCTCATTTGTCCCCTAAACTTCTTACAATTGTGTTAAGCTCCTCTTTTCTCTTGACGGAAGGTTTAGGCAAAAGAATTCAGAAATTGCTGGATTAATACAATATTGAGATCAGCTTTATTTCACCTGAGACATAGAAAGACAAAGACATTTCCATCATATAAACCTCTAGGATAGTCTACACACAGAATCTAAAATAAAAATATTGTTTTTAAATAAAATAATCTCTTGTATTTACCCCCTTGGTGTTTTTTTCTGTTTCATTGTATTTCAACCTGGAATTATTATAATTTTTTTTGGGAGTGGGTGGGGGTTACCATCTACCATTTCGTGTACACAACATGCTTATCACTTTGAAGATTCAAAGTATTTTTATTTTGACAGACAATAATTTAAACAAAACATTAGTTTGCATCAATATTCACCCCATCAGTAGATTTTAGAGCCATCTTTTGCTGCAATTACAGCTGCATGTCTCTTGGGTGTGTCTCCCTTAGCTTAGTGCATCTAACCACTGGGAATTTTGACCATTTGTCAAGACAAAACTGCTCCATCTTCTTCAAGTTAGATGAGTCTCGTTGGTGTACAGCAGTCTCCAGGTAATGCCACTGATTCTCAATTGGATTGAGGTGTGGGCTTTGACTAGGCCGTTCCAAGACATTTAAATGTTTCTCTTTAAACCAGTTCAGTGTAGCTTAAGCAGTATTTTTGGGGTCATTGTTCTGCTAGAAGGTAAACCTTTGTCCCAGTCTCAGATCTGTGGCAGAATGTATCAGATTTTCCTCAAGAATTGCCCTATATTTTCTGCCATCCAGCTTTCCATCAATCCTGACCAGATGAGCAGGTGTATTATACTGATATTCAACAATTTGGACTATTTTGTTAGGTCCATTACATAAAATCTAAATAAAAATCCATCTTAATTCCAGGTTGTAATGCAGGAAATCCGGAAAAACACAGAGGGGGTGAATACTTTTGGAATGCACTGTATTTAAGTACTGAACAACTTATAGAACCACAGTGAAAGTTCTTAGTACATCCAATATCTATCAGCAGAGAAACTGAAGTGTATGTTCTATTCAAGTCAAGAGGCTTTTTATTGTCATTCCATCTACGTACAAGTACACAGTGGAGTGAAATTACGTTCCTCCAGGAACATCACGGTGCAACAAGGAGCAAAGAGTACAAAGGTACAACAAAAATTAAACTAGAAACAGTAAATATGATAAATTAAACGGCATTAGACACAGTAAACAAACAGGACAGTGCAGCACCGACACATCACTCATTCTGGACATGAGGTAGTGGAATAAGGTGCAGAGATATTAAGATGCTGTGATCTGTGAGTCACGCAGTCAGATGACAGACATAAACACAGCAGTTACTGAGGTAGAAAAAAGACCTGAGTAAAACAGTGAAAACACAGTGTAGCAGCAATGATCCAGTGCAAGTAGAGCATCAAAAGAGGTGTGTGTGTGTGGAGTATGCGTGTGAGGG
The DNA here is from genome assembly GCF_015220715.1 of Pygocentrus nattereri. Classification (NCBI taxonomy): domain Eukaryota; kingdom Metazoa; phylum Chordata; class Actinopteri; order Characiformes; family Serrasalmidae; genus Pygocentrus; species Pygocentrus nattereri. Next base: position 23,905,749 of record NC_051222.1, read on the forward strand.
GGGTGGGGGTTAGCTCAGTCCTTGTGAATTTAAAAACCTGATTGCTTGAGGAATAAAGCTGTTGCAGAGTCTGGCAGTGATGGCACGGATGCTCCAGATGGCAGCAGTGAAAAAAATCCGTGTGAGGGATGTCGTCCACAATGCTAGTGGCTTTCCAGATACAATGTGTGGTGTAGATGTCCATGATGGAGGGGAGAGAGACCCCGATGATCTTCTCATCTTGCGGTCTGAGGCGGTGCAATTTCCAAACCAAGCAATGATGCAGCTGCTCAGGATGCTCTCCACAGTCCCCTGTAGAACATGGTGAGGAGGGGAGAGGGGAGATGAGCCTTCTTCAGTCTCCGCAGGAAGTAGAGGCGCTGCTGGGCTCTCTTGGCTATGGAGTTGGTGTTGAGGGACCAGGTGAGGTTCTCTGTGATGAAGACTTGGTGCTCCTGATGATTTCCACAGCTATCCGTCCCTTTTTGTAAAAATATTCCCTTCCTCGCAAATATAGGTGAAGTAAAACGTAGAATTTTACTTGATTACATATAACCATAACTAATTACTACCCACCTCTGGAATGACAAATGTGTCTAAATATGGCTTGCGCTTCACAATGACCCCGAGTCTTTGCTCCAAAGAGCGCATGACTTGACTAATGGCTGCGCTTGACCGTATCGTATGTCTTAAGACTAATGTTTATATCATGCAATGGCAGTGATCCATGGCACGAATTCATCCATCAGCATCAAGTTAATGGCGCTCAGTAAATAATACGCAGCTCTTGTCTAATGGAGACTAATCTGAGTTGCTGCAGTGTTTCTTCAACTCTTGCGATGAGCTTTGAGGAATCTGTCAGAGGAACCTATTCACTCAAAACTCATGTAATAACAGCAACAGCAAAAACATGCCTAATATGCTTGTGCTAACAGGTAACACAGTAACCCCACACAAAATCGGACCAATCTCCTTAATGCGATGGCAATGTATATTAATATACTTCTGCCTGTCGTTGGAGAGTCTGGTGCATTCCGGCCTTTAACGTGACCAAGAGCCTCCTACTTTGAAAGGAACTAGCACTTTGCCTGACATAATGACCAGCGTAATAACCAGCCACAGACCACTGCTTTAGCGTGGTGTTTAGGGGGGATTTTCAAAATGGGGCTACATTAGTGCAAACCCACAGGTAATAAATGAGCTTGATGTAGGCTTGACATCTTTTAGAACTATCACTTTATAAAGTTACATTATTTACCAGTGTAATGTTAGCATAACAGAAGTTAGGCTTGCACTATTAACATATATGCTCGCAGCTTGAATATGAGTTGTTTAGGCGTTTATCGTTACACTTCCAAGAGAAATCACACGTTTTGCTTGACTCTGTACATGCTGATGAGTAATTGTAGACATTTGCGTAATGAGGTTGTCACACATGGCTACACACGACTCTGGGTATCTGTAGGCATTGGGTGAAGGTATGTATAGAGCCTGACAGTCTTAGAAGCTGACAGATGTGATACAAGATAATAACAGTTTATGTTAATTTAGACCCAGCTGGAGCGCTAGCTAAATCTAAGTCTTTATGGAATCATTTATGACCTCGCTTAATTGTAAAAAGCCCGTACTGTATATATACTGGTTTTATTCATTTATCACTTGAACAATAACTGAGCTTGTTCCATACTGCGTTGAAATTGTCATAATATAATTTGAGGACTCATTATAATCATATAGCAAGCCTGCTATAGAATCAATATTTCAAAGGCCAGTATTATGATTTACAAACAATATGTTGAGCAGGCCTAGTGTTTAGCTTATTTTCAGAGAATGCTGCAGAAGGCAACTTGAAGTCGAAAGCTTATTCGTGTCCCCTCACCGCTCTCATTCCTCTCCTGTCGGAGCACAAATACAACAGCCTTCTGCTAATCTTTCAGCAGTCCCCAGGGAAACGCTGCTCTCTTTCCGGCTGCAGCTGGCTACAAACGTTTGTATCACTGCAAGGTTGAGTAAAACGGTTGCTCTGAGAGGTTAGACGAGTTCAAACGTATTCTCAGTTGGTTGCGCTTCAAACGTTTGTTCTCCACACTCATCCTGTAGGACCAGCAGACACACTAGGCTGATACGATGTGCTGTCTTATAACAGACTGGCACCGGGCGCCCTGCTGCAAGTGTTTGGATAGACGCTGTGCTGTGATGAAAGAGGCCTAGAGAGCATCCTCCCTAAACTATAGGCCAATGAATTCTGCTGCCCTTCATATTCATTTAAGATAACGTAAGTTATCATTCAGCAAAAAATCTAATTTACAGTTTCCCCCAGTCGGTTAGCCATATCTGGTGTCTGAAGTTTCCTTCTTGCCTTTTTTGCTCTGAGCCACAAGGCTGATATAGCCTCAGACTTTTCATTTATTTATTTATTCATTAAGTCAAATAGAGACAAGTTATTCCTTCTTTCCAGAGGTTCCTTATGAAAACAGATATATGATAATAAAATGAAGCTCCACTCTTACTTCAGATCAGAAACAAATCCACAGATATTTCGGTCCATTCTTTCACTGTCAGATGACCACGCAATTCAGCTGTTACTGAGGAAATAAAATAGACCAAAAAGAACATTTACACATCAAACAAAGAAGCTGCTGGACTGACCGTCTCAGAGTCCAGACCTCAGCATTGTTGAATGTGTTTGGAATTACTTGAATTATGAGAAGCAAATGCTGCATCCAAATTTCTAACAGTCAACTTTTGAGGTGTGAACAAATATCCCTGCAGATTTCTTTGAAAACCTGAAAGCAAGTCTAGTAAAAAGAATGGAAGCTGTAACAAAGGAAAAGAATGGACATGATAAATACTAAAAAAAATAATGTTTTATTATTATGTTTTTGGCAAATGTACGCTTTCTGCTTTTTTACTGAAAGTACAAAAGAGCAAATTAAAGGCAATTTTAAGTGGAAATGAAGTAAATGAAGGATGATCTCTGAATTCGCGCAGTGCTGCGCTGTTAGCTAGAAAAATCAATAAATATACTCTGCATAGTTAAAAACCACAGTAGCAGCTATTTTGAAGCCAAATCATTACAGCCTTAGTCAGTTTCCAGATACAGAACATTGTTTGCTTTATTTAGGAATGTTTGGCACAAAATATAAAAACAAATCAGCAGTTTCATTTGAGAATAAGTGATATATTACAGGTTCAAGTCAACACTTAGTTACAGTCAATTTAAAATAAAACATGCTACAATGAGTGGCGTAGCTGTTCTTATGGGCATTATGTCCCAGAGACACTGCTGTAGTGAGCACGACAGCTACCAACTGACCTGTTTCCCTGTGTCTTCCGTAACCATGCAGAGTCATTTATTCATTCATTTATCTACAGTTTTAAAGGCAGTTACAGTTGCTTACCTCACATTTCTCTGCCTAGTCACTATAACAACGTACAGCATAATACAGCAGACCTACTTTTTATAGCAGCAGACATTGATGTCCAGGCCAAAAAGCTTGAAGACTGTAAAGTTCTTGTAATTTCAACACAGTATTTAACTTCCAATTCTACTGAATATTATCTTTATCATGGTCAACTAGCTTCCTAGCTAGGTAAGTAGCCTACAGCAGGGGTTCCCAACCTTGTTAACATTGCAGACCACATGTACTGGTAGGGAAGTGGGGTTGGATGTAGTGAGACACACGATTAGCCTATGTTTTGCTATAGTTGAGGAATGTTTTGTCTCCGATTGTGAAGAAATTGGACAGCTTTATAGCCTCATTGTCTAGGTTCTCTTTGCATACCATGTGGTTTTATCAGACCCTTATTTGCTAATTAATTTATTTTTTTGTTGTTGTTTTCAATGTTTTTTCTGTTTGCAGCTGCAAATAATGCTTTGTTAATGTTGTCAGTTTCCTCTTTTTTTGACATCTTCACTTAGTCATTAGCTGAAAGTTGCCAACAGCATGTGCACGCATGTGATATTTAAATTACATAAAATTAGTTTACAAAACATTTTAATGGCAAGAATTAAGGCTTATATAAACATGTTTTGATCTAATAATATGATTTACATTAATAGTAAGAATCAAATCTTCAGGCTACTAAATACCCCCTGCTTACTGCTTGTTACTGCAGCCTGGTACTGGCCCACAGCCTCATGATTGGGAACCTCTGACCTACAGGAGCGAACACAGCTCAGCTAATTTCCCACAGTCTGGAGAAACAGTCAAGCAGGGCAGTGCTGTGTTTACATTTTGACATTGAAAAACAGCCTTGTTCCATGCCTTATTTCATAACTGATAGTAAAACAGTGGCCTATGGTGGCATGTAGCCATGTAAACTTGGCCACGGTGACAGCAGCCACTGACAACAGTGATGATCTCAGAAGAGCTTTTTGGCAATGTCTCTTTATTTAACATAGATAAAGGCACGAAGATTTGCTCATAACCCCCTTATATTTTATAATATTTTCATTGGCTTTCTATCTAAGGCCCCTTCAAGCCCCCCCTTCCAGTAAAACATTTCGTAAAACTGCCCTTAAAATGCTTTTTTCAAAGTTGAAAACACTTCAGGTCTGCCAAACAATTACTATAGTAACCTCACACTTGGCATTTATGGCAAATTAAAAACACTAAAATAAGGCTCTAAATCTAACTTATTACTGCATCCAGCCCTCAGTCCTCAGAAAGCGCAGAGCGTCCTCGTAACCTTCCTGATGTATGGCTTGCATTCTGGGCAGGGATGGAGGGAACAGGGCTTGGTTCAGTCGTTTGATGTTATCCTTAGAAAACTGAGAGAAAGAGAATCAAAGCAACAGCAAAAGATCAGTCACTTCAATACACGAGCCTTTTCCTTAAGCATACACTGCCTGTCAAAAGTTTGTGATCACTTAGCTTTTCGAAATGGTTTTAATACAAATGAGCATGTTTTCTTTAACAGTTTTCACAATAAATGACCCAGTCAATGCCACAAATTTGCTTCCATTTAAATAGTGATGTAGAATTAGTGCAGAATTTGAAATATTTGAACTTATTATTATTATTTTAACTGTAACTTTTCTTTCCTTTACTTTTTTTTTAAAAAAGCTTTGTTGCTTATTTCCTTGTTTAAACGAATCCCAGATATTTGGTGCAGTCTCAGACTTCTGGACCCTGCAAAATACTTATTAAACAGTTTGTGGCAGTGCTACCTTTGGAATAAAGTCATAGCCCCCACATTTGATCTCCTTGTTGTGAAGACAGTGCTCATCACTCAAACCGTTCACCTGTTTAAACCATCTTTGGGCCAAAGGATTTTCATTATGTGCTTTTAACAATAGTTTAAAAACGAAAACTTACTCAGGAAAAACTTGCTCTTCATAACAGGAAAACACTTGATAAACATAAAGCTTAGTGCTGCAAAGTACCTAAAGCTTTAGTATATATACACTATACACTATAACTGTAACTATGCACTATAATCTGAGTATTATCTGAAAAGTAACAGGGCAAAGTATCCCTGAGTTTTTGACAGGCAGTGCATTCTTACAGATCTGACAAACATCTCACTGATATCGAAATTTGTGGAATCAGACTTTAAAAGAAAGGAATTTGTTTCAATAGTATGACATTTTTCCAAAGTTAATTATGACTGCTGTTCTATAGAATAATTACACAGTGGCCTTGTGTGGTTACTGAGCCAAATGTCACCTCAACTGAACCAAACTGACCTAAACCAAAGGTTTTAATAAATGAACTTTTCTTGGTTTGTGATAAATCATTAGATGGAAAGCTGTTTACATGAAGTAATAACTATTCTAAAGGTTACATTAAGATGGCCAGACTCACTATAATGCTCATGTTAGCCACTCTGAGATGCAGCTTCCTGCGGCCGGTGTGACGTGGGCAGACGTCCTGTGAGCCGCTGAACGGGGACACAGTGATGGTACGTCCCACAGGAAGGATAGGAATACTGTCTGTAAAACCACCGTCTATCCATTTCTATTAGTAAAAAGTGAAATCACCTTTTACTTAAGGGTTTGATAAAACAGGTGTAAAAGTTGTGAAAGTGAACCATTGTGGTTATATCAATAAGAGTTCTTGTTCAAGACTTCTGATGTATTCACCTACCACTGTAAAGCAATATAGATACGAGCATCTGCTAAACAGGTAAATGTAGGAGGAATTAAAGGGAAATGCTGGACTCAAACTAAAGTCTGATATGCTATTTTTCATGTTTTTCATCAGTTTGACATAATTTATGATTCTGACATTGCTTTCAGATGTTCATTCATCAGCATTCCCTCACTACAATACCCAGCACACATTATGCAAATACATCACACAACCACTGTGAATCTCTGCGGGTTAACTCTTACATCAACCGTTGAATAAAATCATAAAGAAAACAGTGATTCTGTCTTTATTCAACACAAAATATACACCAGAAACATGTTTTTTTACCTTTTCAGCCAGAGAGAAGAAGCCAAACTGAGGTAAGCTATCTATAACCAGGTACCTCACTGACCAGCTTTTGGCTTGTTTTCCTCCTCATCCGTCAAGTCATTTCTCTTCTTTCAGTAATCTATTCTCTCCATTCTAACGATGATGTGAAGATCGTTACAGTTATATATGATATGGTGTAATAAGATATTTGGCACTAACATTAGCTATATGCCTTCCTTCTGTATTTGCCAGCTAATGAAAAAAAGAAAAAAATCCCACTCCCAAACAAAAAAATCCACTTTAAAGGAGTTGTAGTTCTTCCCATCTTCAAGATACATCATCAAAAAGTGCTTTTCCCGTCCCAGCTTTAACACTGGATGCCATACATAAAACTATCACAATGTGTATCGTAAACATTTCAGATCAACAGAAATATACATTTACTGTATCCCTGAAAATAACTGCTTTCATTCCCTGGCATATGACAACATCTGCTTGAACTGCTTCATCCTGACTCAGTGCTTAAATGCCGATCAACATTAGTTATACTAGAAAATCTGTTTTGAGTTGTTTTAACAACCTTACTCTGTCAGATGAAGGAATGAGTTGAAGTGCAGGACCCACATCCACTGCCCATACATCTGAAAAATAGCCCGCATAAGGCTGTTCCATGGCCAATCGCTATGAATCATGCACCCAGCTAGTGTTTAGAGTTGAAAGACTCAAGTACGCTAGAGGCCATTACCTGCCCTTGGAATTCCACTGGCTTCAGTCCAGCATAAATGGGCACAAAGCTGCTGGCCAAAAGGACCTTCAAGAACAATATAAACATGAGGCATATATCACAAGAGGAAATCAAAGAGCTTTTCTCTCTTTTTTTTTTTTTGAAGGGTGGGAGGTGTGAAGTGAGAGAGAACAAAGCATAGAGAGAGAGAAAGAAAGACAGACAGACAGACAGAGGGCATACTTCAGCATTTTTCGGATAGAAAAAAATGGCTTAAGCTTAAGTCAAGCTTGTCCAAAAGGGAGACCTCCTTACATCATCTCCTCTATTTGATAGGCTTGATTTTAGCTTAAGCTGTTTCTAACAGAAAAACTGTGGGTAAAGGCAAGGATGAGGATATGCTTCCTCTGAGTCACATAAAACCACATTTTTTTGAACAGTCACTACTGCAACTGGACAGCTCAACACATTTGGACTGACTCAGAGAGAGTACGGCCAGTTATGCTCTCCTGGGACTCCCGGCCACGTATGGATGTGACAGTGCCATGATTGAACTTGTGATGTCACGTCTTTCATGTTAATTGATCATTGTCATAAATGACTTAATAGCAAATATCAATAATGAAACAGGCACAACTGCAATTACGCATCTAAAGTTGTGCTAAGATATTGCCGCTGATAGGCTGATCTACTCAGCCTTCAACCTTGGCACAACAGTTTCAATATCCCATATATCCCAACATTCTTCAACATCGTCTTACTAGCAATCTACAACACTACTAGTATTGTACTGTACTGTATTTACCACAGTAGCAGTAAAGTAAGAGACTGGATATGGGAATAAGGATTACAGGAACGCTGTGTATTATTGCGTAATAATCATTCTCCTAAGCATTAGGCTGAGGTGTGAATACCTTAATGAGGTCGTCTCTTGAGGTGAAGCTGGACACCATGCTGTTCTTCCCTGTCCTAGAGTTGGTTATGGAAATGTGGAGGCGCTCGTTGGCTAACAGGTGGGCATTCGATGGGAGAATGTCTTCTATGCCGTCTCTAGAGTTCAACAGCAAGACAGATGCTCGTTTGTCATCTTTGCATAATTAACAACCTCGGCAGACGAGAAATTTTCCCAAACACCGTCTCATAATTACACAATCTGTTTGGCCGAGCCACTTAGGTAACGACACAAGAGGCACGTTCAGCCTGAAATTCATTTTCAGAGATTTTTTTACCTAAATGCGTGTCGGTGTCTATCCCTTGAGAGCAGCACTTTGAGAGGATCTGAAGCCACTGTTGTGTCCCAGGGATACACTGTCTATCTCAATATATTAGTATTGATGTCATAACAACACAGATTTTTAGTTTTAACAATATTGATGGATAAATACTTGAGTGAAAGTCAGAGACTACCCTTTATATAAATAATTTCCGGGCAAAATGTCCTTCAAGTACAAGTTATCCATTTTCTAATGCAGAAAACATAACCAGATGCAAAAGTAGAATTATATGTTTTGTAAAGTGAAAATAAATACATATAAGACACAAAATGTGCCATAACTTTCACACAGGTATGTTCCCAATATGTGAATTTCAGCAAGTAAATAAATAAAGTGCATTAAAATGTGGAATGCAGACGTGTGTTTTCAGTAGAGGATGTTAAGCATTTTTCCTTAGAAAATCAACAAAATGTCATTTGACCAGGGGTGCCTAAACTTTCGCACAAGACTGCATTTAACATTTAATGGAAAATTACACAGACGCCTAAATAACTAAATATAATATGATTTTTTTTCAGTATTTATTGTGTCCACTCTTTGCCTTTATTACAGCTTCCATTCTTTACAGGAAACTAGCTTTCAGGTTTTCAAAGAAATTTGCAGGGATAATTTCCACACCTCCAAACTTCAGTCTTAGATGTTGGCTGCATTTTTTGCTTCTCGCAGCCCAAACGTATTCAGTGATGTTGAGGTCTGGACTTTGGGGTGGTCACTATTGTTCTGAGAGCAGCAGCGTCTTTGTTTTTTTTAATAACAGTAATGGCTTCATAGTGTTGAGTTGTCTTCTCACAGTGCATGGATGGACAGAAACATCTGTGATTTATTTTCCCGATCTGAAACAAGAATCGCCCTGCGATGGACTGGCGACCTGTCCAGGGTGTATCCTGCCTTCCGCCCGAAGACTGCTGGGATAGGCTCCAGCACCCCCCCACGACCCTGACGGAGAAGCGGCTAAGAAAATGGATGGATGGATGGATGAAACAAGAATCAATATCTCTCAAAGATGAACGCTTTAAGTGCTATTTATCTGATGGTGACAGTTGTGGTGGTGTACCAAGTCTTGCCACAGTTGATAGGAGTTATATACTAATACTATTAATACTCCCTTTGGCACAATGAAGTAAACGAAACAGAACAGTCTATTCAAAAACGAGCTATAGTTGTAAGACACAGAGTAGCAGCACTCAGGAAATTTAAATACATGCAAATTTAAGTATCATCTGACAGTGAGATACATTTGGATTTTAATTTTATCAATAGCGGCCAGAACGAGGCCACTGTGAGATGTGTGCAGAGCCCAGATATTATTTTTTCGCTCCTCGACATGCGGCAAGGTGTTTAATATCATACCGCTGCTATCTGTGCTTGTATCTCTATCTCCCATTACTTGAGGCAGCCATGACACATTTGAGCATCGGAATGGCACTATCTTCGAACCGTTCAAGGCTCATTCTCGCAGGGCCAGCGACAGCTTTTTCTTCAACATCTCTGCTTCCTCTGACAGGCCTAATACGGCTGCAGCAGGAGATACACTTGTGGTGCCCCCGAAACAGCAATGGTGATTCATATTTCATGTGGAGATGAAATGAATGCGTTCTGGAGGGTGTGCATCAAGTTACCTCAAGGTCAACACAGCCTTGTTCTCCATCTCTCTCTTTCGCTCTCTCTCTCTCTCTCGCTCACAAACACACACACAATTATCTCGTAACAGCATAGCGTCAATCCTCCACACCCAAAGACATTCACAATAAAATACTGTCCTGTTTCTCGCTCCTGTTCTTCGACAGAGTCTCACACCTGCTCAGCATTTATCTGCCCCATGGTTCTGGAAAATCTGTCTTGCCAAAAAGCTGGGTAAGGGAAAAAACGGATAGCTGCAGAAGTGCGAATGCGAGTTTCATTGGGCCAATTAAGTTAATTTACAGGCATATTCATCTGTTTTACGAGCCAGGCTCTGCCAGCAGGGGGAAAACATGCATAATAATGGTTGCACAATAAATGGAGGCTGACCGCCCATTTTGCCACTAAACTTCAAGGACCCAGAAACACAAAGGTGTTTAGACAGCCTGGCTTGGCTTGCAGCACTATTGTGCATATTGAGTTGATCAACAGCTAAAGTAAATGCTGATGGTGGTGAGAGAGGTGTAGTCTACATAATATGTAGGCATACTATGCATGAGCTGATTAACAATGGCACCATCTGTCACCAATAGTTTACAGCTATTGTGACTGTCAAGTTGAATAATTTAAATATCCAAAAACATGCTGTCCACTGCTTTAATATACACAAAACTATTTGTCTCGCAATCTTCTTTTAACAGATTTTCGTATAACGTTAGTTCATGTCCGGAATCAGCCCTGATATGATGTTTGGCTTTAGAGCATTCTTTAGTGCAAATTTGATATTTTTTTGCCACCTGCGGTCATGCGTGTTAAGCTGATAAAGCCGTGCTGCAGCCTTTCATGAAAGGAGCACTCATAAAATAAGGGCTTAAAAGCCATTTACTACTAAAACACCCTTGGTCAATTAACAGTAAGTGAAAATAAGTTAACCCATCCTCTATATGGAACACACTTAAATATGGCATTTATCAGTATTGCAAATATAAGGGCACAATCCCTATTTACTTGCCTAATTTGTTTTTGTTTATTTCTTTTCTATAATTTGCTATTATAAAATATTAAATGTGCCATAATGTTTACACATTTTAGGTTTTCCTAATATGTTTAATTCATGTTTAAACAGTCATTGTGCACTAAAATGTGCAGAAATGCCTTCTCTGGAGAGGATGTGTAAACTTAGTTTTACTTAGAAAATCAACAAAAGAGGTCATTTGAACCCAAACTTTTGCATAATTCCAGCACTATTTCGTTCATACACTGCTGCTACGGGCAAGATGTCTTTAACCTGAAACTCCAATGCTGCTCCATGACTGCACCGCTGAATGCTTTTAAAATGTACTCTGTTATGATGGGTCCAGAACGCTGAAAGGGCTTTGGGTTGGATCGAGTAAATTCATCCTGGTTCTTTACATTCTACCAAAAAGATCCCTGACTTTACCTGAGCTCCATCATGAAGTCATATCCTGGGGTCAGTGGACCAAACGTCTGTCTTCTGATGTTGCTGGCAAACCTGTAGGTGAATTCTTTACAATGCTGCAAAAGAACAGATGACAGAAACGAAGAGTTAAAATGTTTTAGAGAAAGTTGTGGTACCGCAGTATCTCTGTGAGTAACAGCACTGTATTATGGCTGTTAACATTATTCAGATTTAGAATATTCACCGATCAGGCTCATTGTCTATTTTATCGGCTCCACTTACTCTATAGGTGCACTTTGTAGTTCTACACTTACAGAGTGTAGTCCATCTGTTTCTCTGCATACTTTGTTAGCCCCCCTTTACCCTGTTCTTCAGTGATCAGATGATGTGATCAGAAAGATGTTGCTGGCATCAAATTTAAAATAAGCATGTATTTTTCAACGCACAATAAAATTTTAAGTTAATTTTAACTCAGGTCCAACATTGGATATGTTGTCTTTGTACTATTTCAATTAAATATAATGGTTTAAATGATTTGCACATCATTGCCTTCTGCCTTTATTTACATTTGGCACAGTATCTCAACTTTTTTGGAAAAGAGGTTGCATGTAGCTTATGCAGTTACTACAGACTAGTTCATGTTGTTTACGGGCTCTTTATAATTGGTCTTTTTGATTGGTTAATGTAGTTATTCAATGATCTGACGATACCCATGATATACTCAGCAAAGCTTACTGTGCCATAATATTGCCCGCTCCTAAATCCATGCTCTCTGTCATACTTTACCTCCAGCTTGTCGGGGGCTGTGATGACTACAGAGGCAACCAAAGCTCCAGCTGAAGCCCCTGCACAGGCTCTCATAGAAGCCAGTAGCATGTTGCCGTGTCTGAGGAACGCTCCCACTGCACCAAGCTGGTAGATACCCATAAAGCCACAGGCAGCGAATGACAAGTTCACCACTGTCATCACTGCAACCCATAGACCTGGGATGCAAATCACAAAAAAAAACAGCAAACTGTGTTCTGTATATGGCTGCCAATTCAATCGAGGGTTGTACCAATATCAATTACATTAGTAATCAATTGATGCACCAATTACTGTGATGATTAATTGAGTTTTTACAAAAATAGCCAACCACTCAAAGATTCCAAAATACACAATTGGAAAAATATTCACAAGAAACCCTTTAAAAGGTAATATATAAAAACACAAACGGCATTAAGTCTTAAATAGGAATTATCATCAGGCAAATTACCAACGAAGCATTGCAAACTCACTGCGAAGGTCATTTTTAGTCCGTTTATCTTCTTTTTTATCTAGTGGTCAGTCTAATTGATTAATCACAACAGCCCTACTAATGTATGCTATCGGGTAACTTTCCAAGTCTCTGAATTTAACAGTGATGCTGTGTCAATAGTTCAGAGGCAAATAAATTCAGCAATACAGGACAGATAGCCTGTTCAAAGTTGCACATTTAGTGTGTTTGTTTTCCCCAATGCCTCTCAATGAGAGCTTCAGCACTGCAACTTTTCCAAAACACCTGAATCAGCGTTTTAGCTCACAGTTAAGCCTTTCGTGGGTTCACTTAGGTGTATATTGAGAAACAACAAATTGTGCAGTGTAGTGCAGATTGAGAAATAAAGCTTAATACAAGCAATACTGACCTACTGAGTCTCTGTTTGGAGTTTAAATGTGTGATTTTCTCTGAGTTTAAAACGAGCCTGTAGCAACCAATCAATGAAGTCAAGAATACTGATAGTAACAATGTTTGGAAAATAATGTATTTATTGATTATTGATTAGTTAGATTGCTGCACAGCTAGCAATGTCACTTTTTGGAGGGAAAACATTCAAAAAGATGATGGAGGCTACATCTGTGTGAAGTGCTGCGCAGCTGAATAGCAAAAATCTTAAGTAGATGTTGTAACACTGGGAAACTGCTTATAGGGGAATTCCTGCATGATGAAATGGTTAAGATGTAAACACTAACTCAGAGTGGTTTGATGCAAAATGCTCCGTACTCCAAGAAACTTGCTGAATCAGACCTGCTCACAGTGCTGGTGATAGGAACCAGACGTCTGGAGTATTTAATGCCTCTTACAACTGCTTTACAGAAAGTTATTAGATGAAATGATTGCAAACACACTGTCTATCTGAGACATTTTTATGAAAGTTGTGAGATGAGATTTTGCCTAAAATATATTTCAATTTGATTCATGGCAGAGAGGTACAGGCAGGGTATTGTAAGGCAAAGAAAAATGATTAATTTTTCTTATTTAACCCTACTTTATCATTATCAACATTGTGGAGCGTGATTACACTGGTCATTTTAAATAGTATTTAAAATGGCTATATTTGCGCTGTAGACATCTTGACTACTGTAAAAAAAAAAAAAAAAAAAAAGTCAGTAAGTCTCTCTACAGAGAACCGTTTCACATCAGTCCACTCTGAATGACTTTTACATCATCAAGATTTAATTATGCAAATTCTTCTTTAAAATACCTTCTCCATCCACATTAGAAACAGCTAGTTTGTGTTTCCACTCACTGACCACTTTTTCAGCTCAGGTCCTCTATAGATAAATACAACCACTACAAGCTATGGTCCAAATGTTGTTGCACAGTCGAACAGCCCCCTCTGCCCCATTCATCATTGGTCAGTTTCTGACCACAGCAGTGCTGTTAACCAGATTTTATTTGGGCGATGGATCATTCTCAACGCAGCAATGGCAGTTTGGAGCTTTAACACACACCAGTGTCACTGCTAGACTGAAACAGGAAGCTCCATGTAGAGCTGCCATCCGTCAAGCATTTTCACGTGTTGGCATTTTAATGAAGTTTGCACTGCTTCTTTTCATCCAGTCAAACCAAATAATGGGTTTGATTGGTTCAGATTACCCTAAACATATGATGTTGTTTGGTAAAGGTGCGCTGTTGGTGATGTTTAGACACTATGCAGCACGTGAAAGTGATGACTGAGCTGAACTGACATCTGTCTAACTTAGACTGGGGGCAGTCATGGGCAGGAGGTTAGGGCACCACCCCTGTGACCAGAAGGTCGCCGGTTCGATTCCCTCACCTGACAGTACGTGACTGAAGTGCTCTTGGGCAAGGCAGCTAATCCCCAACTGCCCCTAGTGTGTGTGCATTCACTAGTGTGTATGTGGTGTTTCACTGCGTGGGTCAACATGCAAAACGGGCTGAGGTGGAAACACTAGCTGACCAGTAATGAAGGGCTACAGGAGTGGTCACTAATCCTGCTCCTGAGGCTTCACAGTAAGTCCGATTATATAAACGCACACCACTAGTAAAGCGGTCTTTCACACGGAGCCCAAAACCGACTGAACGCGGCGCTGCGTGCGGTTTTGCGCCTTTAGAACTGGCAAGTTGTACCGATGCAGCAAAAAAAAAAAAAATGAAGCTAACCAATCCGAATTCCGTTGTCATGGTTACTGCCCAAACGAATCAGGCTGACCAATCAGAGTCCCGTTGTCATGGTTACAGCCCTAACGAACGTTTGGCAGAACCGTTGCTGTGCAGCGGAGCTCCGCAGTTTATTTGACCAAGCACGGACTATAAAAATGCGGAGGCTAAAGAAAACACATGACATGACCGAGCTGAACCAAAAGTGAGACAGTGAGTACGTTACAATTACTGCATAGAGCTTGTTTTGGTTCTCAGAAACATCGTAATCACTTTATTAACTACCAAGTTATGCATTCTAGGCTGCGACGCCCCCCGAGTAGCGTTACCTTAGCTAAACAACAGGAGCTGTAAACAGAAGCACAGCCTCGAGCAGAGCGGGGTGAACTCCGGCTGTGCGTGATTTAGCTGCAGTCCCTTTTCGTCTCCAACGCCTCAGACCTGGTGTGAAGAGCCCACTACGCTAAAAATCGCCTCCGTTTTCTCGTCCGAATCGCACTTGGTGTAAACAGACCTATGGTTTCAGTTTTGAATGACATTCAGCTCACACAGCCGGATGAAGGGGCCGTTTATGTTTTTGCTTTTGAAACCTGCAAACATGCAGCCTGGGCTTTATGGACTCTAGTTTTCTTGAACTGTGTAAGGTCTAGCAGTGTCCGACTGTCACTGACCTGTTTACTGCATTTAATCACCCGGCGCAGCTCTCGCAGGCAAAACAGCCACCACACGGCTATGAGACCTGCTTCCCGCAGGAACCTTTTTCAAAATAAATGTCCTGCGACCTGAAAGCGGAGAGCGGTTTTAGTCAGTCCACAATTTTAAAGAAGTTAATTTTGAATAGATAAAGTATTAATTCATATAAAGTATTATTACTAGTAAATAAAAAAACTAACTTGTTAGAAATCCAAAAACTTACCGTCTAGCTGAGATTTCGCTTTTTACTCGTAAGTCTTCATGGCGTTTTTTTAATGTATACTAAGTCAACATGCTAAAAGCTTGCCATGAATAAATTTTGGCTCTCAAAATGTTCAATCTTGAATCTCAAAATGTATTACATGTTCAAATTGATTTGTTTGCCAGTTTACACAACTTAATTTGCTTTCTGCTTCTTTATTCGTTGGTCCTTGTAATTTTAGTGATTATTTTTTGCAATTAATCTGAAAGCTTTTGTCTAATAATTAAATTTGTGTGTGTGTGTGTGTGTGTGTGTGTGTTATTGTTTGCTGTCTGATTTTTGTCTTGCTCACTAGCAGATTAGACTTGGATTTCTGTAAAGCTGCTTTGTGACAAAAAAAAAAATCTTCCTTGAGAAATTCTCGCATGTAAGAATTTGAATCAATTCAAACATTTATCAGTTAGATTTTTAACATGTGTAAATGTCATTTTTACCCATGAACATGTAATCACCATAGGTTAAAATGCGATTAGTAAACATTGTTCCTTTAATCAAAATAAACTGGTAAAATGCCATGAGTCCTTACGAATGAATACTAAGAATATGTCAATTTAAAGCTAAAACAGCTTTTCATAGTGACATGATCAGTCTGAAGTACATTTCCAAAGCAGAACAATGTGGGAATATTGTTTAAAAATGTTTGGTTGAATAATCATCTCTATTTTGGTCTAGGCATAGGAAAAAAAAGATCTCCTAGGAATGTTCAAAGCAAGTCTTTAAATCCTCTTTGTCATTATTACTTAATTTGATGGTCTTTTTCTCTCATTATTGCTATTCCAGAGGGCCCAAATATATGTAATATATGACTGTTTAAGTCCAGTTGTTGAGGATTTAGTGCCGGTGGCAATTCAATAACAGTCAGTTCACATGGGAGCCATCTGAGAAAAGTATGCTTAAACACATGCCAAGTACAACTTCAAGCTCAGTAGAGCACCACCAACAGTGAATAGCCTTTCCTCACGATCAGTCTAAACGTCTTCTCTAAATTACCCCTGTGTCACTCTTGGGCATGCAATAAACAGACATATTGCTGCAATGCTCACAGCAGCCCATGAGGCCATGACAACACATCTGTTATTAAGAAACATGGCCCCACTAAAGATCCATTAGCCCTCCGTGGTTTGGCCCTAATTGTTCTTACTCTGACTGGACTAAAGCTTAATCGCTCAACATCATCTGTGTAGAAGGCAAGGCCCTGGAGAACGTATGGAACACAATTCATTGTATGTCTGCACTCAGATTAGAAGAGAATTACTGTAAAGGACAGTTTTAGTCTTTTGTCTGCCCTAACTGTAGATATACAGTACATATTACATACCTAGAGTCCTTTTTTATGTACAACTGTCCTGTACCATAACTTCCAGTAACCTATGACATGATTCTTTATGTTTACACACTTGTTCTCCCTCTTTGTGCAGTGAATGAATGGCTGTCTATGAACTTAATGTCTCTATAAATGCAGGTATAATGAAAATGCTGAGTTGTGCTGCACTTTCCTGCAACAATACCCACTTTTTAAGAGCTATAAGCAAGACATGTAAGTATCTGTCAGTTTTATTGATTGCTTTAAGGGGCATGAGGGTTACTAATTACTTAAAAAGACATACTGGCCTAATACTAGCATTTCATATGGTATTTGTCATGTTGTGTAATATACTGTAGAGCAACACTGACTCCATCAGCCTCATTAGTTTTGACAAAATTTTCCATTTTCTCATTGGTGTCAGTTCTCTCACTTTAATACCAGCAGTAATGTCAGCTATCTGGTTTCTGTCTGCACTTTCATCAGCTGGTAGGGAACAAAAGAAAGAAAAGTTTCACAGTGCCTGCCGGAAAGCATTTGTACTTTAAAAAACAACAAAAAAAGGTTTCCTTCCTCTAACATCATCATCAGATAGAGGTTTTCCTATTTGTTAAACTTGAAAATCGTGTTCTCTGGTTTATTGTGGGGTCACTGTAGGCTGCAAGTAGGTGTGTTTACAACAGACGTATCAATGGTTACCTTTTTCATTTTGCCCAATTAATATAGCCTAATCTAAGTTATGTGCACCTTTATTTTATGGAGGATTTTGTAAATGATGTTGGCTGTGTTGAATTTTGGTGACTAAGCACTAGAATCTGTCTATTTTTTCCTTGACTGGCTTTTTTGTTTTGACTCGCAGTTTTACGTAACATTGTTGACATTTCAGAGATTCAATCAAGTCATAAGAGACTACAGATCACGGGTGGCCTATATTATACCTCAAATGGTAAGACTTTTATTTTAATTTCTGAGGAAATTGGATAATATGTTAAGAAAAATCAGTTGTTGTTCTCTGTAGGGGAAAAAAAACTCCTCTGTAGGGAAAAAAAAACAAAAAACTGGTCATGTGTATCTTAAAGACAAGCTATAAAACAACAACAAAAACATACAAAAAATCAAAACAAAACTTTAATCTATGCAAGTCTATTAGCTCTGCCTGCTCGTATAAAATTATGAGGACTGTTTCAGCCTAGACTGGTTTTTGAATGAGCTACAATACAGGACAGCCAGTCAAAACAGAGGTCATGTACATATCACGGTTGGAAGAAAACCTTGTATCTCCAAAGTGGTAACTTTACAGGAGAAGCAAAAAACCTACTTTTAATGTAAGTCAATGGAACCAGAAAACTAGGTTTTTTCCCAAAAGCAGCTATATATTAGTCTTAAAGGCACAACAGCAAAAATAGCAAGTTTCTAAAGAGAGGCTGGAAATTTATTAGAAAAATGGATCATGACTGTTTTTGGTGCACAAACTCATAAAAAAATACATTTAAAACTAAAGATCAACCATTTCACAGGTTAAATGAGATCTGCTGGAACAATGTAAACGGTGGCAGTGCTGTGGCCCTCCAAGATTTGGAGTAAACCAAGGGACATCCTCCCAAAAGAGATGGAGTCGACTCCTCAACTCCACGCAGAGATTAAGCCGTCCTAAATGTAGTTTACAGCACTGTCACAACTAAGACATTTTCATGACACAGTGCTAAGATTGACTACGGCTGATTTTTAAATTCATATTGGACAAAAAGTGTAAAAGCCAAAATTTGATAACTCACATAGAGTCCACTATGGAGGTAGAGGTGAGCCACTTGAGGTTCATCTTTAGGATTTTCTGAAGTATGATCTTATAGATGTTTAATATTGCCCATTAATGAGCTGGTTTTATTGCCACTTTCAGCACTTTACCTACTTGTTTTATGTTAAAGAATGTTAAATATTGCACTTAAAAGGTACTTGTACCCATTACATTGTTAACTTTGAAACAAGAAATGACCATTGGAGTTCTCTGCTTTTGCCACAAACAAAATAAAAACTAATTTTCAAAGTTTTATTTTGTAGGTTACCAGCATTGTGTTATTTTTACTTGATAATAACCACCCAACTGCAGTTTGTTTGATATTACCTGGAATGCACAATAAAAAAAAAACATGATTTATGAAAATGTATTAAAATGGAGATATCTGTTTTTGCAAATGAGCTCTTCATGTGTTTGTTATGCCCATGATTTTAGGGTTGTCACTTAATGAATAATTACTGACCAAATTTGCGCCCTCTCCACATTGGATTTGATTAGTGACTCTAACCTACTGCAGCTCAGTCATGCTAACCCTCCAAGTCAACACAGTGTTTCCCAGCATGCTCAGCGCATAGCCCCCCGGCGTGTCACCACAAATTTGCCGCTTCTTTACTCTTCCTTATTGTTCTATGGAGTGTGGCTAAGAGAGGTTACAGACTCTGAGGGGAAATACAATTTTGTGTGTGTGTGTGTGTTCGACTAAATACGAGAGAGGAGAGAGTGTGTTTAAGGTGATGGAGCGTGGACGTGTGGTTAATAACGCTTGCGTGGCGGTAAACATCGTTTCTGTTGTTGTTGCTATTGGGCTTCAGGCACCAAGAGACGGGATCCTGACTGAAATGATTTCGACATGCTTTGAAGCCTTTCTGTGAGCATACTTTCACAATCCCTTTGTATTTGCTTTGAATTTGAGGTGGATAAAACCACATTAACACCACTTACTGACATTCTGCCCTTAAGCACTGCTAAGACCTGATTGATGCAAAGCTAGGCCAAGTCATTGAGAGATACACCACTTGTATGAAGTACCTGCTGTTTTGTATGATTCTGATAATGATACGTTTACATGTTGGCTAAATAGACAAGCCTGACTAAAATGAAGTGATGCTCGGCTACTCACGCCACCTTTGGTCTGAACTCATTTCCCAAATTTAAGCAACAGTATGTAATAGATTGACTATACTAAATCATATAATGACAATGATATGCCATCATAGATTAAGGAAACATGCCAAATTGAAATAGAGGCTTCTCTGACAACAATGCTAAAATCAGTATTTTCTTCTTTGAATTTTCTGTTCCGGAGCAGAAAATCTGTTTGTGTTTTGGCTTTTGATAGTGTGTACAGTTAGTGGTTGGTTAGTGTAGTGGGTAACACCTCTGCCTTCTACACTGTAGACTGGGGTTCAATCCCCCACCTGGATAAGCTCCCTACATTATACCAATAAGAGTCCTTGGGCAAGACTCCCAACACCACCGTGGCCTACTTGTGTAAAATGATCAAATTGTAAGTCGCTCTGGATAAGAGCGTCAGCCAAATGCCATAAATGTTAATGTAATGTAGAGGCCATTTCCCACTACCTTTTCCACACCCTGAGTCGCCAGATATGAATCAAACTGTCCAGCAAACACAGCGTACAGTGCAGTTATGGAACTAAGTAACTGGGTCAAGAGGGATAATGTTAGATTCTACACATGATAAAAGGCCTCGGCATCTTCATAACCAAAGATGTAGTAAAATGAGACTAAATATTGACAATGCTTTTGAGAGATGGAAGCTTAGAACCCAAAAGAATTTTTAAATGGATGCTGAGTTTGCTAATTTTCTTCTGAACAGGTAAGCCCTGAGCTTCAGCTAGAGTTACCTACCTTTAAGAAGGCTTCTTGTAGGGATGAGCATTTTAAGGAATTTCAACATTCAAGTACTTGCATTTATGCTCTGGGGTCCGTGTACAGCAGGGTTATCAAGACAGCGAGTATTTGACACAGTTGATGACGTGATTCCTGCTTAGTACTGGCTAATGCCGCCATGCTAACATCAACCGCAATCAGTCATACCAGAGGTACAGACGAGCAACAGAAATACACAACAGAACAATAACATTACATCATTTCAAGTGTAGGACTCATTGTGGTTTGTCATTGTCAACGTTTAATGTTGCTCTTGCCTTGTACTTGTGGTTCAGTGTCCTCATCCTGGCAACTCAAGTGAGCTTTGAGTCTGGGGAGGAGGGGCAGGCAGCTCTCCCCAGTATTCTGAATTTGGACTGCTGTACCCGTTTTAAACGCTTCCAGTCAGTACTATATACTGTAATAATATATATTGTAATATATTGTATTTGCAACAGTGAAAATGTCTTCATGTTTCTCTAGAACCTTGGTCTAGATTTATTAAACAGCATTGCATATGTTTGTTCTCCTCTTGGTAGGGGTGTAATGATGCACGTTTTTAGGTTTGGTATGATTTTTGATTCTGAGGTTGGTTATATTATACATATATTTTTTATTACATTATAAAACATGTCTGACTTTAAATTTCATGTTCAGATTCTTATAGCCCACTTCTGAAAAATGTACTCTGCATCACCCCAACTTTCAGTACCTTTGAACAATTTTTAATCTAGATCTGTTCTAAAAATCTCATGTTTGGAAAGCTGGAGTCACCCATTCGTATTGTTAACAGAATTAAAACTAATCATTTAGCATTGTTTGACATATAAATATATTAAGCTGGGATTTATACTTAGTGAAGGACAGCTGATTATTAGATATATTACTTTAGATAAGTTTGTATCCTATTAATTCATGATCTCATGACTTATTATTGTCACTGTCAGATTGTATTTAGAACTTAATATAATATAATAATGAGGATAGATTCGGACAGGATTTTCTTGAACTCGGGTCAGTTTCGGATCTAAAGCTTGATGATATGGTTTGGGTCAGGTGCAGACAAAATGTGCTGGATCGGAGTTTGGATTCAACGCTTTGCGCTGTTGGTCAGGTGGGGTCAGGCTCAGACATTTCTTGGGCTGAATTGGACGAAAATGTCCTGCCAGATTAAACTCTAATCTAGGCTTTAGAGAGATTACATTCAATTAATCAACAGTTCTGCGCAGTAGTGTTGACAAAATATACATTTGGAAAACATTAATCAGTTTCTGTTTTAGAAATATAAAAAATTGGTGACTGTGGGAGACGAATCACTTCTGCGATTTGTCAGAGAAACAAAATCTATCACTCCAAACGGCCCTAACAAGCAAGAACTGAAGGAAATGTAAAGCTAAATAAACAACTTGGTCAGTAAACTAAACATCAGTGAGCAAAGAATTCTTAAATGAAATGATAAGAGCAACATTCATGACTACACGTGGCAACATAGTTCATGCTGCAGAATGAATGTGTTTCTGTCTTACTGACGAGCTAAACAGTAAGCAGTGCTAAAAGCAGGCTGTTCTCACCATTTTCACTCTGTAGCTGTCAGCTTTGAAATCTGTGCTTGTCAAGTGCAGCCATGTGAAGAATTTGACAGAACTGCACTGCTGGTAACAGTAACTTTAACTGGTCTGTATTCTATAGTCTTTGTAACTGGACTGTAGTCCACCCTCATTAGAGTAGGTCCATCAGTTCAGGGGAGAGCTAACAACAAACTACCAAGAATACAGAACTTACCAGCTTTCAATCTTTGTTCCTCTGAAGGCTTAAATTTTTGTCTTCATCAAGTTACTTAATGTGATGGAACATCATTTTAGACGTCAAGTGAAAAAAAAAATTGTATCTATATTATACTTTCCTTAAAATGAATGGCTTTATATAAAACTAATAAACATGTACTGTTGATGTGGAAACATCACATTTAATTTTGATAAAGATTTGGTGATAATATATGTTTTTAATAATATGTAAGATGGAATTTCAGTGGCTGGAAAAAGAAGAATGGCTGTATTTCTTTATAAAAAAAAATCAATGTTATATCTACAGGATCTATCCAAATTTCTAGAGAGACAATAACACTCAGATACATCTTCCAAAGTATCAGTTTATTCAGTTAATTAGAATATGTCACTCTCCCTATTAATGTGGGTTGTAATGTGTTGTAAATAGCCTTTCTTTGTATCTGTCTGTGACCATTTGAATGATGATGACACACAAAATCAGTAGTTGTTTTGTTCAGTATTTTGACATGTACTCGTCTCTGAAGCCATCACTTGTGATTAAGCCTTTGAAGGACTTGAAACTGGTTTATATGATGGTCGATGTCTGGTCTGGCACCAGGTCTGGGGAGAGAGCCCACTCTCATAGTCTGTTATGGCCTGAAGCTAGACTGGGTCGTAACAAGTGGTACGTCCCAAAATCTATCCTATGCCTAGGCATAGGATAACTAGGCATCACCATGTCAACCAAGATATCAGAGTTGTGTTCTCTCAACCTCAAGCCACTACTGAAAACATTAGAGGGTGAATTACACCGGTGGATGAACTCGCCTATTTTTCTCCTTCAAAGAATACCAAATGTAAAAATGTAGAATCAAACTCACGACACTTCCAAAAAATATAGAACTAGGAGGACTTGAAGCACTTTTCACACATACTATCTAGCAAGCCAATTACAATATATCTACATCTGGACAGACAATAGACACTTCAAACAAAAATGTTATTCATGATTAGAAATAGAACAAGAATCCTGTAAGGAATTATCTTTCAAGGAATTATCAGACTGTCCATTTTTCATTCCCACAAACGCCACTCATGTTTTCTCAATACTGTTACAGCAACAACTCTGATGGCCTGGTGGAAAATGATCAAAATCACCAATTGCTTGACACTATGTGGTAGGCTTCACACATCTCCATCACGTTTTCAAAGACGGTACATTATCTTGATGATTATTCAGCATCAGTTTTATAAAATGGGACTAACAAATATAGACACATGTTCTTACTGTGCTTACTTACACACCCCTGATAAATATTTTCACGCTCTGTGGATCTGCTCACTGATTCTGTCACTGATTTTTATTCTTCATGGTGAGTTGTGAAATTTCAGAGAGGTGGAAAAAAAATTAAAAATTCAGTTGTTGTAAACCCAAAGGGCTCTAATGAAATGACTTAGTTCCTGTATTAGACATATCTATGGCTGGCAACAAAAAGTGCATCTAGAACAGGGGAGTCCCATCTTATCAGGCGTGACAGCAGGTTTTCACTCCATCAAAGCAGAAGGTCACCTGATAAAATGTTTGAAGACTAAGACCAACTGATTAAACAAATAGAATCCGGTGTGGTTCAGCTTGTTTGGAGTGAAAACCTGCAGCCATGCCAGCCCTTTGCGGATAAGATCTAGAACCTACAATAGTGAGCATAAAGTGTAACATTATGCAAACAGGATTAGTGTGCAACTAGGACACACAGCGGACATGTAAAATAGAAAACATTGTGTTTTTGTCTTAATGGTTTGTAACAATACTGTAGTAATACTAAGTAATAAGAAATATTGTCCAAAAAAAACAACAAAAACACACATAACTCCATCCACCCCACAAACTCATGAGACTCTGCCTGACTATTGCCAGTATAAGGCTGGTCATCAAAATGCAATACATTTATGGTAACCAATGCATTTGCATTTGTGAGCCAATAATTGTGCTTAGTCCAAAATCTAGACTGGTGATTGTCTAAATTACATTCCAAACTTCTCATTTCTGATTTAAGCCACACCGACACCTACAAGGTACTGTATTACTTCTCATATCAAAAAAAGAACACAGCTCTAATATCCAAGTTCGATCATTTGAAAGCCTTGTTGCTTATGTATGTAATCCAAAGGTTCCCAATCCTGGTCCTGGAGATCTACCATCCTAAAGAATTTTGATCCAGCATACCTGGCTAGTATTTAGATGCCACTGCAGGCCTCCATTACCTGGATCAGGTGTTTTTGACTTGAGTTGGAGCTGAACTCTGCAGGGTGGTAGATCTCCAGGACCAGAATTGGGCACCCTTGATGTAATCTGTTGTAAGAAATTGTTGCCTAGTTAATACATGCATTTTGTCAGTCAGTCACTGTTATGAAATGAGACTGGCTGTTACTGGAGATTGTAGCCAACTGAGCAGTACTGACAATAATACTGGATATCGATAGCTATTTTACATTAAATTTGGGAAATTCTGTATCGTGCAGGTAAGGCACCTTCACTTTGTTTCTCTATTTAAAATTCTACAGGAAGCCATGAAGCAGTAGTAGCATTTTTCTCTCGTTCTGTTCCTTTCGCTGTGATTTGGTTTCATTTTTGGGGGATTTGGCTCGGGGATGACGCCGTAATGAAGTCGTCCACTGTTTCGTGATAGGGAGTTAATAAGGATGGAGGCATAAAAGAGCAAAGCTTCTCAAAGAAATATGTCGACAGAGCGAGAGAGAGAAAGAAAATGAGTCTGCGCCTACTTGATACTTTTTTCCATATTCGTTGCTAAGCTTAATCGCAGCTAATTAAACTTCCTCAAAGCTGTCACCTATCGAAAAGGCGGATTTATTCTTCGTCAGGGCAGAGGAGCGATGGAGGAAGAATAATGGTCTTCACGTTGATGATGGCAAAGGCTAAGGCAGAGCAAGGTCATGCGCTGTGTAGATAGTGCAAATCGCCACCAAAGATCAAACGGTTCCCTTAGATGGACTGGAAAGCCAAGGCGCAAAGCAGAGGGATGAAAGAGGGGTGGAATCAAAGACATGGAGGGAGAAGTGTGTGGGGAGGGGGTGGGTCAGGTCAGATGACAGGAAAAAAGAGAAGAAAGAAGAAAAAAATGTATACAACTATGACAGTGGATAAGAGGGAGAAAGGGTGACACGTTTCAATCTCAAGTGTGCGTGAAGAGGCCCTGGCTGTACTGATAGGGATCTACACACCTGAGAGAAGCAGGACGGACTGGACACGAGAGATAAAAAATTCTCTTTCTGCTTGTATGCATTCTGGCAGTGCTGGAATAAGCAATGAGCGTTGTCATACTCAGTGGACTACACTGACGTTGTCATTCTTTTTTATCTCCAGGTTTAGATCTGTGGTGTCTAAAACACCTTTATGGTTCGATTTGAAGCTTTGTTTGTGCGTGTACACTTCATGGTACTGAATATAAATGTTCCTAAACTGTTCTTGACTTAGATGGATGGTTCTAGCAAAACCCTTTTAAGTTCCGTAGAATATTTACATTATTGGCAGTTTTTTAAGCATTTCAGTGGTTCTTCTGACTCACTCATGTCATTTACCAAATTATATATATATAAAGAGACATCCATCGATTGATTGAAAGGTGCAGTCACATGTTTGGACACCCCTAGTCATTACATATTTTGTTCATTTTCTAAGTTAAAATAAGATTAACCATCTACGGGAAACAAAATGAAACTTCCTGCAATTTTTTGTGCACAATTTCTTTTAGATTAAAATAATTGAAAAAATGAAACGTGCTGTGCATACAGGGGTGCTTTATCCAACCAAAAGTGCTTCTTCTGTGGAAAACAGAGTATTCATAGTTGCACTGCATGGTCAAAAGTATGTGGACACATAAACATCACATCCATATGAGCTTCTCTTTTCAAAACTGTCATGATTGGCCCCTCCCGGTCCTGTCCATGAGTTCGTGTTTTATTTTGGTCTAGTCCACGTGTTTTCTTTGTTTTGCTTTCCTAGTCTGGCCCCTTGTTTTGTGACTCCACCCCTGATTCTCACAACCTGTTTTCCGCCTGTCCCTCATCATCCCTGTTGTGGTATTTAAGCAGGGTGTTTGCCCCTTGTCTTTGCTGGTCTTTGTTGTTTGGACGTTTGATTGTGTTTGATGTATTGGCTGTATTGTATTGTATTCTTGTGGTGTTTGGTTGTTGTTTGAGGTTTTGTGTTAATTTTGTCATGTCTGTCCCTCCTGCTCTCCGTATCAGATATTTGAACCTGGACCATTTTGACCATGACCTTGGATTTGCCCATAATAAAAGTCACTTATCTCAGCAAATGCATCCACCTCCTTGCTCCACATTACAAAAACCAAGGACATTAAAATGGAGTTGGTCAAAACTCAGTAAACATTTTCTATATGGACTTTGTAAACAAGAAAGAACCATCCCCAAACAATCCCCAACAATTCTCAACAATGTTATGCTGCAGCATTTAGATTTCCTTTTATGACAAAATGCCCCAGACCATTATTCCTCCTCAACCAAACTTTATAGTTGCCATTGTGATTCTAGACAAGTAATGTTTTCCTGGTCTTCACCAAAGACATATTTGTCCCTTGCAAAATGATGAAGCATGACTTATCCCTCCAGTGAACGTTTCCACAGTCTAGTGCAGTGTGCTTTGCACCATTCTAGCCAATGAGGCTTATTTGAACATGCATAATTCGTGCTGGGTGTTGGGTGACACAAAGTAAGAGTGTGTCTGGCAGCAGTATATAAACATTTCGACCTAATATATTGAAACTGGCGTTTCAGTAATGACCGCTCTCATGTCCTCCATTCTGCCTTTGAGCTGTTGTCCTTGGGCCACCATTATTGCTGCCCCAGATGTCAGTCTGTCTACTTTAAGATAATAAGTCAGGATTTTAAGAAAACATCTCATTTATTTAAGTCAAGTTTTTGGCAAAATTATTTCAACAAATTAAGTAAAAATTTTCAAGAAAAAAGGATATTTTGTGACAAAGTCTTTGGCATAAGTCGACATACTGCTGCCAGAAGCAGAAAGATTTTTTTTAACCTGGTGCAAATGAGCTTCCACACAATCAGCCTGTGCTGCATAAGCAAAATAACATGAAAAACATATCATTAAATGCATGAATAATTCACCTCATTGATGTCTTGGAGAAACATGGGTCCAGTGTTTTTTTGCTAATGCCTCAAAATAAAACAAGGACAAACTATTTAAGTGAGGAAAATTGGATATCTTACCCAAAAATGGAGGAGGGAAGATAAGGAAGGAAGGAACTGTAACTGTGAGTCTCACAGCCGGATGTTATGACAGCAGACAGAAGACGGGGAGAGCGAGTGAATGAGGGGGTGAGAGAGTATCACATTTAGGTCCAGTCCAAGGTGAAACTCTGTCATTCTCTGAATTAGACAGAAAACCCTATGCACTCATGCTGTACACAAGTATACAGTTATAGCTCACTTCCTCTGAAATTCTTCCATTTATCAGTAAGACGCTATACAAATGTTCAAAAACATCCTTCATTCAATTCTCATACAGTGATGTGTTAGACTTTAGTCTGTGCACTAGAGGCCTCTGGATCAAACACATGCATTCATCCCTTACTTTAATGGTTGTACTAATTCAGACATACGCTTTTATTACTTCACTGCACAGCTCTTGCATAACAGGACTCCTGGATATGAACATGAAAATGAAATGTTCTTGGAAGCCCATTGTGAAGGCAGCTTCACACACCAGATCCTTTCAGCCTCAAAGTACAACGGTCCTCACTGCGCTATCCAAAGGAGCTACAGTTTCAGGAGATAATCAAGAAGAGAGCTACATTTATGACATAACCATAAGCCTGTCCATTTAGCAAATGTGTCTGCTAATTTGTCTTCCCACAACATACATTATATCCTGTGTGGGGTGTAATGATTCAAAACGTTTTAGATTTGATTCGCTTCCTGATTTTCACGTCATTCCTGATTTTGTAGACTGTCTTTTAGCCTAGAGATGGATTTGAAATGAGGATGAACTGATGAATGTTTTATTTAGATTCAGGACATTTCCCACAGTAATGTAGCCGACTCTGCTTCCGTTGTGAATTGAAAATAACATTTGTTGTTGTTTCTGCTTTTTAAAAGTTTTTTATATTGTTTACAAGGCATGAAACACAAAGAAAAACACAAAGTCAGAGGCTAAAGCCAAATGCTTTTGATTCAAAATAAAATAATAATAAAACGTTCTTTTTATATGTAATGTTTATAATGATCAAATAGTCATAAATCTGAAAAAAGAAAGTATTCTTTGGGTTAATACTTGGAGTGGTCCTTTGTAGATCAGTAACACATCAACAAAACACTTAAAAATCAGTAACACATCAACAAAATATCAGTGAAGTAGCAGCAGTGAAGCATCTGAATACAATGAAGTAAATATCCTGTAGATGTACTGCTGACACATTGCTTACATTAGGTAGATGTATTGTTAATATGTTACTTCCATTATGCAAACCTAACCTTACCCAAAGCCCTAACCCTCGACCTGGCCCTAATCCTAACCTTAACCCTGACCCTAATCCTAATCTTAACCTCAACCTGAAACCTAATCCTAACCCTCATATGTTTTTGACATGTTACTGAGAGTTTGTTGGTGTTTGTTTCATCTTAAAAGGACCACTCAAAATAAAGTGTCACCTTCTTTGGGGATAACACCCTGCATGCATTGGAGGGGAAAATACATTTTGCACCAAAATCTTATTACTACTGTAAAGTAACATCTCAGGCATCAGGTAAATTAATTGGGAAACATTTTGTGTTACTTTGTGAAATGGTTTCACCCAGAACGTGCAATAACCACCAAAACTGAGTGTGTTTCTTGTTCTTTGCTTGAAGATATGCTGAGTTGTTATTCCTTAGGGAACGGAAGGCTTTAGGCCATGAGGCTGATAAGAGAAGGTCAGGGTGAGGCCTCCTCCTTATCCTAGCTTTGGAACATTCTGTCATATACTGTCTGTGCAGGTTGTTTGTGCCAGCACCTGCCTGGGTGTGGGCCTTTAGCTCCCCTGAGGCCAGGAGTGGGAGATATATAAACCTTGTGTCTTCGTGAATAAAGCTGAGTCTATTAAACTGCTTTTCTCTTGTGTGTGTTCACTGGCTCCCAAGGCTTCGTTCTGCGAAAATTTAAGAGGCATTTAACTCTTCAGATGTCTGGTTCCTATCACCTCCACTGCAAACAATCCTGCATGTTTCTCTAGAATGGTTTCATATCAAACTACTGTGAATGACTTACATCTTAATGGTTTAATTATGCATCAGTAGAATTCATCTTTAACCCCTCAGATCTGCGAACGAGAGGTTTTCCTAACATAAGAGGAGATGGCGGTCCTCTGCTGTTTGGTATTGGGGAAGAGAACCCACCATGGTCAATTAAACCAGGCCTCGCAAACTCTTCTGAGTCTTGTAACTTTTACGACACTTCCTTCCCCCTTAAGATGAACTATAAATCAATGGAAATTGCTATTAGTAATGCTGACACTCAATACAGGATAATCTTCGATAAGTTGATTTTTAGGCTGATTTGCTCCCATTCACTCAGTTGAACCAGTGGGAGAAAAAAAGAGCATAATAGAGTGAGTGAATAGCAGTGAACCAAGGAAGTACTGGAGTCCCTCAACAAGCTGCTGTTTTTCTGTTGTTATTGTTTTTATTGTTTTTTATTTTGGGATATTTATTCCCAATTCTCTCCCTAATTTATCCAATTCCACCCACTAGGCACTAGCTTCCTCAGAGTCATGTGAAGCCAGCCATCAGAGCTTTTTTCGAATTGATGCAACAGCTTGAAAGAGAACGTACTTGGAGGAGAACACTAACCACCAGGTCTGTTACATCAGCTAACAGATGCCTGCACTGGCTAGCATCGTGCTGAGTGACGGGGGGAGAGGGTGAGCCATCCGACCCACTCAGAGGGAGAACCATCCGACCCACTCAGAGGGAGCGGGGCCAATTATTAGGGATCAAACTGCTGTTTTTGTGTAGTAATACAACAATCAGACTGTCCTGTCCTTTTTCGTTAACATGTTTTTCTATCACATGTCCATTTTGACTTGTTACAATGTGTCTAATGTAAAAAAGCAAAGAAGTTTTGAGACAAATACAGAGGCAAATGGTCATGCAACAGTTAGGGTTTATTTTCAGCACTATGCCAACTCATTTTCTTGCACTGCCAAATGGAGATGGTGTGGCCAACAAATGATTAAATACTTTGAAAAAAGACTGGGACTGTGGCATGCTGGGTTATTTCTCAGACATTAGCCCATTGGCTTGTTCATGTCACATTGGCTTTACTGACTGCAATTTCCATTGTTTATACCAGAAAAATGAGCTAAAGTTTAACTCACTGGCGAGTCGGCATGCCTCCAAACTGAACTGTTTTCCTGCTAACTAAATTTTAATGCAACATTTTATACAACAAAGGCATATTCACATTACACAATAGCTGTTAACAGACAGTAACCCAGAAAAGGGTCTCTAACAATCACTCTAGTAAGGTTAGCTATAGCAGAATAGCACTCCTTTGTAGTGTAAGCATATTTAGGACTAAAGGCCTGTAATTTGTAACCATCAGTGCTGAAATTGATTATAATAGCAGTCATAAATAATGATTTCTTCACAACTAACTTTTCCAAAGTACTAACATTAATGACTCTGTGCTCTGCCCATCGCCTGTTGAAGAGAACTGTGGCAACACTTGGAAGTGCTTCACTGAAATCAAGGTCAGATATGATTGGCTTACAATTTATGAGGTTTGATTTGATTGGCCAGTCCGAGTGTTACACTGTTCCCCACTGCCAAATAACAGAGAACTACCCTGGTCTTCCTGGTCTCCCCCATTACACCTTTTAGACCAAGGATCAATGTCTCCCCCTGGGGGCAGGGTCTCATCAACAGCACTAGTCAGAATGCACATCCTTGCCATGCAGTGATTAATGCTGAACTACTATCTTCATGTATAAACCATCCCTTTACACGGACAGGCTCACAGACATCAGCATGGGAAACATCACTCAAGACCATCGAAACCGAATGTTCTACCTTATCTTTCCCTTTTATTGAAGCAAAGCATGTCTGCTTCCCTTGCTGCTCTCGAGTCCAGGAACAGAGCTTGCCAGTAAAGCCAGTGCTTCTTTCTTCCTGCAAGACCTTGAGGTTGTGCTGTAAAAGGATGTTAATGGATACTCCTCTGTATACCTTCGTCCATCCCTTGACCTTTTTCCCCTGATCTTGCTACCAAGAGATGTTTAGACAGAGTGGAAAGCTGTGAACCTGTCCATGCTATTTGTTCTGCTGTCCTGAAATGGCTTTTTGTGTGTGTATATATGTGTGAGTGTGGCTCTGAGTGAGGGAGAGAGAAGAAGAGCTAAAGAGAGACCAGTGAGAAGCCAGTTCCTTTTTCTTCGCACACTGCTCCTCATTTATATTGCATGCAACTTACATGCTGAGATCAGGCACGGTGCTGCAACTTAAAACCTTTGTGCACTGGCTGAGTAATTTATATGATTACATTGGTATGATTGACAGGTCTCTCAGCCAATCACAATCATCTCTAAATGTTCCTTTCCCCATACACAAAACAATCCTGAAGCTGAAAATGTTTTGGATTCAACTCTGTGGAAGATCAGTGGCTGGTCAATGTCAATGCCTTCAACAGACTTATGCTGGCTAAAATAGTAAATTAAACTTTATCTGGGTTGCTTCACTTGCAATAAGATTTACATTTACATTTATGGCATTTGGCTGACGCTCTTATCCAGAGCAACTTACAATTTGATCATTTTACACAGGTAGGCCAAGGTGGTGTTAGGAGTCTTGCCCAAGGACCCTTATTGGTATAGTGTCCTTGGGCAAGACTCCTAACACCACCTTGGCCTACCTGTGTAAAATGATCAAATTGTAAGATCACTAATGATAAATAACCTTACATAACAATGGTAAGATCAGAAGTTAGCTTAGCTGCTGAAGCAAAAATCAGCATAAATCAGTCAGATTAAACAGCACTGTACAGAGTTCACATTTATGATTGAAAACATTGTGTAAAGCTAAATATTCATAAATTCTTACACATGGAATTCTTTGTATTTTTTTTTTGTTTACGGAAAGGCTTTGCATTAAAGGTGATGAGTCCTCCTGAGCCTATACGTTTTTAAAGCATATAAAGCTTTAGCCCATCTAAAAGGGTCGTTTTTATTATTCAAACCATAGTAGTAATGAAACATTTCAGATGTAAATATTGTAAAGTTTCTTTTTGAATGAAAAATGTGCTTCTAAATTTTCCTAAACGTTTTTGTCTGTTAATACAGGTGTTAGGGAGGCTGTGTTGTGTAGCCTAATGGAGGTAGTGACAGTAACTAATGGGCCTTCTCAGAATTTTGCAGACAATTAAATTAAAAGGGGCAAAACTTAAACAAAAATTGAAACAAATGTGCACTACACTACAACAACTTGCACACCCAAAAATGTCACTCTGCAACAGTAATCTTGGATGAAAACTGGCTGGCCAATTGAAAAACAGCTCATGCTTCTTTCAAACAGCTTATACTACTTAATTATTTTCCTTTGATCTCTGTTCTGATGCTTAACTACATTACAAATGAAGGTCACTCTCAGTGTACACCGGGGCTACCCCCCTGGGGCCTACAAACATGGCTGCACATCAATTTCCATGTTTCTGGATATGTTTCTCTATTTTTGTGAAGATGCAGGGCAGAAATATGATTCAAACGTTTCCAGATTCTGTAGAGTCACACTTTCCATTCCATCTGGACTTACATCTCGAGTTATGAGGCTATGAAAAGTGGTTGCGATGCCCGTTATCTGCTTCTCACTGTGTGTATTTGGTGGATTTGTGTGTCCGACTACATATTATGTGAAACTGACCAATGGACACTGAGGAAATCACTAATGATTTACCCATCGCATCAGAAACCCTTCATTTTTCATTCAGTCAACGTCTGAGACGTGAAATGGCGTGAATGTTTACAGCCGATGAAGTTGCTGCAGCAGTTTTGCAAAGTAGCAATTAAGATAACAGAGCATTTTGATATGAAACATATGAGTGTCATGGTATATGCAAGTATCCTTAAAGGTCCATCCATCCATCCATCCATCCATCCATCCATCCATCCATCCATCCATTTTCTAAGCCGCTTCTCCGTCAGGGTCACAGGGAGATGCTGGAGCCTATCCCAGCAGTCTTCGGGCGGAAGGCAGGCCGCCAGTCCATCGCAGGGCAGACAGACAGACAGTCACTCACACCCAGGGGCAATTTAGCATGTCCAATCAACCTGACTGCATGTCTTTGGACTGTGGGAGGAAACCACACCCACGCAGACACGGGGAGAACATGCAAACTCTACACAGAGAGGACCCTGGCTGCCCGGCCGGGGAATCGAACCCAGGCACTCCTCGCTGTGAGGCGACAGCGCTACCCACCACGCCACCGTGCCGCCAGTATCCTTAAAGGTATATTTAAAAACATGCCCCCAGACCCCAGAGAGGCTAAATAATGCTTGACTGAAGTGCAAGCTGGGTCGTCATTTTCTTAGTGGAAGAACTTGCTCATCTGATTTGGTCATAATCATGTGGTTGATGTGGGACTGTTGTAGCTTATTTAAGCGATAGAAGACAAGAACACAAGAAGGAGTGTGTATCATGTGTAACAGCATGACTGTGATTTGGTTGCAGGCATGAGCCAACGGTGAGTACCACAGATCATCACAGGCACGATGTCAGTCACACTCAAATTCTTGAAACACCTAATAAAAAGTACATTCAAGACTTGTTTTTCTCCATAGTATCCAGGTAGATACAGCCAAGCAAGATCTACCACTTGCTAGGACTTCAGGAGCTGAACTGAAGACCTAGTATGCAAAATGATTATGAACTGACAGCGAATTCAACCAGTCATGCTAGGCCTTCTGGAAGTCCTACATAGATCACAG
This sequence comes from Pygocentrus nattereri, assembly GCF_015220715.1. Taxonomy (NCBI): domain Eukaryota; kingdom Metazoa; phylum Chordata; class Actinopteri; order Characiformes; family Serrasalmidae; genus Pygocentrus; species Pygocentrus nattereri. Next base: position 23,940,314 of record NC_051222.1, read on the forward strand.
ACTGTGAATTTCAGTGGTAGCCTAACTGAATTTCAGTCAGTTATTCAGTGCCAGCGTTGTTTTTTTACTGCAGTAAACTGTCACTGGGGTGGTACCCTCAAGGGTACATCTCAATACGTTTAGTCAGGGTATATACTGTAATTGTACCTTAATTCATTTAAACTAATGTTAAAGTTGTATTGACTCCACACACCCCATCTCCTCTCCAGGCCTTTTATTTTATTGTTCTGTCTTTAAACATTAGATAATGAAAAGATACAAATATATACTTTTCCACCAGGAAGGGTATTTTGGATACAGAAGACCTTTGAGGCTACATTTGCGTTGTACCTTGATGAATGAAAAATGTACACGCGCTGGACCTTTGCTTCTGAAAGGTAAAGGTAAAATTGATGTTATTGCCTGTTACATGCTTTGAAAAAAAGACTTTTAGAACTTTCAGATGTCTGTGTTTAATCTAGAACAGCCAAAAATTCATGTGTTACCCTAAGAGCACACATACTACTAGGGTCATATAAGGGTTTTGGCAGCTATTTCAAAAATGCCATTGATTTTTTCCATAGAAAAAACTTGCTTAGATCTCATTAGAATTACTAATATGAGCATGTCAGTGTCTGTAGAATGATGATGCAGCTTCAGAGATCTATTGGCTAATGTGTGGTTTCATCAGTGCACATTGCATTAAAAGTTAACAGGCTTGAACTTTTTCAACAGAGTGTAGTTTTGCGCCTTGCCCTGCATTGGTGTCTATCCATCAATGTATTGTTCTCCCTGAAATCAATGTCATGAGGCACCAAAATATCCTGAACATGGCATCCATTAAATGAAAAGAATAGACTAGATTTGGTATGCAAAGGCTTTCATGTGCCCTTGCCTTCTAACCCTTTGTATGTGGACCAATGCGCACACAATTACATGCAAATCACATAATGCCTCTGAAATTCATTCAAATAAGAATAACTGGGAGTTTGATAACAGCAGAACATCAGACTCACACCTTTAGTACTGCTGTTCCAGTATCACAGTAGCATTTATGAGAGGAAAACCAGAACATGTGCGGAACTCAGACAGAAGAGGTATGCCGAGACTGTGGGATGGAGCACACAGGCCATAATTTAAATATTTCTGTTTGTATTTTCTCCCCTTCTCGTTCTTCTCCCATGCCTTCATAAATAAGTGCAGCAAGAAAAGAGAAGAAAAAAATAAAAAGCAAATGAATTATGCATAACCCAAACATGGAGTCTCGTGGTGCGGCTCTGTGTTCTTGGCTGTGGTGTTTGACCTGATCAAATATTAATCTTTGTTTCCAAAAATACACTGGTGCGCGTAGTTCTGAAATTCAGATGATCCATTGCTGCCTGTTACGCACTCCTGACACAGGACATCTGCTCGGCGTTGAGGGAAAAAGCACGCCGACTCATGCCGGCAAATTAACACAGATACATAAATGTTATTGAAAGGATCTGGCTTTATGAAAGTGCCAGCCTAACTGTAAGAAACCACCAGCCCAGATTCTCCCCATGGCTGCCTTATTATTATGCAGTTCTGTGTATCACACGATTCAATCTCATAGCGTCTTATTTGGCACAAATTCTCAGATATTACAAAAACTAGTGATATTTTTCAGCAGTTATTTTCAGGCTCATATTAAGGCATTTCGCTTCAAACTTCAATTCAATCGTCAGGGCCCTACCATACCCTTATTAAGATCCCCATGTCGCAGAAAACCGAATTTTACTTGCTATTTTGAAATAAAAGAGTTTGATGTAAACAGTATTGTACATGCCTCAGTCCATATAGTCCATAAATGGCAAATAAGCTGCAAAAACTACCTGTTTTGACTGTTTTTTGTCATGAAAACCAGCACATTTACATATATCCTACTATTTGGCCTGAAGCAGTTTAGCTCTGCCCATTCACACTAAAGTAGGAGCGTTTCTGTCCTGCAGACTATTATAACATAGGTTATAATAGTTTTTTTTGACACTCCGGTTTTGCAACAGATACTCTGGTATTGGTTAAAAAAAAAAAAGAGCCATCTGTTTTAGGTGTGTTTGTGGACGAAGACCAGTGTCAGACTGGATGAATTCCTGGTGGGGTAGTGTAAGCTAACGTCCAAACTCATAAATATAAGCACAAGCATGCTCAGAAAAGCTATACATGTTACTTACAAGGGTCGGTCTGTTATTAAAATAGGGTTTAAACCAGCAGCCTCCCATGTTCGGTGGTACAGCCCTGGTTTGCTGATTGTAAGTGAGTGTTGTACACTGGATAGAAATGTGATGAAGCTAAAATTTTAATCTCATTAAATGCTCCACCTTAAAATTGTAGACAGCATGTACAGGCACTAGGGTGTAACTGCAATGCTATTTAGAGGAAACAGAATTTCAAATAAGAAGCTAACTGAAGCCTCAAGAGGTTAGCATATGAAATTCAGTGCAACACACACTGGCATTTTATGCTGCTCATTGAAGCTCCGCAGTTTCAAACTACTTTTTGAATGAAGCAACAGATCAGCTAACTTATAACTTACAACAAGCAGCACCACATTAACTACATAAAGGCAGGCTACAAACACAATTTGGCTAAGACGTGTAAAACATGAATGACTTTAGCCCTCAGGAGTAGCAGTTATCACTGATAACAAAAGCATGACGTAATTTTATATTTATTATGTTTCATGCATAGCTCACCAAAACAAGCAGAGATTCGGTTTGAAAATTTGAATTTTAGTTGATGCAACATTTGTGTTTTCATTTTATATATATATATATATATATAAACCTTTGATCTCTAGAAAGGTACATTTAAAGTAAAAAAAACTTACTTTTAATGGAAGTTAATGGGGAAATGATTAATTCCAAGTAATTATGAAATACTGACACAAATGCAAAAGGCAGCTGGTGATTTTAAAAAATGAAAAACAAAAAAGGAGAAACAGTGAGAAAACCTCATATGTACCTCATATACATGTACATATAGCCATATTTTTGTCATTTAAGCGAAACAAACACAAAAAAGATGAAATTGCAGTTGCATATTTACTGCTTGATATTTCTCAATAGAAAAGTGAGGTAAGTAAAGAAAAATACACATAGGGCCTATTTCTCAGACCCAGATTAAGCCTAAACAAAGACTATGTAATCAGTGTTGGCACTGTAATTTAACAAAGTTGGCTAATGTTACTTAGTTATGTATGTCTGTGCTTGTATGTAAGTCATAAATGTAATATAAGTTATGGATAATGTAAAAGGACAAATTTTCATTACTACTTTTTTCAATTAGTTCATTCTCAGTCATGCATTGCTGCCTCTGAAGCCCATTTGGTTAATAGGCCTTTGTTGTAGGCTATTCATAAGTAAGCATTGTCAAGTAGTCAATCACACCACACATTAGTGTTTTATTATGGCTTTAAAGACTACTTAACTGACACACTTGATGCCATGATGTGCAGTTAAAGTCCACGTTGTCAGCTCTGTGGCATTTTATAAATTGCAATTGGGGGTTTCTTCTGCAGTGCATCAAAAAAAGAAATACCAAAAATGATGGTTTGACTGCATTTGTTTAAAATGTGTGGACAGCTTGTGAAGGGGTCTCAAATGCTATCCATCTCTTTATAGCAAACATCCAGGTCAGCAGTTCTAAAACAGAATGCACTTAAAGCAGTAGATTAATCTAATACATTCATACGTTTAGGTGTTTCAGGGTCATTGATTGCTTTTTGCCGTTCTAAAGACATGTAGACCTTAGATCATCTGTTTCTTTGCAGCTGAGCACTGTGCTCTATTAGCCTGGTTCAAAATGAACCCAATTACTTGGGTGCTATATTAGCTAAATCCATTTAGAGAGGTGTTGAGAATCGAATGGCCTGTGCATTCTTTCCCCATGCCTTGGTGTCATTAACCTGGTGAACCGAAACATATGGAATGAATGAGAGAGCGCGAGAAAGAGAGAGAGAGGGAGAATTTGTCGGAAGCCGACACATATTCATCTAATGGGCTTAAGTGTGTTTACTACTCCCAATGAGTGTTAGGCACAGCGAGGTGTGCTGCTTTGATGACTGTGTCAATTACTCACTTGTCTTCCCCTCGGTGTTTGATGTGTCTTCAATTACACCACATGTACGCCTCCCTCCGCTCTCTCCATTTAATCCCTTTCTTCCTTCTGCATTGTGTCATTCCATCCTCCATGTGCTGGGTTATTTATAACGGACTAGGCTTCTCACAGCATGTGCTTGGATTTCTTCTTTCTACTGTGATCAAAAGAGATCAGTTTACATCGGTTACGTCGCAGTATATTATGTTATTGATAGTATAGTGCAGCATGACGCACAACCTAAGGGTAAAGGGGAATTCCACTGACTTTAGTCAATTTTAGGATAATTCCATCTGTTAAATATAAACAAAGTCAATCAGAGTGGTTTGATGTGAAGTGGTTCACTGGAGAGATGGGACAATCTCTTCTTTTTTGACTTCACACTGTTCCTCACTCTTACTGCTTAGCAGGTTTCTTCATGTATTTACTTAATAATTTAATGCATTATAACAAACAAATGAATAAATTCTGAAAAATTTCAGCTTTTTTGTATTTCACTGTTGCTTCCACAGTCTCTAGAGTCCAGTACAACACTGATGCTAAGCTTATCACTTGCAAACACATCCACTACTGAGGAAATGTACTAGTTTAGTATTAATAACTAGAATGAGATTAATAACTGGCTCATCACATCGATTTATCAGTCAACTCAGTCTTTAACAGGAACTTCATTGTTTGTAAATAAGCTGTGAATGGAGGTCCTCTTTAGAATTTGTCTAACAAGCATGTTTGCTACATGCCATGAGCTGATTTAAAATTGTCTAAAAAACAAGCATCGATGGTGTTTCATTTGAATACTGTAGTGCATTTTATTTACTGTCCGAAACCACTAGGGAACCTAGGGAACCTACACATCTTCTGATTTCTTATATGTAATATTGGTCATAGTAAAATAGTTATAAATCTGCAAAATAAGTTTCCTTCAGCAACTATTCTGTCTTACAATGCCCTGCATGTACTTCTCTGCCATGAGCACATTTTAAAAAAATGTATTTTAGGCTGAAACATTATCTTACACCATCATAAATGAATGTCTCAAGCATCAGATAATGTCAGATAATGTGTTCATTGCAATAAATAGCTGTCTGTGAGGGAGCTTTTAGATTAATTAAACTTCTCAGACGTCTGGTTCCCATCACCACCACTGTGAACAATTCTGACATGGCCTAGAATATTTCATATCAGACCACTCTGAATGACTTTATTTACATCCTAATCATTTAATTATGCAGAAATTACGATAAATCTGAATAGGTGGGAAAAATGAAGCAGAGAGTGCAAATGGGGCTGTACAGTATGGCTCAAAGACACTTATTCATTCACTGGCTCGGGTACCATTCTTTGCATTCCTATCACTGAGGCTTGCTAAAAGACCTTGAGAAGCAGACGACACGTACCCCACACTGCTGTAGCATGTCCTCAAAAGGACATGAAATAAGTGCTAATTTCTTTAGTCTGTTAATTTAATGTGAAGTGTGGTGTCGAATTTTCTATAATGGCGCCCATAAAGATCCACTCTGCTCCTTCTCTGCTTTGCAAAACTTGTAACAGATAAGATTCCTCACAGTCCAGGTGTGTATTTTTTGCAGTATGTGCTCCATCATTTCAACACCGCTTTAACCTTTTATTCTTATGAAGGCTTCAGTGCAAGCGTGCTGAGTTATTCTTATATTATAGAAGTGTGTAATAAAGCTTTAGGCCCACTGGCAGGCCCTGGCCATTGAAGGGGTTAAACAGTCCTAAACCTCTCCTTAAGGAAGCCCAGAACAGAAGTGTAGACTCCATCCAACACCTGGTTTGTCTAATCAATACTTCATTATGTTAAATCAGGTAGGCTAGTGGATTGAAGCCACCGACACTCTACAAATTTTAATTTTTTAACGTAACTTAAAAGTACCTATTCTCCTTTAAATTGTGTGTAAATTTCATGATGAATGGACCAAAAAAACAAAACAAAAAAAAAAACAATGATCCAAAACGAAGCCAAAAAAAAAACCTGGTTCCAATGACTTACATTAAAAGTAAAGTAGGTTTTTTTCTTCTCCTGCAAATCATTGAAGATACAAGGTTTTGTTCTGTCAACAGTGATGTACTTTATTTCATATGAACTGATGCTGATGTCTGCTGTTCTGCTTCGTAGGGAAGAATAAATTTGCCTCTTTTCACTATTCATATTCATTTTTATGCATATATTTGTATGCATTTAGGAAGGAAAGCTTGTGTGGTTCAAACAACATAGAACTTGCCCAACCTGTTATATTTAACACTGTCAGTGGGTTAAAAAGTTATAATGTTTTTTCACTCAGTCTGATTTTGGCTGAATTATTCAAAAAACAGTAGGTGTTAGAAAAAAAGCTCACACTATCATCTGTAGAAGGGATGTGTAGGCTGCTTGTACCAAAAAAAAAAAAAAATCAATCTTGCTCAAGTATTTTTAAAATCAACCAGAATTCCCTGCTCTCCTTACATGTAAAGCCGCAGCATTTGATTTGCCTGTTTTGGGTAAAGGATTTTGCTGGAACTTTCTTGGGATCTGCATTAACTGTTCAGCGTCTCTGCCTGCAGGTGGGCTGCTGAAGAATGTCTCAGCCAGATTTAGGGATTGTATTAAATAGCAACGGTCTGATAATGCAAAGCTTAATGCTCTGTGGGCTATATTAGCACATACAGGGACACATGCACACTCTCATGTACCATTTTGCAGCGTGTTAATCTGACTCTCGTTCGCACTTGTTAGAAATGTTGTCAAATCCCTTCAATATGTGCTAAATAAAGTCATCTGCTGTTTTCACCGCCTACTTAAAAAAAGTATATAATCGAACCAACCTGGTGGATTTTTTTTTCAGTCTACAAATCATTTGGTTCGTCCCTGAGAACAGCAGTTTGCCGTTTACAAGAAGATCAATGAAGACCCTGATGCTGACCGTTTCTATGAATTGGGTAATTCTATTGATCTCTTAACTGGAAAAAGAGAGGAGATTCTTCACCAACATTTAAAGAACCTCCCCAAAGTCAACATTTGTCCTCCTGTCTGTGAACCACTTATTTATTAGAAGGAATGCTTATACAGGACATGCCGTGATATTTACAACATTTCCCTGTAGCAATATTCTGGAGCTGTTCTGCAACATCTGAACAGCAAGAATCCATATAAAAATCCTGACACATCAAGCCGGCTGCTGCCAGGCCATCGCCGATCATCACGTGTAGTTAGTGCGGTGCGTCCCTTGCCGTCAGCAATTTACAATGCCAATGAAATTAAATTTACAATGAAAAACTAAATTTTTTTTTTTTTTTACTATTTGAGTGTCTAAATTTTTAAACCAGCAATATGACACTACAGTGATTAATACAGGGTTTAACATTAAACCACTCAATAGCTGTACAGACTCCTTTTGAAGACAGATTCACAGATTATTTACACAGAAATTTTTCACTTTCATAACTTTTATGCTTTTTAAAATATTTTCGTTAAAGTTGTTCACTTGTTTGATGGATTCTTGAGACAGTTTCAACCCCCACTGCTGCTGGTGATGTCATAATGGCCTTGAAGCTGATTGGCTGCGCTTGATTTACATGCTCCTGCTGCACTCTGCGCTCCCATTCAGCCTTTTCAGCCTCCTCGCTTCTCTTCAGTCCTTCTTTCATTCCTGCATCCTTGCATTTATTTATTAAATATGAAGCCATCTGACGTTTTCTAAAGCACAGGCTATGGGCTGATTGCTTTTCATCTGTTTTATATGTAGATATATTTCTTTTATTCTTTCTTTCTTTTTTTGTCCTCTGTTTCTTATTTCCTTTCTTCCTTCCTTTCTTTCTTTTTTATTTCTTATTTTATTATAGTTAAATTCTAAGGCTCCTTCTTTACAAATAACATTTTTATGATATTTTCTTGCCTTGCAAGGCTCCGCTTATTAAGAAAGGGGGTTCGGCCCTCTGGCTCAAAGCGGAAGCCTCCCAGAATTTCAGTCCGAGTTCTCTCTCATATGTTGAAGGCATGATCCAAACTGGTAATAACAAGCACAGTAAATAAGCATCGTGACATTTTGCAACAGCTTCAGACGTGGCTGAGCCAATCAGACTTTGGAGCCTGAAGAATATATGATCCTTACTGTATATGATGAGCTTGAACAACACTGTGCATTCACTGATTACCCTGCTGTGGTCTGAGATCTGCAGGAGCTAGAAAGAGCAGTGCCCTTTAAATGGACCAGAAAGGGAAATGAGTCACATTTCATGTACCCTTTCATTGTGAACACAACAAGCACTGATATCTGCTGGTTACCTTTCAGGTTCACTTTAATCTGACCGACTTTGGTTCATACTTAGGCTGTGTTCACATTACCAAGTTAAAGTGTCACAAATCAGATTTTTGCCTAGATGTGACACAGATCTGACTCTTTCAGATCTTTTTTTAGTTCACTTTCATGTGTGTTGAGTGAGTTACTTCAGAACATTGAAGATGAACTGTCATGGCAAAAATGTTAGACCTGAGCCAAGAATTCTGAATGAAGCAATCAACCATGCAGGCCTGTCATTTGAATGTAATCATAAAAACATAGGGTTCTAAAGGTCCTACCCCAATTCCTAGTTATTCAGAAATGTTCTTAAGCATCCGATTCACAAAACGTTTGTCTAAGCATCCATTGAAAGAATCTTTAGGCAATCAAAAATGGCTCTTCAATGCCGTGCAAAGAGCTCTTCATCATTTTTGTGAGTGCGGTGTATTTGTCCACCCTGTAATCAGCAGTGGCTGAGCCTTCAAGACCAGCATGAGGGAGCTGAAGTAGTAACAGAAAATAATCAAAAATAATCTGACGGAGGCATGGAAGGGATTACAGCAAACAAAAAGCAGACTAAACTGTGAATAGGCCTTGACAGGAAGTTAAATGTTAATTATATATGTTAATAACCTGATTATGCACACCTACCTTTACTTTTACTTTAAATTTTAGCTGATTAGAAACAGTTGAAAGTCGGTATTCTGAAGGCACAATGCAGGCGAAACAATGGCACAGCAAAGTTTAGTGGATAGAAAGAAAGAGAGAAAGTGCTCCAAAGAGTTTGTTTCATCCAGAGTACAGGAAGAGAGCTGGTGTCATTCATAATCGATGGAGTATGCAGCTCAGGTTGGGTGAAGGATCAGAATTCACAAGCCCAATTTGGAGTTCTTCCTGGTAACTGAGCTGCGTAAACCTAATGCTTCACCTCTAAGCTCTTCAAGGTTTATAAAAGATCTCTCTCATCCAACAAAGGCCCGCAATCTTAGGATGGGCTGAATGCTTCAGTCCACGCCTAGGGCTGATTCAGGGCTTGTTTGGGGGAGGTGCTCCTTTTGAAACAGGAACATTTGGTCAGAACCATGAATCAAATGCACATTTCTATATGTTACATTTGTGCACACTCTTACAAAACGGTAAACAATAGGTTTGTTATATTTTTTTATCACCCTCTAGCAAAGTCTCCCCCAGTCACTTGGAGTTTGAAGGCTAGTATGTGCTTTCTCAAAGTACCACCAACAAAACTTAATTATACAGCTCAGCATGCTGAGAGGAGAACACTAATTCTATTATGTTTGCCAACAGACACCCATGTTGGGTAGTATTGGGAGGCCCAATCTGCGAAACAGAGAGGGTGAGGCCAATCTCTTGGACTCCAGGCCATGGAAGGCAGTGGCATTCTCAGGGACTGAACTCGCAATTTCTTGATGATAGGATGCAATGATAGTTGCAACAGCTGAGGGCCAACACTTAATTTTTTTAATGCTTAATGCTTTCTTTGGTTCCAACACAGCTTATTGTTCCTTTGGTACCAACACTCAAGCAGTGATGAAAAGATAAGATGTTTTTAAATGTATGTAATGTAGCTTGCAGGTTGCTTGCTTACTACTCAGTACTCGGTTGCAGTCCAGTACTCAAAGTCCATACAGGCAGGGGTCAAAATACATGCAGGTCCATATTACCAAAACCAAGGGACAAAATGAGGGTCATAAAATAGGATAAAACCAGTGAAAAGAGGCTTAGAACTCAGGTTAACAACATAGAACTTGAATGGCAATCCCCTTGAATGGCCAGCGTCCACTGTTTTATTACACACTTCTATAATCTAAGAGCAGCTCTATCAGTTTGCATTGAAATGCCTGTAGTTACTGAATAATAAGCTTTAGTATTTAATAAGCCAGGGATTTTAAGGGGTTAACTCAGGATGCACTCAAGATGGCAAGTCTGCGCAAAAAAATCTTTAATGAGTTGATCAAATCCACCTGAGAGTTGTCTGAACACGAGACTTCACTGGAAGAGATAAGACAAAAAATCTGGCCTTAAGGTCTGAATGTGATCAATTCACAAATTTGCTTCAGTGTGAGTGGCGACCTAGAAATGGTGCAGAATCTTGAATATTTATTTTACATTTTACTTGTCATAACTTCATGTTTTATATCTCTCTTCCCCTCTCTCTCTCTCTCTCTCTCTCTCTCTCTCTCTATCGTGCTTGAGAAGACTTTTAACTAGGCAGACATGTATTTTGTGTGACACTCTCAGCAGAAAATTTTTAGTAAATTAGAAAAGTCTACACTCACTGAAAACATAGAGGTTTCATTTCAATAGTAGTACTTTCAACCATGCTTTATAAAGATGAAGAAAAGCTTCAAACAGCATGCAATATGATAAACATGAAGCAATCTCACTATATGACACCCAGCAAAGCTTTCACGCATGCCACAGGCCGTCAGGGATGCTGCACAGATGACTGGGCAGCGTTCGACTGCGGTCTCTATGAGCCGTCTTTCAAAAATTTTAAATTGTACACCAAAGCAAACATAGCAGTCAAGACCTCTTCAGGGAATCCCGTCACTTAGGGGCCCTAGGTAAACATTCCACTGTTCCCCCAGCTATGAGCTTCACTTGAGTTCACTTGAAACAATCCTCAGTCTGCTGTTTTTAGGTGGGCCATCTTTCACACTTGACCAAACTATTGGAGTGAACAGACTCAGAATCGGAAAATAGACTCATTTCTGAAAACACCCCAAGGTCTTATCTGGTCAGAGAGCTGTGTAGGGTCAGCTATCAATGAACATTAACTTCCTTCACTGAAGACAGAAGCTCTGTCATTTGTTGGTCCTTTATAATTTTAAGTTCTATATTACATCAGGGGTGGCGAGCTGAGGTACTGGAGGTCCGGTGTCAAGACTGTATGGTGATTTTCCTGCTCTAAACACACCTACTGAACCTGTCAATTAGGTGTTGAAATGAATGTGTTTGAGTTGGACAATCATCAAACTGTGCTGGACTCCAGCCCTCCAGACACATCCTAACGTCTTCTCCTATATAAAGATCTGACAGGTCAAAAGACAATTTCTTTTTACAAATTCATATAACAGAAGGAAATTTTGTCTTAATCTTAGGCGTTTTATCTTACCTTACAGCAGCTTATCTTATCTGAAGGTAGTACATTTTAACCTACTCAATCAAAGTCGACAATCAACTGTCATATCTGTTACTAGAGCGCACATCTGAACTATAAATATGTAATCAAAATAATATTAAATATGTAAGTTACAGCTACTGTTACTGATCTCAAAAGGTCAAGTGCATTCAACTTCAGATTGAGAATACTGTGAAAGTGCTTTGTGCTGTTTACTAGATTGTTGCCAGTCCCCATTTTCAGTTTCCATTTCCCAAACGCTTTAGTTGACTTCGCTAAATGTATTCCTCCTAATACAACACAGACGTTCAACTCTTTTTCTTCATTATTCACTGTAATATTTTATCTGATGAGTTTTCATCAACATTAACACACAAAGGTAAAAAGAAAATCATTGTGTCTAGTTAGGATATTTTCCGAATCTGAACTTCAGATAAGATTATGAACTTAAGAAGTTGTTCTGTAATAGCTTCTGTCCTAAATTCAGTCCTGACTGAAGTTGTCGTGTAACTAAACAGACATGATAAGACTTCAGAATTAAGATATTACTCCAATACAGCCCCAGGACTGGAGTTTGCCACCTCTGAGTTATGCCAAGCTGTTGGAGATCTACCACTCTGCAGAGTTGAGCACTAGTCAAAATCTACCACACATCCTAGCTTGTGGTGGTCTTACAGAGCTTCTCTATATCTGTTGAACTGTTCTGTGCGACCTTTTATATTATTATTAGAAATATTTTATTAGAATTAGAACTTTACACCTGTATTAGGATTAGAGTGCTGATGTACATATCAGCAAAACAAACATTGGCTATCAACTCATAGAAGGGTTTTTATATTTTTATTGTTTTCAACATGTTAAGACAATTTTGATAACATCAGAACTATGTAGTATTTTTCAGTTACATTACGTTTACATTTTTCAGTGTCTAAAAAGTGTTGAATAAATCAAAACTGTCTTCTATTTTAGATTCTTCATAGTATCCCCCCCCTGGCCTTGATGCAGCCTTTTGGCATTCTCTCAAGCAACTTGTTGAGGAGCCACCTGGGATGCTTTTCCACATGCTTGAAGTACTTTAGAGCATTTTGACAACTGGAAATGACCTGTTGGAAGCATTTAGAATTTCTTCTTCTGAAATTGTTCATCCTGTTTAAACATTTGTTTTGGAAACGAATACATACACAGACATTAACATTATCATGTATCTTTGAAACAAATTTCATTCCAGCCTAAATATTTAGATCAAAAGTTTGTTAAAACAATGAAACATATCCATTCAATAAAGTGTCCAAATCATGCTGTAAGATATGTAAATGAAATATAAATCTAAATGATTACTGTTCATGTTAATGCTTCGTGTAAGATAAGACCTCAAAGTTAGTTGTCCTGGCAACGGGCAGTCAGTTGTTTTGGCCCTGGCATATGTGTAATGTGATGAATCATTTTCTTGGAGTGAGCATATCAGTGCTTTAAAACGAAATGAGAAAACAAGTCATGACAGCTCAGGGAAGATCATCTGTCAAATATGAAATGAAAATGATAAAGAGTTGTGTTCTATTACTGTTACTATGTGTGTGTCACAGGGGGGGGTGTTTGTGTGTTTGGTTTTTTACATTTTCAGGACATAAATGTCCAGATTTTGTAGGAAAACCACATAACAGCATTTACACACACACACACACACACACACACACACACACACACACACACACACACACACACACACACACACACACACACACACACACATATATATATTATATTCCACCTCGCTAGGAAAAGGTTGGACCCCCTTTTGCCTTCAGAACTGCCTTAATCCTTCCTGGCATACTTTCAACAAGGTGTTGGGAAAATTCCTCAGAGATTTTGGTTGGTTATTTGAGTTACTGTTGCCTTTCTATCATCTTTCTCAAACCAGTCTGTCCATTCTCCTCTGACCTCTCACATCAACAAGGCATTTTCATCCACACAACTGCCGCTCACTGGATATTTCCTCTTTTTCGGACCGTCCTCTATAAACCCTAGAGATGGTTGTGTGTGAAAATCCCAGTAGATCAGCAGTTTCTGAATTAGTCAGACCAGCCCATCTGGCACCAACAACCACGCCACGTTCAAAGTCACTTAAATCCCCTTTCTTCCCCGTTCTGATGCTCGGTCTGCACTTCAGCAAGTTGTCTTGACCACCTCTACATGCCTAAATGCATTGAGTTGCAGCCATGTGATTGGCTGACTAGCTGTTTGTATTAACAAGCAACTGAACAGGTGTACCTAATAAAGTGGCTGGTGAGTGTAAGTGGATCAGACACAGCAGTGCTGCTGGAGTTTTTAAACGCTGTGTCCACTCAGTGTCCAGTCAAAGACAACAGCTCATCTGCTGCTGCACAGCTTGTGTTGGTCATCCTCTAGTTCTTCATCAGTGGTCACAGGATGCTGTTGGCTGGATATATTTGGTTGGTGGGCTATTCTCAGATCAGCAGGGACAATGAGTTTTTTAAAAACTCCAGCAGCACTGCTGTGTCTGATCTACTCAGACCAGTGCAACACAGACTAACACACCACCACGTCAGTGTTACTGCAGTGCTGAGAATGATCCACCACCCAAATAGTACCTTCTCTGTGAAGGTCCATGGGGGTCCTGACCAGTAAAAAACAGGGTAAAAGGGGGCTAACAAAGCATGCAGAGAAACAGATGGACTACAGTCTGTAATTGTAGAACTACAAAGTGCAACTATACAGTAAGTGGAGCTGATAAAATGGACAATGAGCGTAGAAACAAGGAGGTGGTCATATATATACATATTGGACATAATGCATATAAGGTACACATGGGACATTAAATAAAGGTACTCACATACTTACAATACACAGAGAACTTTTTGTTATTGCATTCAAGAACTTACATATATATAAAGTAGATATTTGACTTATGCATGGCACCATGTCCTGAAACTGTAGAAAAACAAACGTGTGTGTGTGTGTGTGTGTGTGTGGGTGTGTACCTTCCTGAGCTGTCCTATTCTCATGACAATATCTTGCTCTTTTTTATGACACCAAACTTATGATCTATTGTACACTGTGCTCTTTTGTAGCTGTCCTCTTTTATGCTATCACAGCCATCACCACTTTCCCTCCAGAGCTGCTTGCTTTTTCAGTCCTGAACCGGGCGGCATACAAGCCGGCCAGCGCTTTTGTGCAGGACTCGATCAGTATCGTCTGTCTCATAAGATGAATTCAACTGGGGGCATTTTTTATTGAGGTCCACTTGCCAGACGAGCATTCATGGCTTTAAAAGGCTGGGGCCACACACACACACACACACACACACACACACACACACACACACACACACACACACACACACACACACTCAGAGGCACTTATATCCATATTCCGCTCAAGGTCGTATTTTAGGAGCATTTTAATGAAGCTTTTGTCCTGGCCTCACCCGTGTGTTTTCAAAGCCTGCTCTGAGATCAGTTCTCAGTTTGTCCTTAGCGATGGTTCAGCCAAAAGATCATGTTTACACCATTTGTTTTTATTTAAAAAATGTAGTCAGTCTACCATGATATGGTTAATACCCTAAGTTTGCTTCTTAAGTTTTACACTGGGGCTATGTAGTTAACAAGTAATGGAAGCTGATAGCCAACAGTTAACTTCATACAAACTGAATACTTTACAATCATCACACACTTGTCCCAAACTGAGTCCCAACAGTGCTCACTGGCCAAAATGAGAAACGTAAGTCTTTCTCTGTATCTATTGTAAAGCTGCTTATTATCACACTACAGTGGTACTACAGTGGTCTCAGAATGAGAAGTTTCAGTTTAAAGGTTAAGTCACCTTCAAATTATATCATTCATCACTCTGGATGAAGGAGTAAACTTTTCTCTGGGATCCATTTTGTGCTATAAAAAGATAAATGTACTGTTTTCATTATGATTTTGTTTGACAACATGAAGTAACACTAATGTAGCAGTAAAGATTAGTTGATATTACAGGGATTCCCAAAGGCTGTCTGATGTATTTGCAGAATGCATGCTGGGTATTGTAATGAGAGAAAACATAAAAATGATGTAAAATCATGGTTTCAATTTCAAGCCAGTAAGGCTGAGGGGTGAAGTGCTGTGCTACAGAACACTACACAACATGTTGGTGAAGACTTTTGCCAGCAGTATAGATGGCAAAACAAACGTATAGATGCTTGAACAAATCAAGCCTCATCGCTAGATGACCAAACTGAAGCTCCCTCATATTCTCAGAAGAACCAAGTCATTGGAAAAGATCATTATATTTAGAACAGTTGATAAGATGTATAAGAGGAAGAGGAAGACAATCAGAGGAATCATGAACCAGCCATTCAGAAAGCCAAAAGACCCAAACAGAAGACGGTATATTTTGGAGAAACACTATCCATATGGTCACCAGCGTGTGTGATGAACTTTTGTCCATCAAAAAAACCTCATTAGCAAGTATTTTCTACATACCTCTTATAAGCTATGTCTATTATTCATTAGCTACATTAGCCTCATAGCTCCAGTGCAAAACTAAACGACTTCAGACACCAAACATATTTGGCTTATCAATTCCATTTGAGGGGATAAAACCGGGTAAATTACATTTTTGGTCCAACTCTTACTTTAAGGTCTTGAGCTGAGCTGTGCTAGCTGACCTTAGATTATGAGAACCAACCTGAACCTCGATCTGCAATCTCTGTGAGGCTGTCCTTGCTCCAAAACGGCCTCTGTCCTCCACGAACAATCTGAGCAAAGTGCCTGTAAATATCAATAACCCTTTTCACCAGCCACGTCCCAACAGAGGTGCCATTTCGTGGAGGTGGCGCCTTCTAGACAGAGTTTCAATGCCCGTGTGGACACCTGGCTGGCCTTTGTCCTGCTTTTGCCCCCTAGCTCCCTGCGATTTCACCGTTTGACATTTGGCTTTTCAAAAGCGCCCGGGTCTATAAGGGCCACTGTGGTGTTAGAGCTTGGGCAGGTGGCGGTGAGGTTCTATTACTTGACCTCTTTTCACCTGTGAGAGAGTGTAACAGAGGGAGGGAGGAAGAGAGAAAGAAAGACAAAGTAAGTAGCAGAAAAAAGCGCACAGAGTGAGAGAGAGGGCATTTTAGAGAAAGAAAGAGCAAAAGGAGTGATTTTCTTTCTGGTATAGGCTGTACATGTGGGAGGGGGTGTAGTTACCAGTTGCAGCCATGTGGGTGTGCAGTGGTTCCACATCATCATATGCGTCGTGATGTTTCATGGCAGTTCCATGTTTCAATATGCAGTTTTACTGCTATATATCTCAAAAAACCCTGTGAAGCTCTGAAAAAGACATGACTGGGTATGTTTGGTGTTGTGCACTGTGAGAACGTGCCTTTTGGTGAGGAATGCCTTTTGTGATGGCACTGAAGACACTGATCTAGGAACAGCTTCTTGCAGTCAGCTATGATGAGAAGAAGAGCAAAACTGGTCTCAGATCGATGTACAATGACAACTCTGACTAGCTTTATGAAATATGGCTGGTTGTGTTGCTTTCCTGAGACTTTTTAATCTTTGGAAAGCCACAGATGGATAACAAATTAAAGGAAAACCCTGAAGAAATGAGTGAAAAAACAAAACGAGTGCAGATGCTTCCAGACAGGTGCAGTGCATAATGCAACTAAGCAATTAGCATCCTACCACGCTTTGTAGTATGTTTAAAAACGCTGAGTACGCTGAGCTGACCTTGATTTTGGATCAAGAGGGCAAGAGGAAAAGTTCAAAGTGACTTTCATAGGGGGTTCATTATCAGGGCAAGGACTGCAGAAGCTTTAGTCACAACTGGCTAGTGTTTCAGTAGAAACAGTGAGTAAAGTAACATCTGTAGTTAGATCTTTGGGAAGAATGTCAGTAAATACAGTTTGAAATTAAAGTGCACAGTCACTGACCATGATGCTGGTGCATTAATGTGATATAAAGTATAAGGAAAAACAAGTTCAACTGTTTCTCAGGGGACTGAGAATGTCAATGCAGGACATGATCACATTCAGCAAGAACAAGCCGTTCTGTCCACTTTTCACAATGTTCTCCACAAGTGGGTTGGTGCATGTGTCATTTACACCAAGAGAACAGAACAGGCCTAAATGCTTAACCCCTACAGTGGGGTTAAGGGGGTCTAGTGGCTCTAATGTCTAATGTGCTATGAGAGACATTTGCTGGCTTGGTCTGATCCACATGGCTCCTTAGAGGAAATGTCCACTGCAGAGTTGTTCTGACTGATCATCTTTGTCCAATGATGAAATATTCCTTTTCTAGCAGTGGTCTGTACCCCGGTCCACAGGACATGAGGCGGCACTGAATGTCTTTCCGATTATGAAAATGATGTAAATCATTGCTATGATCAATGCTATGGCCATTACAGTCACCAGCTCTCAACCCAACTGAACACCTATGGGAGATTTTGGACCAACATGTCAGACAACGTTCTCCACCACCATCATGAAAACACCCATTGAGGGAATATGTTTTGTAAGAATGGTATCCTGTCCCCCCAGTACAGTTCAGAGACTTGAATCTATGTCAAGATGTACTGAAGCTGTTCTGGTGTCTCGTAGTGATCCAACACTTTAATACGACACTTTATGTTATCTGCTGCACAAAGCTCTAAAGGTGAAAGACAGTGGGTTTAGAACTGGTTTGATTGTACATGTAATACAGTTCACAACAACTGTCCTTGAAGTCCTATGCAGTGCAGGGGTTGCAGGACTGGTGCTGGGGGACGTAGTTTTTAGACCAACACGATACTCAGTCTTATATCTAACATTTACATTTCTCCATTCAAACATCATTTAAATCTCCAGAAACAGAAAAGTAAAGTTATACCCAGTGTTTTCTAGCTCCGTCATGGGGGACAACTGTTTAACTCTCGGCTGTTAACATTAGGAAAAGTTATCTGAAGGCTAGCATTGTTGAAATCTTTGTTAATTAACCGACGGCACCTTTCCCTTCCTCTTTGTGCAACACCATGGGATCCTTTAACCACCCTGATGTGAAGAGTCAGTGGGGTTCTGTACTCTTAAATGCTTTGAGAGACTATGCAGAATAGGGAGAGGAGTTGTGTATGAGATAAATATAAAGGTCAGGAAAACACAAATTTGGTAGCTTTCCGTCAGTTTAAGTTGGACCAGAAGTTTAGGGGAAACTGTATGAGGATCACAGCCTTTTTATCGACTTTGTTGTTGTAATGTTTTTTTTCTCTTCCAGAGTAATTTTAACCATCTCTCACCACATTTGGGCAGAGCAGTGAAGCCAGGAATTCGGTCACAAATCTGACAGCCATGACAGAAAAATAACATGACTGAATCCATAGGATTGAAGTTTGTTTGTGTGTGTGTGTGTGTGTGTATTTGGTTGTGTGTGTGTGTGTACTTGGTTGTGTTAGTGTGTGTGTGTGTGTGTGTGTGTGTGTACAGGCGGGTGTATGTTTGTGTTTGAAGGAAAGCCTGCCCTATCTTTTTACACTATATCGTGTAATGTTATCACATCAGGAGAAGAAAGAAATACAGCATTTCTTTCTTGCCATCAGCTGTGTGGCAGCCTCTCTCCACATGTGCACACACACACACACACACACACACACACACACACACACACACACACACACACACCTGCACAAATATGCTCATGCAAATGCATGCACACACACACACACACACACACACACACACACACACATACACACATTTGTTATTTGTTGCGCACTGGTGTGAAACAAGCTCTCACACCTGTCGAAACACTGAACCTGTTCTCCTCTCACTCCTGCACCTCCTCCCCCTGGGACATACCAAGGTGAGAGAATCCCCCATAGACTCTATCTGGAGTTTACAGGGACCAAACATTTCCAAAGCATTTGGAGAGGTCTTCAACCCAACTAACCGTTTACAAACGATCGTCAACAGCTCATCACAGTGTCACATATGATTGCAAAAAAGTCAGCTGTGTTCCAATGATTAGCTCTCACAATCATGTATTCACATCGGAGCAAAACCTTGTATCTCTATTTTTGCTGTTTATATTGTGAAACATCAGTTGCCCTTTACATTGTCAAAATTGCATGATGAACAATAGAAATGCTCCAAAATGTCTTTGGGTGTCTTTATAACCTAAATGTTCATGGTTTTGTTTCACTGCATACATTTGATAACAGGTAAGTTTGGGTTTCACATTGCAATTAAGTGAGTGCACTCTGACATGACTCTTACATGACACACTTGCCTCCTCTTGTCATCATGGATGTGGGCTGCATCTCCCTATACTCAACATTGATTGGTCTGTAGAGGACGTGAGTCTGAGGCTGGCAAGTTGTCAATTCGCCAGGTAGCCTTTTCAGCCTGGAAAAAAAATATTATCCCTTATAAAATAAGATATACATATTGGCAGCTTTTAACTTTTTTCAAATTGACTTTTGACTTTTTTGCTGGACTAAATTACAATGGCTCATTTTTACTTTTCTCTCAATTCTTTTTCTTCTTCTAAACTTTAATTTTATGTTGACTTTTCACATACTATACATTTTTACTTTTACTTTTTACTACTGTTTTTGGAGTTATTCTTATATTTTCTTATTTTTATTCACTTAAGATTATATTTGGTGAATGGAGGAACAGCAAAGTAAGAATTTCATTGTACAGTGTAACTGCCTGTTCTGCTGTGCATATGACAATAAAACATGTCCGAAAATCTGAACCATCCAAAAAAGTGTTTTAATACTGAACCGTATTTCAGTTTAATCTGGACTGAAACACCTCTTTTGCTCCAAATTTTGGTCCTTTGATCTGGACCGTGGTCCACAGCACCTTGCACACCTGCTAGTTTGGTTTGGACCAAACTAAAAAGTCTGAAGGTCCTGACCAAACAAGGTGGATGTGAAAGCACCCGTGGAATAAGCTCTTGATACATTTTCTTCCTTTCATAGTTGATGATGTTTTTTTCCTTCTCCTGTAAAGTTCCTTATTGGATGATATTTTTATGTCTCAGCAAATAAACCTAGTATATTTAGTCATCTGTTTATGCATTTCTGCTCACGTTTGTAACCGTAAACTGTACGTACATTAATGAGATCACGCTGCTGTGTTTATTTTCTTTTATTTCAATGATGCACACAAAAGCTACCTGAGAGCTAAAACTAATTCAATATTATTTTTATTTATTTACATTATTTGTAACATTATTTCAATATTTAACATTAACATTATTAATTAACAGTGTGATAGGATTCAATTTCATCTAGATTTACTATAAAAGTAATCAAGGATTAAAAAATATTTTAAATGTAACTCTCATTTTAAAACTAGGTTTAAAATTTAGTGCAATGTGGTTCATTGGTAAATCTTGACTTGATCTTAAAATCAGTTCTTGTAGCTGCAAACCACCCTAAAGGTGCCAACAGGGGTTCTTTGGGAGCACTTTCAGTTTTCTAAAGAACATTGGGCCTCATTCACCAACCGTTTCCACATGTTTTTTTAAATCTGACTTATGCAGTTTTCATGAAGATTCTGACATTCGTCAGTGTTTGCTTATTTGGGCTTTGTTCTTGGATAAGAGCAGAATCTACACACACTCAAGAGCCCAAAGGTTAGAACAATTCTGAGGTTTACGAATATGTCATGAATCTGACATAGACTTTTTCTTAGGACCTTTCTCAAGAACAAATGTAAGAAATTTCCCAAATGTACATTTCCCAAAATGTAAAGTTTCTCTATCATTTGAAGGTTTTTTCCCAGAACCACAAGATCTAGGCAAGACTGAAGTTGAATGTTTGAATCATTACATTTTTCAATTTTCAACTTATTTTTACCCATATCCTGTATTTTTCTTGCATTTGGTTTCTTTTTTTATGGTATTATTCACCAAAAAACAGTTGTAATTTTGGTTTTAATGTCCCTTAGACCCTAGACTTGTTTTTGTCATTGTGCCTTGAAGACTGATAAATGTAAATGAACTCCGTTCTGATTGGCTATACAGTATTGTGCCTCATTCAAAAAGTAGCCTGGGCTGAAACACCGCTTATAATGCAACATAGGTGCTGAGGCAGTTTGCAAGTGCGATGTGACTTTATTAAGGGCATTCTGATACTGACTTTTCATAGCAGGAAGGAGTCAACACACAGGCAGGCAGGAAAAGATGCAGATCCATAATCAGACAGAACAAAGAGTAACAGGGGTCAAAACCAGAGAAAACCCAACATGAGCAACAGGCTCAAAACTTGGGTATTGAACACAGAGACTTCGCGAAAATACAGTGGAAACAAAGGGGTACATGTAGATGTCTTAATGAGTCGAAAAGGAGCTGCAGATGTGGGGGAGAGGAGAGTGGGCCAAGTCGAGTCTCTGCAGAGGGTGGTCGTGGTTGTGGGGGGCCATGACATATAACTTCAGCGTGAAGGGATGAAGCTAAATAGCTGTAGGCTGAATGGATGGATACATGTAAATGCATCAAGAAGGATTTATTTAAATCAAGGTTTATCACGAGAACAATGAATTTAAAATGGCCTGTTTTTTACAGCTTTCTTTCCTTATATGGGCTGAGGTATGTTCTGAAGCTTTAACAATGTTTGCAAGCTACATTAAACTCTTTTATTTCAAAAAGTGAAGAAAATTCAGTTTTCCATGATATGGGCCCGTCTATTCTTTTTCTGGTTTGCTATCAAGCTTTGTGATAGAACCCCAACGGATCACTTTTCACACTATCACTCATGGCCATCCTGTTCGCTCTCTGCTCTCTTTCTCTCTCTCCCTCTCTCCATCCATCGCTCTTCCACGGGGCAGTGAGGAGGAGACTCTGCAAGTAATGAGCCACATTAGTGGCCGTTCCAGATAAAAGGAGAACACTTGGCGGCTCTTTAAGATCACTATCTTGCCGTGAGAAGGGGAGGGAAGGAAAAGAGAGATAGGGCAGAGAGAACAGCACAAGACAGCAGAGCAATGTAATAAAATCACACATGCAGCAAAAAAAGCTCTGATCTGCCTCCAAGTCAGAAGTTCCACTTGAACTTACAGCTAATCTAGGAACAGCCTCACTTTCAAAATCGGAGGCTTTTGAGTTATAGATCGTGCCTTGAAATAGATCTTAACAAATACAGAAGAGCATGTGGACATTAGATTCCTGATTAGCCAGTAGCTAGTCACAGCCCCCCCCCCCCCGACCTCAAACGTAGTCAATCAGACAAGACGTGCTTGGTGTCTTAAGCTTGCTTCTTGAAATATGCACTGGAGCTACAAGGCTAATGTAGTCAATTAATAGAATATTATAATCCAGCAATTAATATTATACAAACTGCATGCTTAAATCATCACATAAGTTGTTAAGAAATATTAAATAGACGTATGTGATTTATGACTAAAATATTATTTATGAATAAAGTACTGTTATCTATAAAAATGGACACAAATTTCAGCTTCAAGAGATACAATTTTGTCATTTTGTATAGGTATACAGTTTGTGATATAAAGTCAAAAACCACATAAGCAAGTGTCTTTGAGATTGATTCAATAGAAATTTCACAGATCTTTCAAGATTCCTGTGTAACTAAATGGTTAAGATGTCAACAAGTCATTCAGAGTAGCTTCATGTGAAATGCTGTATTCTGGCAACATGCCAGGTCAGAATTGGTGCGAATTGATCACTAACAGCAGTACTGGAGTTTTTAAACACCATGTCCACTCTATACTTTGTAGATGTAAAGCCAGAGACAGTAGCTCATCTGCTGCTGCACAGTTTGTGTTAGTCATCTTCTAGTCCTTCATCAGTGGTCACAGGATGCTGCTCACAGGACACTATTGGCTGGATGTTTTAGTTGGTGGGCTATTCTGAGTCCAGCAGGGTTACTGAGATGTTTAAAAAGTCTAGCAGCACTGCTGTGTCTGATCCACTCAGATCAGCACAACACACACTTGCCAACCATCCAAAAAGACTCCAACATCACAAAGAGTAAGCTCCTCGGATGCATTAGCCTCAAATGTGACTTCTGCTGTCACTGTACTACAGACTGTTGCTGAAAAGGCAGATGAGGAACATGTGATCAAAACTATGAAATATAACAGAAATGCTTTTCTGATGTGGAACAAAACCTGCTCTTCCCCACTGTAATGCTACTCAATCCTAGGTTACTATCACAATACAGCTAGCTAATGCACTTGAATTTGGATTTTAATGATTTAACTGTTAAGATACATTGCACTCATTCACACCAACAGCAACTACATAATAAGTAGATAATTCATTACAGTATCAGAATCATATCTAAGCCAAGTACTAAGTACTACAAAACATGTACTTGGTCTGAAAAAAAAAGGGTATTGGTGCATCTCTATGTGTAAATGTCTCTCTAGTGAACCATTTTGCAGCAAACCACTCTGAATAACTGTTTACATCTCAACAATCTAAGTATGCAGAAATTTTTAATTGGATTCCACTTTAAGAACTCAACACAATTTGAGGCAGGTGTGTAATGATTTAGGTGTACACTTAGCCTCACAGCTTCAGCGCAAAACTAAAGGAGCAACTGTCAGACACCAAACGTGTCTTGGTTTATTGACTACATTTAAGGTAAGGGAGAAACTAAATTTGATTCCTTTTTAACTGTCACTTTAAGCTTCGGCTCTGTGTAAGTATGTGCCCACTGAAGAACTGTGTGTGCTGGTGCATGAGTTATTATAGGATTTTAAAATGCACAGTAGAAAGGTTGGGAAAACTCAGTGACAGTCTTTCTGAGCCAAACGGCTTCTGAAATCGATCAGCGTGCTGAAGTAACAAAGAGCCAAGGGATTATATTGGGAGAGAGAGCTGATCCTAGATTAGCGCTCTTACATGGGGATGCTTACAACACATGGAGGTGGTTTGCATTTTAGCTCTCACCAAGCCTGGTTCAAAGCCTCTGCTCTGGAGAACGGCAACTTTTCTGCTGACGTGTTAATAAATGTTTACTGCTACAATGAGGTGCCCTTGGTCATACAGTACATGCGAGTGGACTTTTAAGGCCATACCATTACATATAAATGCTAGGCTAATGTGGCTAACACTGAATGAAACCTGAAAGGGATGAGATAGCATGAGCTAATTAGCATAATGCTAGTGTCCACCACTTCTCATTTGTTACTGGCAATGCAAGTCAGTAACAGCATCCTAGGTTGAGAATTGAGGAAATTTGTGCTTTATTCATTTCAGTTATTTAGCGAAGGTCAATGACAATGAGAAAAAGTAGCTTTAGGGTTAATCTCATCTTTATATGCTCCACTCACATGTAAACAGAGCATCTGCTATTTTTGAAAGTTGTAGCTTCTACAACAAAGTTGTAGAAAGTTCTGCCTTAAACACTGTAGACTGAGGTTCAGTCCCCCGCTTGGACAAGCACCCTACACTACACCAATAAGAGTCCTTGGGCAAGACTCCTAACACTACTTGCGCCTACCTGTGTAAATTGATCAAATTGTAAGTCGCTGTGGATAAGAGCGTCAGCCAAGTGCTGTAAATGTAAATGTAAAATACATGTTGTACAGCAACACCGGTCTGTAAATGGTTATTATGCATGTCAGTCAAACAGCCCATTCCTGTCAAAGTTGGTGGTTCAGGGTGTTAAGAGATGAAACTCACCACACTCTCTGACAATGGACACAAGCAGACTGAGTACAATTGTAACTTTTTTTTTTTTACTTCTGTAGTTTGAAATCATCTGGTTGTTCTTCATTGTGCTTCTTTTATCTGTCTACTATTACATCAAGAGCAAAAACATATGTACATAGTTCATATTTTCCACAAAATATTGTGTGGACAAGATGCCAATTTGTCACTTCTGTTTTTATATCGGAGGCAGTTGTATAGTGATGTGAAAAAGTATCCACATTCCTCATTTTTCCCCCCATATAACTCACTTAATGGTTTCAGATCCTCCCAAATGTAATATAAGAAAAGGAGAACTTGAGAAAACAACATTTTTAAATGAATATTTCATATATTGAAGAAAAAAGTTTTGCAATACCTTTATCATGCATGTGAAAAAATAAATTGCCCTAAACCCAAGAACTGGTTGTGCCACTTTTCGCAACGACAACTTCTACCAAACATTAATTATCTCCTATAACTGGAGATCAGTCTTGCACGTAGCTGTGGAAAAATTTTGCCCACTCGTCTTTGCAGAACTGCTTTAATCCAGCCACACTGGAGGGCTTTCCAGCATTAAGTGCCCATTTAAGGTCCTCAGCATCTCAAGAGGGTTCAAGTCAGGACTTTGACTAGGCCACTCCAAAACCTTACTTTTATTTCTTTTGAGCCAATCAGCTATCTGAAAAAGGGTCAAAGAACATGGGCTTATCAAGGTGTTTTAGGGAAATGTGAGATGAGCCTCATGTCCCTCTTGGTTAGCAGTGATTTTTGCCATGCAACTGTCTATAGTGGAGACTATATTTGCACAGTGTATTTCGAATTGTAGAAACATGAATGGTGAATGAGGCCTGCAGTTCCTTGGATGTAATAGTATTTGTAACAACATTGTGTTCCCTCACAAACTTTTTGTATTCCCTTGCAAAATAATAATAACATAGTAAACTGCTGCTTGTAAGGGGGCTTGTTCTTCAGACCCCACTGACCCTTCCCAAAATAAAATAGCTTTCAAATCTGCTCATGTGACACATTTACCATCCAAAAGGGCAAATTCTGGCAAAAGGAGATGGGTGTGTGTATGTGGTTTGAATGTAGTCTTGCTGGTGTTGTTTTAAAGCGCCTGTAGTCTGATTACTGTCTTTGTACTGTAACTGTAACGGAATACAGCTGCCTTTTTGCATCCTTTTTACCTTTTTATGTAACATCATAACATTTATTCCATTACTCCTGACCCCTGAGTATGAATATGGCACTTGAAGCTTATAATGCAAAGACCGTGTTACGACTTTTCTGCGGTTACTGTACTGGGTCTGCTCCTGTCTTCTAATCAAATGCTTATTTGCTTTTCATTTTGGTTAAAATTAAGACTTAACTATGCTAGGCCATAGCCTGGATGCCTCTTTGACCTCAAAGCAATCCTGAAACATTCAGCTAACGCTGTATGATGCGCTAGGATTAGCAAATGCCAATTAGGTCAATTAAGAGCAGTGATATTTTGCAAGTCGCCCACATGAAATCCTCACACAACCGTGCCTCAGGCATCTCCAGCTCGCTTTAGAATCCGACATGACTTGTATTTTTCAGCTTCACCCAATATATACATCAATGCTGGGCTTGGAATAAAAGCTTTTTTTTCTGTTCCTCTTTGACCTTGGGGCAATTTATGCAAAAAGACATTTTTTAAGGCTTACATATTCATCTATGCAGTTTTTATTGCAGTATGTAAAAGGCCTTTTAACAGAGAATGTGTTAAGGAGCACAGACCTACA
The DNA here is from genome assembly GCF_015220715.1 of Pygocentrus nattereri. Taxonomy (NCBI): domain Eukaryota; kingdom Metazoa; phylum Chordata; class Actinopteri; order Characiformes; family Serrasalmidae; genus Pygocentrus; species Pygocentrus nattereri. The sequence continues at coordinate 23,967,231 of NC_051222.1, forward strand.
TTCTTTTGAATGGGAGCAGGTGACAGGGCCATTACGATCAATCATCTGCTGTGCTCCATGCATGTTCTTTGAAACTTTATCAATATTTGGAAATCATTCCATTACGAGGCTTTGATTTTTCCACTCTTTGTTTGTTGTGTTGGTTAAGAGCTGCTGACTTTTCTGCTACCTTGCTTCAGCACATCCAGATCCATGGAACGAAGAAATCGAAAGCACTAATTTATGCACAGGCAAATAACTCACCTTAATTACCCTTGATTGCAGATGTCAGTAGCTCCCCTCCTCCACTGTATTTATTTAGTTATTCATCTGTCCATCCATCCATCCATCCATCCATCTATCTAGTAATACATGCCAGGTCTGAGATGTGTTAACTGTGTTTTTGCTGCTTGGAAAGAGAGCGCAAAACATGTCAATCATTCATATTTTTGAAGTTATGTACAGTTAAGGAATTTCAGTGTCACAAAAAAATTATGAAAGCATTCAAACTTAAATAAGAAGCACTTTTCTCCTTCAGTGCATTAAGCAGCCATTAAACATTGCCTTTGACTGAGGTTAAGACCCAAATAAAGTATCATATAAAGTTTTATGGTGTATCAAGTGTCTGACTTTGGACCACATATAGCATTAAAGGGCCTGTATCATGGAAAACCACATTTTCTCTCTCTTTTTTATAAAGTAGCCAGATGTAATATGTAACCATTGTTAAAGCTTCAAAATATATGGGTTACTCCCTAGTGAACTGCCCATTTTGAATTCACTGTTCTTGTGATGTCCTCAAACATTTAGCCCCACCCATTTATGATGAAGCTATAAGGAATGTTACAGTCAGCACTGCTTTCTGGATGAGGTACGATACAGGTCAGTCAATCAGAACAAAGGTTATCAGTCTTAAAGGCACAGTGACAGACTTAGCCTGTTTAGGTTGTATGGCCTTTTACAAATGCTTTTTTGGTACATAAAACCACACAAACAAGTGGACCTCAAATATAAAGAAATACAAGGAAAAAGTAGGACACGAGCCCATTAATAAAGCTATATGGCAGGATCTAAAGAGGCGAGATCATGGAAAACATTGAAATAAAAGAGTTCAATATGTATGTAAGTATGTAAACAAAGTTTCAAAGCACAACATTCACTCCATACTTTCCATATATGTATACTGAGCTGATTGTTCATCAAACATTTGGAAGTAAAACCCACAGACTGCCATTCTACCTCTATAGAAGTCAATAGTAACCATGCAGAAAGCTAATTCAATATACAGTAGTCGTTCTTATAGAACACCTTTTGTCAGGTGATTAAAATGATCCCAGAGAAAAACCAGCTTTTTGCTGCCTTGTCATGAATCCGAAGAACATTGCGCTTAGCTCTGCCATTCCCGCAAACGTCCCCTTGCGAAATCAAAGCCGACAAAGGCACTCGCAACTGTCACGGCTATCTAGCATCAGACGCCTGTCATCAATTGCACAGTCACTCTTGCCTACACAAACACAGCCAATAATATGTGTCTAGACATCTCCTCCTGAGCGAAAAATAAATAAAGAAGAGAAAATAAATGGCAGTATTACTTTTTTTTTGTTTGTTTGTTCTGCATCACTCTCAGAGAAAAAAAAATGCAACCCTGTATGCTGGGAACAAATTTTGTTCCTGGCAAGCTCAATAACTGAATCATAAGCATTTCAGTATATCCACACCCTCCCCCCTCACTTTTGCGCCACAGCTGCTTTTATTCGTCTTGACATGTTAAGAAGTCTCTGCAGGGCTGCCCTATTCTGTTGAGTTGCCACCAGATAAACCTGAAGGAAAAAAAAACTACAAACCCCCCCTCCCCCCCCCTCCCCCCCCAAAAAAACCAAGAAACTGTTTGATACAGGATAGGTGCTACTCTCAGTGCACTTGAAATGCAGAGAAGCCCTGCCACAGTGTATTTCTCTGCTAAACAGGGGGAACTGCTGAATAAACTTGATGGCGTTCATTACTCTACGCTGCCAGTCATGACTCTGTAAACTGCTAGGCTGTAAATACGCTGAAAAATCACCGACTAGGCAGAAGTGACAGGTAGTATACACAAGCCGTGCACTGTACCTTCAAAGAAGTATGACAGGGTCTAAAGAGTGTGTGTTAGTGAAGGTGTAGCCTACTGCTAATGATGACATGATTCCTTGATCATTTGGATTGCTTTTCCTGCATCGGATGCATTCATGGCTGTCATTTGTAATGTGTAATCAATTCATGTTTGAAAACATGATGGAAAGGCAGCCTTCTGGGAATAACCCCCCCCCCCCCACTGTATTTTCTGTTCGTGTGAACACCAGGGTAGACACCTCCCACATACATTCCCCATGTACTGGAACATTAATACCAAACAACCGTTTCGTTTACATATTCATTTAACTATAAATAATCATCTGGTCCACCAGTGGACTATGCAGCTAATCGACTCCTTCTCTGGATGTAAGGCCTACTGTTGAATCTCACTGGTGCTTTTTGTTGTCAGTGGATGGGGTTCCACAAAAGTGCACTTGGCTCCGAACATCCTCCCAGTAGAAAAAATCCCCACCGGCAGAAAAATGCCCTGCATTTTCATTCAAACACTATGTATTATTTTCTTATATGGATCATTCTACCAAATTGATTCAAAGTCCGAGCTCAAAATCCATTCTGGATGTTTAACTGACTTGGGCTTCAGACTAAAATCCTTTGAGTGACCTTACAGCTTTTACCAAATGTTTGGGTAGTGACAATTGTAGCTAATTTTGAGAGGAACTTAAAAACACTAGCCAGGATATGATGACCAAACAAAGTATTTGTGCACACAGAAAATCATAATATCTTTCATTAAAACACTAAACAGTTTACTGATTGCACAAAATATGTGTTTCAGTAATGACAATTCGTAATGATACACACTGATTTTCAGACTATGGGACTCATTTATCTTCAAAACAATGGAATCTAACTGCTCACCATGTGGCCATGAGGGACAGGGATGGAGTCTCACTTCCTGCTCTAAAATACATAGGTGTGTCTAAAACAGGGCTCCACCTATAGACTAAAACCCTTTGTGTTTCATTAGTGACATAAAAACATTTAACAGTTTTTTGGATGATAAAAAATTGCTGATTTTTAATTTTTTTATTTAAAAGTTAAGCAGACAGAAAAGGGATCTTTTCAACTAATGTTTTAAAACAGAAGCATGATATAAAAATCCTGGAGACAAAATAGGATCTGTGGAGTCAACACAACTTACAAAATATGAAATTGCAATGTAATATGGTACCATTATGTTCCCTAACTAAAGGCTTCAGTGACAGTTTGATAACTTTTTTTAGAGTGCACCAGCTACTCAAATTACAGCCTGCTTCTACCAGAGCCGCATGACTTGGTGCTCTGTGGTTTGTGCTGGGTGTTTTGTTGATAGTTGATACTTAAGGCAGTAGTTAATTGCGCAAGAGTGTTACATTGCACATAGTACATAGCTGGCATCTTGACAAAACCTCATATATTTAAAACAGCAACTTTACAATAGAGAGAAAACATTTTTATTTTAAATAGAAGTTAATGGAAAATCACTTGTTTGCACTTTGCTCTTTGGCAGCCTTTGACACCCCCCCCCCCCATTATGCATGCCTAGTGTGTCTACTGAGTGTAAACAATGCTTATCATCCCATGCTTCATTTTTCAACAGCCATAGTGCACTATCCGGATATTAACAGTTCACTACATCCCAGTGCATTTTCCCTGTCTGGTCACATTACTTGCACTGAATGTGGTTTGCACACAATAGAAGTGTACAAGTGGAATCACAGCTTTCTGTTTGAAAATGCGAGCAACCAGACGTTGCGGTCAACCATGCTGATGAAGCAGCACACCTGAGCAGTTAGCATGTAAATAAATGAAAAGGTTAACAGATTTAGGTCAGTTATGACAGTGGATATTCACGGTTAGTACGAATACCATGTTTAAGTTGATTGAAGTTTTTATGAGTATCTTGTTTTTAAATTAGAAATGCAATAAGCGAAAGGTGATTAGGCCTGTAACTGTGTCTGCAATAAGTATCAAAGTACAAGCCTAAACTGCCTGTCTGGCACTGCTGGATTGTGAGATTGTACGTGTTGTGGATGCCGAGAAATTCTCAGGAGAAACAGATGGTGTGAAGCGTCATTAACATGCTGATTATGTTAGCCTCCCTCTCTCTCTCTCTCTCTCTCTCTCTCTGGTGGCTGTAAGGAGAGAACTTGTGTCTGTGTGGGGATAAACATACGGAGCTGATGCTGTGGAAAGAGCTAGCATCTGAAAGCTGTAGTTTTTAATCACACCACCAAACCACTGACTGTATACACAGCTACAAGTTGTACATGCACAGCAGCTACAAAGAGAAAGCTATGTGGGAACAGACCACTTGTAGGCCTAGATGTGGCTGGATCTACTATATCGGTGACCTGGGTGACTGCCCAGGGACACCAAAAGCTTGCTCCGAAAAAGTGCAGTTTTAAATGATTTCAATCTTGTAACATAACACATTACTTTGACGCAACACTTTGTATGATTTCAGGATTTGAAGACCTCTCTGGTGGAAATCTGTAACTGCACACAACATGTGGAAGAACATTTTGAAACGTCGCTTGTGCTTCAGGCCTCTGCAAGCAGATGAATCTGTCATTTGCAAAAGCTTCTGAAGATACAAGTGGATTATTGACTATTGTTAGCACATCTTCATCAGCATGATGTTGATTTTGCATTTGAGACTAAAACATCAAATTCATACATAAAGATGTGTCACATGGGCCAAAAAACTCCCACCAAATCTGCCCCAGTACTTCTGCCCCAGACTTTTAAATGGTTACTGCAGGCTTTACAGTGTGATACTGCTTCTTTAAATCGATTCATACAACATAACAGGCAGCTTGATAACCCAGCCATAAATAGCCAAAAAGCATCATCACTGCTTAGTGCTGATGCAAAAATCTTTCTGTTTTGGTCTTATCGGATCTTAGTGCAGCTTTTGATGCTGTTGATCAAAAGATTCTGCCTTGAATATTGAGTAGGTTTTTCAGGTACAGTTTTAGAATCGTCTAAATTATATTTAATGCATAGACAATTCTTGGTTTCACCAGAAAATCAAAGAGATTTAACATTTGAGTCCCACAAGGTTCAGTTTTAGGGCCCTTGCTGTTCTTGTTGCACATTACCACTAGGTGATGTCATTAGGAAACATAATATAAATTATCATAGCTATGGTGATGACATGCATTCGTACATTTCAATTCTTTCTGATGATCAAGACTGTGTAGACAGGCTTACCAGCTGTGTGTCAGATATTTCTCAGTGGATGACACCAAGTGGAAAAATTAAAGACCCATGGCACTTAGAGAAAGCTACTTTATGAAAAGCTCAGTTCTTTAGCTCATTTACCAAACCTAAAGTACAAAACCTGGGTGTGATCAGATTCTGAGCTGTTTTAAATGGCAACATAATTTGAGAAATATCGCTAAAGTTCTGTCTTTTCTATATCAGAGCAACTCAGAGAAACTTGTTTATGATTTGTTATAAGCAGAACTGATTACTGTAATGCTCTTCTTACTGGACTTCCTAAGAAAACGATACTTCATCTACAACTTGTACAAAATATAGCCACACAGATCCTCACAAAAATAAAAAAGAGAGATCATATCGCTCCCATTTTGAAAGAACTGCACTGGCTACCTGTGTCTTTCAGGATAGATTTAAAATTATAATCCTAGTTTTTAAGGCTCCGACATTTACGAACACAGAATGCATTCTAACATGTGATTTTAGATCTGCAGATACTGACCTTCTGCAAACACCTTCTATAAAATACATAAAATGTGGAGCAACCTTTTAATGCTAAAACTCAATTCCACCTTTTTTTAGACAGTTGAGCTCAGTTTACACATGTAAGAAACATTTGAAAACTACACTATATTTCCAAAGGTATTCACTCACTCATCCAAATCAGTGAATTCAGGTGTTCCAATTACTTCCATGGCCACAGGTGTATAAAACCAAGCACCTAGGCCTGCAGACTGCTTCTACAAACATTTGTGAAAGAATGGGTCGCTCTCAGGAGCTCAGTGAATTCCAGCAGGGTACCGTGATAGGATGCCACCTAAACAACAAGTCCAGTCATGAAATTTCCTCACTACTAAATATTCCACAGTCAACTGTCAGTGGTATTATAACAAAGTGGAAGCGATTGGGAACGACAGCAACTCAGCCACAAAGTGGTCAGCCACGTAAAATGACAGAGTGGGGTCAGCAGATGCTGAGGCGCATAGTGCGCAGAGGTCGCCAACTTTCTGCAGAGTCGATCACTACAGACCTCCAAACTTCATGTGGCCTTCAGATTAGCTCAAGAACAGCATAGAGAGCTTCATGGAATGGGTTTCCATTGGGTGTGGAAGGATTTGACTGACCTGCACAGAGTCCTGACCTCAACCCAATAGAACACCTTTGGGATGAATTAGAGCAGAGACTGTGAGCTAGACCTTCTCGTCCGACATCAGTGTCTGACCTCAATGTGCTTCTTAAAAATGGTCCAAAATTCCCATAAACACACTCCTAAACCTTGTGGAAAGCCTTCCCTGAAGAGTTGAAGCTGTTATAGCTGTAAAGGGTGGGCCGACATCATATTAAACCCTGTTTATTAAGAATGGGATGTCACTCAGGTTCCTATGCATGTGAAGGTAGGTGAGCAAATACTTTCGGCAATATAGTGTATATTTACCTCTTTATTTATTTATGTATTTATTTACCTATATACCTCTTTAACTTTTATTGTTTTTTTATTTAAAATTCTATGTCTCTTTAGTATTTCATTTTAACTTGATCTGTTATTGCCTTGTCTGTTACTGTAGAACATTATCACTTGCCTGTAAAAGACTTTGAGCTGCCACTGATACGAAAAGTGCTCTACAATATTGTTGTTGGTGTTGCGTAAATTCAGCTGACAATGACGTTTATGTGGGTAAAACATACCAGACCCTCGACATGGTCTTAGTTCCGCAGTTAACTGAAGTTCAGTTTAGATATGTTGAGAAGAATCAATAGAAAGGTTCTTTAGCAAAACCAAGACCTGGTGAGCAAATGGTCTTGAGCTATTTTCAGTGGCTTCATGGGCATATAGCACTATAGCTCTAATGCCCAGAGGCACCACAGGATTTTAATCTGGCCCTGGGCATGGATAACGGCTAAGCATGGAACACAAACATAGCAATTATCTTGGATATTTTCAAATGAAGGTAGTGTACAGAAATCATTTCCTCTTAGCTAATAACGTCTTTTGAAGAAACCTTTACTTTCCAAGTCCAAAACGGTTTCAGTGACCTTGACGAAAGCAGACGTTCGCTTCTTATCAGCCTTCGAGCGCTAATTCTCAGCTTTCGACTTTTTGTTACAAGTGCTAATTGAACCAGCAGCTGAGTGCTGTTCACCGCACTCTACAAAACGGTTCTTGTGGTGACAGCGGGCCCGCCGAGAGAGAACAGACCCACTTTGCTGCCACGCGTCCAATTCTAATGAGAATTTATCCTTAACGGCTCCTTCCCAGACAATGTGACGGTCTCTTGTTATGGGAGAGATGCTAGCCTGCAGTGTGCTTTCTGATTGGAGCCGTGTTGTCACACTCATTCTTCAGAGAGCGCAAGGCTATAGAAACTCTTCAGCCATACACGGGCTCCAAGAGGTAGATAAAGACCCACACTTCAAAACAGGCTTGAGGGAATATCAATCACAGTAATGTGCTGGCTGGGACCTTTAGCTGAGGACCCACAAGCCTCTCATGGATGTCTCCATCCCGTGTTTCGAGCTGGTGGAATACATTGGTGTGAAAGTGCATATTGGTAGAGACCTGTTTTTTCAACATTAGACCAGCTAGCATGAAAGGTCACCTGAACTCAGCTGGTGTGGCATCATCCCAATATGAATAACATTCACCTTGAACACAATTTATTACATATTCAGTTACTTAATAATGTGTTAAACCGCTGCTTATAATAATTTAACACTAATAAAGCTCAGTTTGTGCTGTGTCATCACTTTTACAGCGTTTCTAAAAAATTCAGTTGTTGAGACGTAAACAAAGCCATTCACGTAAGTTTGATGAGAAATGGTTCATTGTATAGAAACTCATTGGCTCAGATTTCTTTACACTGATAATGATGGGAAGCAGGGATCATGATGTCTACAAAGCATATATAATGCATTTCTTATATATATATATATATATATATATATATATATATATATATACATACAAAATCACCAGTGAACTGGCATGTCTTCTGAGTTTTTATATGTAATGTTGATAATGGTAAAACAGTGATATATTTGAAAAAATGGTGGTAAATTTGAAAAACAAAATTTTCTTTGGGGACTATTTTGCATTACCTTGCTCTGCATGTACCTCTCCACCATTTTTAATGCATGTTTTAGGTCAAAGTCTTACCACAAAACTTACCTAAAAACAAGTTTTTTCATGAATGGAGCATTTCACATCAAAACTGAATTACTTTATTTACATCTTAATCATTTAATTATGCAAAAATTGAGAAAATGGTGTTCCCCTGTAATCAGTCATCTAGTATTAGTCCTTGAATGAATGTCAGAATTGTGCACTCCACTTATATAATAATATACTGTATAATAATACAAGCACTTTAACAATATCCTACCATCCATATGGGATACCATAGTAACTTCCTAGCAACAACTTATCAATCATATGGAATACCATAGCAACAACCTAGCAACACCCTACTGACCACCTCGGATGCCATAGCAACCACCTAGCAACACCCTGGCAACCACCTGAGATACCATAGCAACCACCTAACAACTCCCAGGCAATCACCTGGGATACCAAATCAGCCATCTAACAACATCCAATCAACTACCTCAAATACCATAGTAATCTTTTGGCAACCATCTTAAAATTCCTTAAGGTGTACAATCACATTGCATTTTCATGCAAATATTCAAATTAGAGTTAATTTTTTTTGCAATTTTATCAATTGTTTACCAAAATAATTTACTCACATTTAGCTTACTATAAGCTGTGACTCTGCAACATATTTGTAGATATAAAGCTAGCAATCACACTTTGGACCACACTTTGGGCACCAAGTGGCCCATAGCAACAAGATCCCTGAAAATCTTTAGTGGGTTCCTTGTGTTGATACTGATGCAACTGTACTCCCTTAACTCACCCAAACATATCTCAGCAGTTAGTCTCCATCAACAAAACGCAGACAATCAAACATACTATCTCTTATTCCTAAACCATCTCATCCATGGTAACCATTTTTCATGACCTGAAAACTATTTCATTATTTATAATTCTAAAATCTTAAATGATGAAAAACAATTATATTCAAATAATAAATCAAAATATGTATTTTATGAAAATATATATGGGTTTGCAGCAGGCTTTGTGGCCTTTTTATTTGCCCTGTGGCATGTCAGACAGCTAAAGAGCATCAGCTTTTTTTTTTTAACTCAGTGAAAGTAATTTTAACATAAGGAGCTCATTAAGTTTTCTGCACTGGGGCCCATAATATCCCAGTTATGCTGCTGAGATTATGTGTCCATGCTCTTTTTGGATTTTGGACAGTGGGACTGCCAGTATTTGATCAGCTGGAAACTTCTGGTGTACAGCTCTACCAACTACTTAATGCTATCAGCTCTAGGGCCGACAAAACATTGCTGACTCTATGCTCTGAATGCACATTCTCTGTCTTTGGATTTAAATCCAAGCAAGAATCCTGCCATGAGTATTGGGGAAAATCCCCTAAAAGTCTTAGAGGTCTTGCCAAGGAGAAGGCTGAGGAAAATCACTATCTACTGAGTCATGTTTCTAAAAAAATAAATAATAAATAAATGTGAACTGTTAATGCACTGTTCAAAGAAATGTTCATTCATCGATGGTTGCTAGTTCCTTTTTGGTTTATTTTCAGGTAGCGAACTAGGCAGAAAGCAGCCATCCAGAAGAAAAGAGAACATTATTGAAGGAGAAAGGCCAGCAGGATATGTCAGCCTTCAAAATTGGTCTACAGCCTTTAGCATTTTGGCACTCAGGCTATTGCCTGCTCAGAAGGATGGATAGTACAAATGGACTAAACATCTATACAGACTTGAAATAAAGAATGGGATATTCCAGTCATTTAAAGACCTTTTTAATTTCATCAGTGAGAGATAGGTACCATCATAAAATGAGTATTATGTGCTAGCCATGCATGTTATTACACATGTTTAATGCCTTTTTAAACCTTTATGAGTACCCTGTGTTTAACTCTTTACCACTGTGTTTACCACCACTTACTGCTAAGGTAATGCTGATAGAAGCTTTTTACATACATTCAAGTTACAGTTTTCCTTTCTATGTTGTAGTTTTACAGTGAGTCCTTGTTAGCCCTGAAAACAGTTGACCTTGCTACCTTGATGGCAGGTACGTACTGTATACTAAACACTTTACAGCACAACCAAAGAAAAGCGGAAGTTGCATAGCTACCTCATCTGCAGGTGTACATGCTCTGCCCTAATCAGAACTTGTTGGACATAAATAATTGCTATAATGTGTGAATCTGACATACAGGTGGAATAAAAATGTTGATAACATTTTAAGTGATATGACACACTTATAATATAAAGGGGATGAAAAGGAGGGTTGGTCATCAAGGGCAGTAGTTTTCTCCACTCATAATGATGTCCCCTCACTCCCCTCCCTCAAATAACAATTATATACAGTACTTCTGCCTTTGGTCATTGTGTATTGCAGAACTGCATTCCACTTGCAGCACAAACTTTGCGGCTTTGTTTAATTTTGAGCATGGCCCTCGATTTACACTGTCATGGTTTGTTACACTGTCATGGTTAAAGTAAACGTATTCCCATGCTTGTAGGGTATTGACCCTCTCCAAAAACCCCCTTTCCCCTCTGGTATAAAATAGAAGCTAACAGTTTGGCTTGGTAAAACAAAAAGTACAGGCGCAAGACCATCACAGTCCCTTCTCTCTGGAAGCTGCAGCTGTGGGACAGTTCTGCAGCAACATTGCTGTTGATAAAAAAGCAAAGCAACCTTGCTTTCGGCAGCCGTTCCCCAAATCGACTGGTGCTTCTCACACTGAGAGAGCGAGCAAGAAAGAGAGAGAGAGAGAGAGAGAGAGAGAGAGAGAAGCTGAAGGTGCATGGGAGAAAGATGCAGCAGTATCCTAGCAACCGCTGTGATTACAAAAGCAGAGCGAGTAACTCCAAATCCCTGTGCTCTGATTGGATGAGGAAATCAGCAGTGCTGATAGGATACTTTGGTACACAGGCTTAACACAGTCCTCGCGCTTTCAGCGGCCTTCGGCTCTTATGCAAAAAATACAAAATTAACATCTGTGGAGTGGAGTGAAACTGGCTCTTTGGAAAAAGGTCAGTTCTCAGCATCCAGCAGGTAAAACACGTTGGCCTAGCACTTTAGCCAAAGCAGTTATTTCACATGTGTGTCATTGTTGTTCTTGTGTGGATGACACTGGCAGTTTGTAAGGACAAAAGACTTTGGTTGTTACTGTGGCAACTAATTAAAAGGCACAGCTTTGACATCAGCGTAACACAAATCTCTCTTGTTTAACACATTTTTAAAAATAAGACATAATGAACAGTACTTGAGTGTTAATGTGTACAGAAGTGTGTTCTCTGTAGAGGACATGTTAACCTATGTTTTATTTAGACAATCAACAAAACATGCCAGTTGAGAAAGAGCACCCAAACCTTTGTGTACGACTGTGTTTATTACAATTTTCAGTTTCAATCTTCCAGAACAAATGAAACAGAATTGAAAATCAGATGCACTGAAATGAAAATGTGTGAATGAAAGTGGAATCAAAATTTAGAACACACACCACTGAAACTGAAAAATAAAATAAAGCGTGATTTTATAGATAATTAGTGATTTGGTTTAGGCATTTGAATTACTGTAGTAATGCTGACAGTGCTTCAAAGCTGTAGAGAAAGAGAACCAGGAGAATGACTGATTTAATACTAAACAGTGTGCTAAATAGTATTTATTACTATTTCTGTGCATTGTTTGTATTTTTATTCACTTTTACTGTTAAAACAATAGATTATTATGGGGCATTAACAAGCAATTAGGCTACAGTAAAATTTTTGCAATCTACATTGGGTTCCCAGAGTGCAACAGTGCAATCTAAAGTATATTATCAGCATTTTCAAGCAGTGTCTGAAAGGAAGTAAAGCTGTTAACAAGCTGTTGCTAAGAAAAAGAAACAGAACTTGTGCAAATCAAATAAGATTGTGTGCTCTGGTGTTCTCAGAGACCTCAGAGTTTGGGATTATTGGATGGTGAGAAACAAAATGCAACTTCTAAGACTGAATTTTGGAGGTGTGGGAAAGTAATTTAAATGTGTTAAATGTGTTTTCTGCTGTCTTTTTAATGTTGCTAAAATAACAATGTGACCTAAAGATTGTGTATAGGGAATGAAATCAATGAAAGGGTGGTCTCTGACTCTTCGTCATACTGTATATGTGGAGTTGACAAAAGGAACAATGAGTGTGGACACAAAGTAGGTGTACCTAATGCGGCTGCCAGGATGGGACTGGTATCAGTCTTGGTTTATTTATTTATTTTCATGTGATGTCTTCTTGATCTGGGCTGTCTGCCTTTGTGCTCTCAAACTAAAAGGTTTATTGACCTACTTAATTTGTCACTTTGGCACCTCCAAACCGCTCATTAAAAAGCTGGCCAGGTATACGGGCATGTTGGTGACACTGTTGTTTGCCAGAGTGTCCAGCAGTGAAGACCACTGGCAACATTTACAGTGCTTTGGCTGAATTGGCATTTCTCTCTCTTACTCTGTATATACACACACACACACACACACACACACACACACACACACACACACACACACTGTGGCAGTACAGGCAGGAAAGAGGAGGAGGGAGAGAAAGGTAGGATGGTGGCAGCGATCAATAAAATTGTTTCTCTCCAGAGTCCTCAGTAACTGAGTTGGCTCTCTTCCTCTAACCTCATGTCCACTCTCAGTAGAGCTGTACTCAGTGCAGGGAGAATGGTTTTAAGCATGGCTGTTTAAAGGGCCCATATTCAGGGTTGGGATAGCTACTGAGTAGTGGTGGCTACTTTTAGCTACTTTCAAAGCACGATTGTCAGAATGTTTGTTTGTGAATCTCCACCTGACGCACCAAACAAGCCCAACTGATAGTGTGAACAAGACACTGCATTTAATGATGTGCCAGAAAGAAACACACAAATGAAAAGCTGCAATATACAAAATGATCACCAAAAGGAAGTTGAAGTGCAACCAAGAATCAAACTTACACAGCCAAAGGCTTGATATCCACAAAAGACTAAGCAAAGTCAATCATTTAATTTTTCCTAACAAAAATCAAGAAAACCAAATGACCAAATACAAAGCATACAGTTTTGTGCAAAGGACTGTCAACTGATGAAATGAAACTGCTCCAATTTAAACATTTCAGCAAGTTGTGCACAGACAAGACATTCAGAGTCATTTGTTAAACTTCAGCAACACTTTAGCTTTAAAATTCTCATCAGTGACTCTGCCTCTGTTTGGGGTAAGACTCTGAATAATCTCTCCACTGCTGCAGAGCTGCTGCGGCTCCACAGCAGAACTAGATTTTTTGGGTAAAATAACAAAAAAAATACTGTAAAATCGTTCTAACACTCAGTTCTAACACAGTTTTCACAATAAATGGTCTTAAATGTTGGAGTTAACACATCTAAATCACTAACCTTTAACGCTGAAGACTGACTCACAGACTGCTGGTCACCATAGCAACACAGATAATAACAGTGTTGCCTAGCTAGCAGCTAACAAAATGGCAAAGAGAAAGATTTATGATGAACATCAATAATTTGGAAACGAACAGACGTAAAGGCCCAAGACCATCGCAGTCCCCTCTCTCCGGAAGCTGCAGCTGTGGGACAGTTCTTTTATCAACATTGCTGTTAATAAAAAAGCAAAGAGACCTTTGCTTTCAGTAGCCGTTCCCCAAACTGACCGGTTCTTCTCACACTGAGAGAGCGAGTTTCCGGATACGTTTAATCTGCAATGAGAAACTGACAAACATAAGTTGCGAGGTTGCAGCATCTCTTTCGTCAGCTTCTTGTTCAGATTTTCCCGTTCCACCTTAAATGGCACAGCAGTAGCTACATTCTGGCACCATTTAAGGTGGAGCGCGACAATTCAAACGAGAAGCAGGAGAATGAGAAGCGACTTTAGCTTCGTAAAAAGTCAAACATTCAGACTACTACATACTGTAAAACACTGTACACACGAAGCACATATACAATGTGTTCATGTGTTTTACAGCTTTCAAATAAAACATATAATAATGTTTGACCTGCAGGCCGTTTGGTCAGAGTGTTGCCCCTAAGCAAGATTTTCAACTGAATAAACAAAATGTAACCCGAAACGAACAAAATACAATTCAGCAAACACTAAATGTGCTGTGAAATGCTGATTGGAGCAAAACCAGATTCAGGACAATATCAAACAATCAAATCAAAGATCGCTGTAAGATCGCTGGTTTTCTGTCAGAGGCTACCTCAGTAAATTATGTCCAAAAGAGGCTGCAGTGGGGTCTTGACAGTCAAATAACCTCTGCAATTTATACAAAGTTTTTTTTTTCTTACAACTGTACAAAAAGCTAAGAATCATTTAGGTACCTTTATTTTTGAGACTGGCTAAGTAAGCAAATGTAAACATACATTTGAAGTGATCCTGTAAGGTGTTTTCTGTCTCTCACGTTTGTTTCTTTAGCCCAACACCTTAAATACTCCTGTGTACAATATGTAGGCTTTGGAAATGCTAAAATGTTATTGTCAGATGTTGTTTGATGATTTTTTCACGTCTTTTCACTTGGCATGAAAGTTTGGAAAGCATGCATAAAGTCATTAGCATGTCTCTTTAGCAAACTCTCTTTACAGTGTCTCTTGATTATCGCAGCTCCGGATCCTAAATGCTGCTAATCGAGGGACAATTAGCGAGCCGCCCACTTCTTATCGGCTCTCTCACTAAGATAACAAATGAGGCCTCTTCGTTTAAGTGCTCCTCATGCATAGCAGATGCGTTTGTTGTTGTCGTCAATCTGTCGCTAAATGCTAATGTGTTCCATTACAGAGAGCGAACAGTTCAGCCTGTGAAACTGCCATGTAGTTTGGATTACTGGAATCATGAGCTTTGCTTTACAAATGGATGTGCGATAGTGTTGTGATCGTCAAGCATTAAACTGAATGCTTAACTACATTTCAGCGATTGTATGAAGCAGATTCAATTTTTGCTCATTCAAAAGGAAATTGTAGCTAATCAGCTGCTGAACTTTTCTGTTTTGAAATGAATAACTCTTTATGTAATCACTGTTTGTAAAAAATGATTATGTGGTTAACGCATTGTTGTTTTAAGCTCTTGGTGGAAGAGATAATTTGCCGGGTGTACTTTGATACCTGAATGCACACTATTGATAATGAACAATGAATCTGGTCGTAGTTAGCACAGGCATTTAGAAAATACTCTGGAACTCAATTAAATGAAATTATGAGCCTGTGCAAGATGGGTTGTATTACATTCTGAATGCCTGCAGATGATCTGAAAAGTGCAGCAACAACAAAATTATTTGTGATATTTTGTGCTAAAACGCGTCTAGTAGGATGAAACTCCGGGTTGTTTTTAATGTCTTTACTCTGCCTATCTCTGGGCCTCTGCCAGCTGATACCTTTGAAAAGTCACACTGGAATTGTGTGAATGACCTTATGATGGTCCTTGGAGAGCAGAGAGAGAGAGAGGTGTGTGTGTGTGTGTGTGTGCTCAATTCTCCAGAGGCTGCTGGTTATGAGTGGCACTGTGACTAATAGCAATCTCAGGATGTCATCTTGGGTCCATATGTCAGATCACATGGAATTTACACCTTATGTCTTGGCAGCAGCCAGTCATGTTGTGTCGTGAATATGAGGTTCTACACATTGAGAAGTTGTCTACTAAAGTCTCTGGATGGAACCTATTTATTGATATAGTTTTAAAAATGAAGGTGCCAAAAAGGTTCTTTCAAGAGAGATCTTTCCTGCAGATCTACCATCCTGGAAGGTTCCGGTTCAGCACACCTGGCTCTAATATGGAAATGCCTCTGAAGGTCTTTATTACTTGGATTTCACTTGGAGTTGGAACTAAACTTTGCAGGGTGGTACAGCTCCAGAACCAGAATTGTTCACTCCTGCCATAGAACAAATTAAATCATAGAAAAATTGATTAAATTAATTATTCAGCATTTTTTAAAACCTGCCACATCTATAGCAATCACAATGAACAATAATGTCTAACTCAATTTTTAGTTTGAAAAAAAAGAAAGAAACCACTGCCTCAAACACAATTATAATACAAGCCTAAAGACAGTGTGTTTCGAGTCAACGGGTTTTAAATTAGTGTTGAAATCATTTTCCATGGTAACAGACTATTTGCTACAGAAGCAGTAGTGTTGAAAAGGCCATCATGAGTATTTTCTTTGTTAAAAATTATGACAACCCTTGTAATGTCTGCCGTTTCAATGCATTATGGACCTTTTCTTCATAACAAGTATAAAAATTTGCTAATAATATGCTAATGTCTTAGTAGCTAGCTAGCTAAATGTCCCGTTCCATCTTAAGTAGTCCAGCAGTACTGATGCCTGAAGCACCAGAACATAACTGCTGCTCCATTTAAGGTGGAACAGGAAAATTTGACTGTGCTGCCAGCTAGCTGACTTCAGCCTTATATCACCAAAGAGTTATATAATAAATAATGATTATATCCCCCAAGACAATCCCCCAAACATTGAAATAAGCATGGACATCTTTGAAAAAGAAGAAGATGTGTTGCTCAAAAATATGCATTCATTTTTTAGTGTTCACTAATTTTGGTACCTTTGTTTTTAAGATGTGAATTACGGGCTTCGTGAACGGTGCTGTTAATTGGATTGAGTGAACTTGAACTTGCAAACCTACACTGGTAAACATCCTACATTTGATCCCAAAATTGGATACTTTACAGGAACACTTTAGCGTATAATGTATAGACAATGTAAACACACGCTCAAACGTACAACACGGTCCTTGAAGTCCTTGGAAAGTAGAACACAGTTCTTCAGTTCTTCCTGAAAAGCAAGAAAAGTAAAAGGAGTTTAATGTAGTGAAGCTTCAAAACATAGTTTCACTCTCCAGTTAATGCAGTCCATATATGGGGTCTAGAGGTCAGAACAGAGGGCATTTACATATATCAGTCTTAAAAACATAGGTACAAAAACAGTCAGCTTTATTCTAAGGGGTAATGAGATGTTAGAAGAGGATCATGTAAAAATGAACAAGATAAAGGTAGATTATGGGCCCTTTAAATGAGTTCTAAAGGTACATTCCTTCACTAAAATCAAATAAAAAAAGTTTGATCTTGAATACGAATCACCAAAATAATTCATTCTTTCACTTATTTTTTTCATATAACATTTGTAATTGTGATATGTGACATGACACAAACAATAACGCAGACTAAAGGAAACTTGCTGTGTACATCAGTGCCTAACTTTTTGCCTACATTGATTTTAACAATCACTCAGTAAATTACAGTGCTGCCAAAATCTGCTTTATATTAATCAAAGCCAAAAAATCATGGTGTAGCACATTCTTAAATCCCCCCCAATGCATACTTGATGAAGCTGTGCAATCAAGCTGTGCCTTTTAGATATTTGATGACAGAGGAGTGTGAAAGTGAGATCTAAGTGATGTAATACACGGCTCCTTCAAGGATTACATTCCTGATTGAAATTCAGATGAAAATGAATGAGAAACATGTGTCTGCATTTACAATGATGACAAAACTTACTTTTTACTCACTCTTAATTGAGCTTATAAGTAAGGTTTTTGAGAAAAAGCTAATATAGTACTTGGCTAAAGCAGCAGGCCTGAGGATTGACTCAACCATGTGTGAGAAATGTGTGCTTTAACAAGCTGAGGATTAGTTAGCAGTAGAGGTCAAATCTTTAACATCTTGCTGACCATCTGTGAGCCTGAAGAGAATATTCTGCCATGCATCTTTGAATTGATTTCCAATTCTCCCATAAGAATGAAGATCAGGGGTCTTTGGAAAACGCTAAGTCAGCTATTTTTTAGACATATGGCTTTGGATTATCGTTGTTTTTGGTGAAGTATTACTTCAGGTAACCCTTTATTTGGACAGTACAGTGTAGATGCTTTGTTTATTATTGTTGTCAGAACAAAAACTCCTAGCTCCAAAAAAAAAAACTAACTTCAGAGGGGAAGGAAAAAACCTTCTTAACGTTCAATGCAAGTGTTTTTTTTGTTGTAGGGGTCCCCCTACAGTTGTGATGTATATTTCAGTTTTACACCAATGTCATATATACAGATCATGCTTTGGGCCCCCGTCATGGACAACTGTGCACATGCATTTCTTGACAAGGTGAAGGATGCAGAATCTGACTCCCCTTCACATGAACATGCACCACAAAGGCATATAGGTGCTACAGATTACACTTGCGATTTCAATTTTTTCTATTTGCAAATAATGGAAATTATGTGGGCAGCACAGTGGGTGGCGCTGTTGCCTCACAGCAAAAAGGGCCTGGGTTTGGTGCCCCAGCTAGGTTACCAAGGCCCACATTCCAAACACATGTAGTCAGACCAACTGCACAAGCTAAATTGCTCCTAGAAGTGAATGTATATGTCTGCCATGCAATGGACTGGTGACCTGTCTAGGGTCCTTCCTCCCTTCTGCCCACTGACTACTAGGATAGGCCCCAGCACCCCCCACCCAGAAGGATAAGCATTTTAGAAAATGTGTGTATGAAATTGTGAGTGTAATCTGTAGTGTCTATAAGTCTGTGTGATGTGAATGCAGCACAACACCAGCAAAGACATCATCAGAATTGTTGCTGACTTCCAAGGTAGAGCTTTATTATAGGAGGTTGCAGTCTTTTAAGGCTTATTTTGGTGTGACAAAAACTGAACAAACATTTTGGTATTAAATGAATGTATTTCTTTAGTTAGATGACTTTAGGCATCCAGAAAGGCTACCAAACTCCTTGAGACATCCTCTTATCTCTCTTTGCTTTTGCGAACAAGTATAAGCCAGTCCAAGATTTACTCTTGTCCGGTCTCTTGCTTGGTCACTTTCTTATTTCCTCTTTCTGGCTTCCTCCAACAAAATCTTCTCTGATCTATTTGCAGCTTTTGCCATGATATCCATGATGTATTGGGAAGAGTTATCACCATAGTTGTTGGTGTGTGATGTGGTGCCATAAAGCGTAAAAGAAGTTTTGGGCCCACTTCTCCAAAGTTACATAGTGCTATAGCAGGTGTTCTGGGCCTGAAGTGACAACAACAGAGATGCCATTCCTCTTTATTGTAATTCAGTTTACCATCAAAATGATTTTGAAGTTGTTATTTTAAGGTAAAATTGTTTCATGATGTTGCTTTAATGTAACAAGATGTTGGTCTTTGTCAATTTGGATGTGTCTTGAAGAAGCTCTCTATTGTTATCTCTCATACTTCTTCTTATTCTTCTTCCACATTTTTCTGCAATTAATACAGTCCGAATCGCTTAAGTGCAGACTCAACTGCGTTTCAAAGGTCTCGGCGCTGTGACTTGTGTTATGTATTTTTGGAGTCGATCAGATTTGGAGTTTTTAATAGAATTAAGTTTAAAAATTAAAAACCTCCCTTAAGAATGAACGGCGGAATGTTCAGAACTTCAAATTCTAACTGACATCAATGATGTTACAGCAGGCCACTCAGTCTCACAGACACAG
Source organism: Pygocentrus nattereri (assembly GCF_015220715.1). Taxonomy (NCBI): domain Eukaryota; kingdom Metazoa; phylum Chordata; class Actinopteri; order Characiformes; family Serrasalmidae; genus Pygocentrus; species Pygocentrus nattereri. Next base: position 23,987,085 of record NC_051222.1, read on the forward strand.
CTGATCACGCAGGAAATCTGCTTTAAAATCCTTAAACTTTCACCTATAAACTCCATTTCAGTTTTCAATTGTAGAGAAACTTGTCCTTTCCATCAAAATATCTCATCATTTTATCAATTAGCTTTAGAGTTATGAGCATTTGTTTGGCACTAGGCACAGAAAACTGCCCCATTCACTGCCATGTAAATTTCTCAAAATCAGAATCTGCTTATTTCAAGATTTTCCCTGTGTTTAACTCGTCATAACTCAGACATTTTCTTCTCAATACACTACAGCATTACACTGAAATAGTCCTCAAGGGCATCTATCCAGTTAAGTGATAGAGTAAACATTTCCCGGGTTATGAATGTTTGTTCAGAGGGTGCAAATCGGACTCAAACAAGGCTTCTCCACTAAGAGCTGCATAATGAGCTGACAGAGTGACAGTTCATTTGAACTAAACACATACATCTCTCCCTCCCTCTCTCTCTCTCACACACACACACACACACACACACACACACACACACACACACACACACACACACACACACACACACCTAAGGGGGTGATGTTCACCTCCACAGAAACACACAGAAACACACACACACTTGTAACTCTTTTTCAAGCACTCTTCCAGTTGCTTCAGGAAATGCACATGTAATTATTATTATTATTATTATTATTATTATTATTTATCTTAAGCAAGTACCAAAAACTGTGAAACTGGAGCCTTCCATACTCGACTGAAGGCCAGTGGAGAAACGTACAGTTCCGTTGTTATGGTGTTGAAGGTTCTGGTATTTTGTCCAGTGGAAAAACACCCTGACAATGAATGTAATAGCTAACTATAACACTGGATAAGGATTGATTCCTGGCTTGTTAAACATGCTCAAGATGATTTCCCCATTTATTCTGTAGTGGGAATAAAAGGCATTGTAGAAATGAGGGATGGGTAAAGGGAAAGGAGAGAGAGCGATGAAGAGTGTGCTACGTGTCATAAATAGGATTGTAATAATGGAGAGAATGGCTCTACAAATGGTGCTATTTTCTTCTGCGAAGGTTAAATCAGTGATGAGGGGTTCTAGTTCCTTTCACCTCAGACAGAAAATTGCTCAATTATTGCCACATTACTTTTGTGTATGTGTGCGTAAGTGCAACTTATTGTAAGTTACGAGCATGCACACCAATTGATATGTTTGGCTGTACCTGACCTTGCAGTAGTGCCTCATGCCATTCCCAGAAGTGCACACAATAACCACATGCATATTTCAGGGTCAGTGACCTTGCATCAGATCAAATTAGAAGAAGTGATGTGTACAGGCCATCTCGCCTTATGCATTCACACTTTTCACCCTGCAGAACGCAGATTACAGTAGGGAAATGATTGCTAACTGGGATATCCATCATTATATACCAGTCATCACTATGGATGTTCTCTAAGACAGAAGCCGCCTACGAATGAATTTGGAAGAAAGCATCACCAGAGTGCTAATACATGCTAATGCATTCATGAAGTTTCAGCGTAAGCCCAGTTAGCCTCACTTCTATTTTTTTTAAATCATAATGAATCTTTGTTGGTTACTGATATTTTTGAGGGTTTTATGTAAAATTTTATTTCAAGTTTTCCAAAAAGATGTTTAGATTTGCATGACTTAGTTTAACATTAAAACGCATAGATTAGCATATTTTGAAAAAATCTTTCATTTATATATTTAATTAAATGTTACAAGAAATAAGAAAGGATATTTCCGATTACTAGAATCTTGTTAATTTGTTGGTTAATCCAGAAAACACTAGAGGTTATCATAAAAACATTACAGGACATTTGTACACATTTGTAGGACAAAATCTAGAATAAATCCTATATATCCTATATATTAAGAAATTCTTCAGCAATATCCTTCAGAATAGCATCGAGAATGAATATTCAAAATTTCAGAAATGCAAGTAATTGTGATTTTTGGTCCTGAATGTAGAGAAAGCTGAAATTGAGAAAAATAGTATTGATGTATTGCTCGCAGAACTGACTTTCGATATTCTAGTTAGATTATTCAGAAAACATGTTTTTCAGTGATATATGTGTGGCAGCTAAGTTAGATGCAAGCAAGAGTTAAAACATAAAATGCAATTTTGTCATTTTTCCTAAAAACTGTCAGTTTAGAACTTTCAGAAATGTGCGTATCATTACACCCCCACTAGATAGGCTAGCTAGTTAACACTATGTAGTTTTCAGCTAATGTTAGTAGCAGTTTTAACTAGTTCTTGCTGGGAAGTCTATGAGTGCCTTTACATGCACTTAATAATCCAGTCATTATCAGATTTCAGCAGTTATGTGATTATTCAAGTGGCGATGTAAATACCATACCCTGATTTCTTAAATCAGATTTAAACCTAGAAACCCGATTAAGAAAACTGATAAAGAAAGCTAGATTTTAGCTGAGTAAATGGGTTTCTCAGTGCATGTACACGTTTACTCTCATTTCTTTCATTTTTCTCAGTCTTTCCATGTGCAAAAATGCTATTTGCTATCCTGCCAATAGCAAGCAATGTTTCACACAGCTCCTACAAGATGGCAAGAAAACACTTTTGGAAATATGCTGAAACCAAATAAATGCTTGACGAAATAAAGAAATTATGAAATCCCTAAATTCCTTGCAATTGCACGTTGAGAAATGTTATTCTTAAACTGTTGGACTATTTGCTCAGGAAGTTGTTCACAAAGTAGTGAACCTCGCCCCATCCTTGTTTGTGAACGACTGAGCCTTTCAGGGATGCTCCCTTTATACCCAATCACGACACTCACCTGTTTCCAATTAACCTGTTCACCTGTGGAATGTTCCAAACAGGTGTTTATTGAGCATTCCTCAACTTTCCCAGTCTTTTGTTGCCCTTGTCCCAACTTCTTTGGAACGTGTTGCAGGCATCAAATTCAAAATGAGTGAATATTTGCAAAAAACAATAAAGTTTATCCGTTTGAAGATTAAATATCTTGTATTTGTAGTGTATTCAATTGAATATAGGTTGCAAAGGATTTGCAAATCATCGTATTCTGTTTTTATTTATGTTTTACACAACGTCCCAACTTCACTGGAATTGGGGTTGTATTTTCCAGTAAAGTGACGCAAGCAAGCAAGCAAGCAAAATTTATTTATATAGCGCTTTTTACAACAGGTGTTGTCACAAAGCAGCTTTACAGAACAATCAGTATTACAGAGAGAAGAGAAAAGAAGAAAGAAAATCCGGGTACGAGCCCCCATGAGCAAGCCAGCGGCGACGGTGGCAAGGAAAAACTCCCTAAAAGAGGAAGAAACCTTGAGAGGAACCAAGACTCAGAAGGGGAACCCATCCTCCTACGGTCGACACCAGATAGCAAACGTTATTAGTATGAAGTATTATAGTAAAGTGGGAAAAGAAAGATCTGAGGGTGAGGACTGCACAGCGCTGTAAAGCAAGAAGCTCAGTGGTGGTCAAACCGGTCCAGAAGGCTGGTGAGCAGCGGCACCAATCAAGGCAGTAGAGGCAACAGCATCAGGCGCACAGGATGGGCAGCTGATCAGCTCGGCAGAGAAAGGAGAAGAAAAAACAGAGTTAGTACTGTAAAGAGTGGCTGACCACAGATTACAGTAAAACAGAGCGGTGTAGACTCCAGCAGGTCTAGACCTGACAGGGAAGACTAGTCACCAAATGCTTGACTGTACAAATAAGTTTTTAGCCTAGACTTAAAGATTGAGGCTGTGTCTGATTCCCGAACATTAGCAGGAAGATTATTCCAGAGCTGGGGGGCTCTGTATGAGAAAGCTCTCCCCCCTGATGTAGCTTTATTAATTCTAGGTACCAGTAGTAAGCCAGCGCCTTGTGATCTAAGTAGGCGTGATGGTTCATAGTAGGGGAGAAGTTCACTCAGGTACTGAGGGGCGAGTCTGTTTAGAGCTTTATAGGTCAATAATAGAATTTTATAATCAATGCGAAATTTAACTGGTAACCAGTGCAGGGCTGATAAAACTGGGCTAATATGGTCAAACCTCCTAGTTCTTGTGAGACTCTGGCTGCAGCGTTCTGGACTAGCTGAAGCTTGTTAAGGCTTTTGCTGGGACATCCAGACAGCAGGGCATTACAATAATCTAGCCTTGAAGTGATAAATGCATGAACTAGCTTTTCTGCATCCTGTAGAGATAATGAATTTCTTAATTTAGCAATATTGCGGAGATGCAGGAAAGCTGTTCTAGTAATATTAGTTATATGTGTGTCGAAGGAGAGATCAGCGTCTATCATGACACCAAGATTTTTAACAGATAGGCTTGATGAAACTGAGAGATTGTTAAGTTTTAATGTTTAAAAAAAATCTGCAGCATATTGTGTGAGTTTATTGGCTAGTTGTGAAGCATAAATACAATTACTGCCTGACTTGTGTTGAGTTTTCACATTATCTGATTGCTCAAGTGCACGTAAACATGTTAAATGAGTTACTGACAAAATCTAATTTTCTGCATTTATTGAATTATAAAGTGCTTGTAAACATGGTATATGTCATGAAAAAACCTAGCATCTTAACTCACTTTAATGCCTTGACACATCAACATCAACTTCCCAGGACCTCAGCCTCCGCAGCCTTGCACCACTTGCTCTCCCACTTCCACTGAAAATCAGGCTTCCATAGTCATGCACCCTACCATAATACACATTTCATTCATTGTTAAACTTAGGAGTCAAACTGATGTGAATTAGAAAGTAATAACAATAAACTATTAAAGCAAATCCTAGTGTCCAACTAGCCATGAATAAATAAATCAGAAATCCAGAGAATCCAGAGAGGAATCATCCTCATCTTTGTTAAAAGCAGAGGAACATATCTGATTCTTGCAGCTTAGCTGCATTGGTTTATCATTACGAACCTTAATTAGCTTAGCCAGTACAGTCAGACACATCGGAGGTTATAGAGGCCAGTGTGCATCCAACTCTTTACCATTAAAACTACATCAGCATGTAACTTCATACAAATCCCACCAGCACCCAGAAACTGAAACTCTTGACCACAGGTAGGGCTAAATCCTTCTTTCCATCCCTACATCACATTCCGGCTTAATTGAGCGATTAAGCTGCTCTTTTGAACTGCCGCCTTCAAGCTAATTAGCGTGACCTTCAGAGCAAGCTACCTGATGAGGGTACGGGGAGAGAGAGAATATGAGAAAGAGAGAGGTTTTTTACAACTGTCTTACTGAAAGCATCTGCTCATGGTAATCAGCCTTTACATTATTCAGTGCCAGGGTAAGCAGCCTATAGAGGCAGAGGCTAAGAACACTGCCAGGAGAGTAGCTGGCACGACTGGTCTGTTTTACAGATTAAATCCTGGATGAGTAAAGATTGTTCTGTGAAATACAGTGTAATTTTGTCTAATAATGGTCTCTGATAAAAATACAAAAAAAATAGCAAAAGACTATATTAAATTAGATGATCTGATACTGTAGACCAGGGTTTATCAAATAGATTTGACCTGGACCAATTCTTGTAGACCAAATACTCTTTGGGCCAGGCCCCTGCTGTACTGTTTTTTTTTCCTCATGAAAATCCATAGTGGATGTAGCCAATTATGCACCTTATAATCCTTAGTAGGAATCCTCAAAACACATGTTGCACGTAAAACTAGTTAACTAGCGATTGGAAAACTGATGCAAATAACTGAAATTTCAATGAAGAATAGCCCCAAAAATGTGCCTGTAATGTCACTGTTCTAATGTCTTTGAAAATCCTGCATTTATTTATCAAACGTAGCCTCACTTAGACTTTTAAGCACGTCCTGCATCATGTTTGCTGTCTCGTAAAAAACTGACACTTTTCTTTATTGGATATGCTATACAAATCCCTACAGCGCTCTGTAGTATTGTGCAAAATCTGAGACCATCCTTCATTTATATATTTCCCATCAAAACGGTCATTAAGTAGAAGTTATTCATTTTTCAGTGCCAGGAAAAAAAGCACAAAACATTTATCTAACAGAAAAATCACACAGAAGCCTCAATAACTAATATAATATCAATTTTTTTTTCAGTATTCATTGTGTCCACTCTCTGTCTTTATTACAGTTCCATTTCAATTCTTTTCAGGAAACTCACTTTTAGTTTTTCAAGGAAATCTGCAGGATATTTTTCACCAATACAATATGGTTCTCACAATACAGCTTCTTGTCAGCTACACATCCTTTCAGATCTGTAGTGTGGACTTGTCTACTCACAGTGGAAGGGTGGACAAATGTTTTAGATCTGAAGCACGAGGTTATCTAATATCTTCAGGAATGTCTCTAGAAAAACGAATAACGTACTTAATTGTCAAGGTATTTAAATATGGATGTTGATATACATTTCAGTAGTTCTTGATGATAGGGTAGTGTTCAAAACTTTACTATTTTTACAGATTTTACATCATTTTAATGAAAAATAAGTTGAGGGCCAATCTATCTTGAGGCCCACCAATGGTTGATCCTGTGAGTAAAGTGCTATTTAACCTGCATTAGTTTTATCAAGTGAATTAATGTAATTTGTGGGATTTGACTGGTAATTTCAACATTACACTACAAATACCACATTCAATAAGAGGTACAACATGCTCTATGGCTGTGCCTATTAGTTTTAACAAGTTTTGTTATTATATTAGCGTGGGCTGGATGGGAACAGGACTGCTGCTACTGAGGGAGCTATGTGTTTAGCCAATTACAGAAGCCAGTCTGTATTATTGTTAAATTATCCTGAATTAATGAATAATCTGCATTATAACTGTCAGACTATACATCATATGACTTTGACTCGAACACCAAAGACTCAGACTTCGACTTGAACTTGAGCCTCATGACTTGGAAAGCCTCAAGCCTCAAGACCCAGAAAGAAATGTGGAGGGAGGCCTTTAGGACTCACTACGATCAATAACTTTTCATGTGAGTGGATTGTTTTCCAGGTGCTGGCATACCAGAACTGCAGCACATGTAAATTTCAAATACAGCGAAATCATCAATCATCATCTGTCACTGTGCTTATGCTTGGCTCCTTGTATTTCAGGAGGTGAGTGAAGCGTAAGAATTTGAGTTCAAGTCCATAAACTAGAAAGAAATGAAGCATCAATAGCATCAGTGAACACTCGCTCAGCACGGAAACTCCAGTTATACTGAAGAAATTTACCAGGTGAACAAAAGAAACAACACATTCTTTTTTGCAGTTAAAAAAGCACAAGATTTACCAAAAAGCTGAAGTTGACATTGTTTGCCTTTTCATTAAATTTAATGTGGAAGGGAACATTTGAATAAGAAACCAACTTTGGTTTCATACATTCATGGTACTTTTCCTGTCTTTTCTGTAAACTCTGTTTGAATTACAAATACAAATTCTTTTTATGTGTAGTTGCACTGCTCTTTGAGTATACTGTGTCTATCATGGTTATCTGTGCAGCATTAAATTTGCTAAAGAGTGCATACTGACTTAGGCTTAGGACTTAAAGTTCAGAACTGTGGATGTGCCTATACTAACAACTACTTTGGGTCTAGCAATAGAGCCTCCCCAAGTAAACCTAATCCAGCTTCCCTGGGGCTTAAAGGAATACAGTGTTTTTCAGTCTGATCTCAATCTGTGATTCATCACCAAGGACAATCATTTCATCAAGGACAATGGACAAAATAAACAGAAAATCCATTGGCTTAAAACATGCTTATAATAGAAGCCATTCCAAGTCAAGGTTAAGCAGCTGTCCAATGGTTTCTATTGCAAGTGTGTTTCAAGTCATCAAGCTTGCTGTCCTCCTCTAAGTACAGGGAAATTATTTGATACTGTTGCCCATGGTGACTGACCATATGATGTACATAGAGCAGATAGAAAGACTTAGACCTGGTTACCTGTATAGTACGCACATATTTGACCAGAAAATCACTAAAAGCAGAAGAGAAGTTAAAAAGCATAGTCCAGTGTTTTTCAGCCTAATCTATACCTACTGTGATAACACACAATCAATTACTGGTCCGCAGACAATAATTTCTCTGTACTTGGGAAAGAACAGAAAATAGCAGCCGATGGACAAATTGCTTCAACTTCATCAGCTGCCCACAGGCTTCTATATTAAGTGAGTTCTAGGTCAACAGTTTCCAGTTTCCTTTCTAAGTACAGAGACATGTGTTTACTCTCTGTGGTAAATGACTCAATGCTACAGACGTAGCAAATAAAGAAAGAAAAGTTCAACAAATGTTCAGTTGACTTGATTAAGAAAGCTAATCACTACTGTTGATTAAAAACTTAACTGGGTTTAGTAATCACAGCATGTTTTAGGATGTTGCTTGGTCATTGTAAGGTGGTTGCTAAGGTGTTGCTAAAGAGTTGCTAGGCTGTTGCTATGGCATTCCAGGTGGTAATTAAAATGTTGTTAGGCCATTGCGGTGGTATCCCAGGTGGTTGCTAAGGAGTTGCTAGGCTGTTGCTGTGGCATTCCAGGTGGTTATTAAGATGTTGTTAGGCCATTGCGATGGTATCCCAAGTGGTTACTCAGATGTTGTACGGTTGTTGCTGTGCTACTCCAGGCGGTAGCTAAGGTGTTGCTAGGCCATTGTTATGGCATTCCAGGTAGTTATATGGTGTTGATAGGCCATTGTTATGGTATCTCTAGCGTCTAAGGTGTTACTAGGCTGTTGCTGTGTTTTCTGAGGTGATTGCTAAGGTGTTGCTGGGCCATTTATACAGTATTCCAAGTATATGTGTATGTATATATATATATGCTATATGCTGCTATGGAGAGTTTGTACAACATCATTGTTTGTAGATGCTTAATGTTCATTATTTAAAATAATTCAGTAATTTTCTAAACACAGAACACCATGAAACATTTCAACGTTGCTATTAGGTTTTTAAGCACTTTTCAACCCCACCAAAGACTCCTGAGTGCCCTCTGGCATTTTGCTGTTTTTATATAATGGGAGAAATAAGAAGTGGCCAGACTCCCCTTAAACTGGCTCTGTTATGAGGGTCAATGTGAGAGGTGGCCTTTGTGACATACATCTCGGGTAGATTTGAAATTTTGGAATATTTCAATATTAATTTCCAATGCAAAGCAACATAATCCTTGAAGGAACACTCTATGAAAAACACAAATCCAATCAGTTAAAAGAACACAAGAAACATATTGGGGTATAATATCTTTTATCCTGCAAAGTTTCTCAATGCTAGCTTGAATGTTGTGGGAGGCATAGCATTACAAATCACCGTAGAATAACAAAAAGAAGGAAATAAAGAACAGGAAATTGGCTTTTTGAAGTTTTAAAAAGTGGTAGTATAACTTTAAGACCGGCCTTGAATTCTTTTAAAGACTGGCTTATCATTTGTGAGTATGTGCTCATGTTTGCTGTACCCGAACTAATGCTGAGCAGTGATCAACTACCCTGCCATTCAAAGCACACAAACAACCACATGCAGGAGTCACCCTACTTCCCCAGCCAGCCAGATCATAGAGAATAAATACACATGTAGGCTGTGTCCTAGCCGAGAACTGATGATAAATTCGTGGTTATGCTGTTGTCCTCTTGCATATTTCATTGCATTTTTCAGGAAGCCGCCTCCGCCTCATTCTGGGTCTCTGTTATAACCGTATTAATCAAGGCTCCGCTCTCTTTCTCCTCTCACATTGCCTTTGAAATGCCATTAGTGCACTGTTGTCCTCCTCTGAACACCTCTGGCCTCTGCGATGGGCTAATCTGTATAAATCACAGCGAGCTGTAGGAGGGCGTATCATCACATACATGACAGGGTGGACAGCTGTTTCATGATGACTGATGGGAAAGGACGTGTGTGTGTGTTTGTGTGCGCGCTTAGGGGATCACATCCTGAAAAGCTATTATCCTCAAATCCAACTGCAAGGCTGTGTTCAACACTAGCCACCATTCTTATATTGTGATCGTATCGTTAAAAAGCCAAAATAAAGGATGAAGTATGTAAACATTGTTGAAAGTTTGAAAGTTTCAAATAGTTGCAGAAACAGTCTATATTGCTTTTGTGATGTCACAGCCATGGCATTTATATATCTGATGGCAGAATATCAGACATCTATCAGAGTGTTTCATGCATATTTCTTATGCCCAATTATTTATGGTTCTCTGAAATTGTGATGGAAGGATGTATGTGAAAAACAGTCTGTAATTCCTATACGGTATGACTCCTGACACTCGGTTGCCAACCTATCAGGTTTTGGAACCTTTTGTCTGTCTTTTGACCACGTCTTCTGCCTTGCCCTTTTGTTTTGTCAGCTCATTGTTATGATCACTATTGTGATCTTCTTCTGCCTCTTGGTTTTGACCCATGCTTGTTACTTGACTATGCTTAAGCCTTACGATAATAAAACCTGTTTTATCCACATGCTTCTGGGTTCTGCTGAATCGTTACAACCGCTTACATGCTGCTTGTTTCATAGAACTTACATTAGCTAACACTAGCATATCGAGCTAATAAAAAAAATCTATCTTAGTTGACAATGTTTCATGGTAATATCAGTAGCAACTCAGCACCACCACAATGAAGATTCACAGAAGTTTTTGCCTGTAATCATATACATATAGTCAGCACTGTGATTGACTGTTGGGTAAGACAGTGGTATCTTATAAGGATGTACAACCCCAATTCCAGTGAAGTTGGGATGTTGCGTAAAACATAAATAAAAACAGAATACGATGATTTGCAAATCCTTGTAAATCTATATTCAATTGAATACATGACAAAGACAAGATATTTGTTCAAACGGATAAACTTTATAGTTTCTTGCAAATATTCACTCATTTTGAATTTGATGCCTGCAACACGTTCCAAAGAAGTTGGGACAAGGGCAACAAAAGCCTGGGAAAGTTGAGGAATGCTCAAAAAACACCTGTTTGGAACATTCCACAGGTGAACAGGTTAATTGGAAACAGGTGAGTGTCATGATTGGGTACAAAGGGAGCATCCCTGAAAGGCTCAGTTGTTCCAAAGCAAGAACGGGGCGGGGTTCACCACTCTGTGAACAGCATTGTTGAGAACAATGTTTCTCAAAGTGCAATTGCAAGGAATTTAGGGGTTTCATCATCTACAGCCCATAATATCATCAAAAAATTCCGAGAGCCTGGAGAAATCTCTGCAAGTAAGCAGCAAGGCGGAAAACCAACATTGAATGCCCGTGACCTTCGATCCCTCAGGCGGCACTGCATTCAAAACCGACATCATTCTGTAACGGATATTCCCACATGGGCTCAGGAACACTTCAGAAAACCACTGTCAGTGAACGCAGTTCGTCGCTCCGTCTACAAGTGCAAGTTAAAACTTTGCCATGCAAAGCAAAAGCCAGATATCAACAACACCCAGAAACGCCGCCGGCTTCTCTGGGCCCGAGCTCATCTGAGACGGACTGACGCAAAGTGGAAAAGTGTCCTGTAGTCTGACGAGTCCACATTTCAAATTGTTTTTGGAAATCATGGACGTCGTGTCCTCTGGGCCAAAGGAAAAGGACTGTCTGGATTGTTATCAGCGCAAAGTTCAAAAGCCAGCATCTCTGATGGTGTGGGGTGTGTTAGTGCCCATGGCATGGGTAACAGACACATCTGTGAAGGCACCATTAATGCTGAAAGGTACATACAGGTTTTGGAGCAACAAATGCTGCCATCCAAGCAACGTCTTTTTCAGGGACGTCCTGCTTATTTCAGCAAGACGATGCCAAGCCACATTCTGCACATGTTACAACAGCGTGGCTTCATAGTAAAAGAGTGCGGGTACTAGACTGGCCTGCCTGCAGTCCAGACCTGTCTCCCATTGAAAATGTGTGGCGCATTATGAAGCGCAAAATACGACAACAGAGACCCCGGACTGTTGAGCAGCTGAAGTGGTACATCAAGCAAGAATGGGAAAAAATTCCACCTTCAAAGCTTCAACAATTAGTGTCCTTAATTCCCAAACACCTTTTGAGTGTTGTTAAAAGGAAAGGTGATGTAACACAGTGGTAAACACGCCCCTGTCCCAACTTCTTTGAAATGTGTTGCAGGCATGAAATTCAAAATGAGTGAATATTTGCAAAAAACAATAAAGTTTATCTGTTTCAACATTAAACATCTTGTCTTTGTAGTGTATTCAATTGAATATAGGTTGAAAAGGATTTGCAAATCATCGTATTCTGTTTTTATTTATGTTTTACACAATGTTCCAACTTCATTGAAATTGGGGTTGTATGTGGAAGTGGATAAAAATGATATAATAATCAACATATGAAACTGACCAATCAAATTCTGCTTCCTTTTTCTAATAAGTGATAAAAAAATAAATTTTTTATGTATTTTTTATCATGTATTAGAAAAAAGAAGCAGGATACATAATACATGATATGATGCATACATTAACTTATTATTTACTTTTTTATTAATGAATGGCTTTGTTTGCATCTCATTGAGTGAATTATGCAGAAAAAATAATATCGGTTTCTGGAGACACATATAGCACAACAAAATGTTGAAATTTACAGCTAGAACTACTGAAGAGTCGTGAATCACCCATAAACATAATTAATCCTCTGCAAAACTGGAAAGCGAACCTATGGGTCCTTAAGGCCTACATCACACCATGCTCTCGTTAACTGATAACTAAATAGGTCCATATTCACTAGTGTTCAGCCTGCAGATATTACTGTCCCATAAGGGAGTGCTTTGATGCTCACATGGCATGTCCAAGTATAGCATAATGACTCATTTATACAGCAGATATTCTGCCACATAATAATTATATAATCCAGCACATGTTCCCCTCGCTTACCGTGGTAGACATTTGTCAAATCCCTGGATTTCCACGCAGAGCTTTCAAAGTAATTAATTCAATGTGGTGATTAAAACACTTCGTAATGGTCATGCTGACTGTACCATGATTAATTTGTTGTGTGTTTTTTTTTCCCTTCTCCATTTTCTATTCTTTTGCCATTCCCCATCCCCGATAAAATTATCTACTTAAGGCAAGACAATTAATCTTGTTGACAAAAGATAGCACAAGTGCGATGCAAGTCACTAATTTCTAATTACTGGGCTGTAACTATGTAAAAATCACTTTGATGGACTCAAATGCAGTGGAAAGAAAACTCTACTGTAAATTAACCTAAGCAGCTCCCTCTGAAAGGAAAAGTTTAGGGCATGGGAAGAGGAATAGAGGGGCAAGATAAACACCAATTTTGATGACTTGCATTGACAGATATCGATCTCTAACAATCTCTGCAAGGTGGAGATAAGCCTTTATTGGCTGTCATGCTGTCATCCAGGTGGATGGTTACATCTTTCTCTGCACTTGATCCCCTCATCTGAAAAGGCCCTTGCGAGACGCCGCCTATGCTGCTTTTTCTTAGCAAACACTTATGACTTCTGCGAAAAATGGTGAGTGCTTTTAGTAGCCTCCGGCTCTTTTGCTTGCACAATTAAGTGCAACTTTCATCCCTTCAGCTCACATTTTTTCTGAATTAAACATGTAATTACATAGAAGACCTTCAGCTGTAGCAATTTTCCAAGAATGTCTCTCTGGGTCACCAGTGCTTGATGCAATTGAGTCCTGTTGCAGCCCTAACAGATATAAGCATGGAGTTGTTTTGTAAGGGGTCACTGGGGATGCAGGAGAGCATTTTAAGTTGAGGCTGCTGCAATTGCAAGCACCATATACGTGACGTAGAACATACTCATACAAAACACTATATAAATTAAGGATCCTTTGGCTGGAAAGACTCAACAAGTTCTGAATCCCATACAGATATCTGATATATGGCAATATATGGATTTCAAATACAACCCCATTTCCAGAGAAGTTGTGATGCTGTGCAGAATGTAAATTAAAATAGAATGCAATGATTTGCAAATCATGTAAACCATATTTTTAAAGGAAAATACTACAAAAACAACATAGCAAATGATGAAACTAAGAAATTGTATTGTTTTTTTTGTTTTTTTTTTATTTGCTCATTTTGAATTTGATGCCAGCAACATGTTCCAAAAAAGCTGGGACAGGGGCATGTTTACTACTTATCACCTCTTCTTTTAACAAAAGTAAATGTTTTCCTGTTCTTGCTTGATATAGGATTTCGGGCTGCTCAATTGCAGTTCGGGGGCTCCTTTGTCGTATTTTTCATTTCTTAATGCACCAAATGATTAGCACACAGACTTTTTAAATACGGAGCTATGCTGTTGAAATGCATGCAGAAAGTGGTTTGGAATTGCCTTGCTGAAATAAGAAGGGCTTCCCTGAAAAAGACAATGTCTGGATGGCAGTGTTTATTGCCAAAACACGTATATATTGTTCAGCATTAACTGTGCCTTCACAGATTTTTTTTTTACGGCATTTGGCTGACGCTCTTATCTAGAGCAACTTACAGCTTGATCAGTTTACACAGGTAGGCGAAGGTGGTGTTAGGAGTCTTGCCCAAGGACTCTTATTGGTATAGTGTAGGGTGTTTGCCCAGGTGGGGATTGAACCCCAGTCTAGAGTGTAGAAGGCAGCGGTGTTACCCACTACACTATCCCAACCACCACAGATATGCCAGTCACCCATGCCATGTGCACAAATGAACCCCTATACCATTATGAATACTGGCTTTTCAACTGTGCACTGAAAACAAGGTGAAAAAAATGGTCTTTGGCCTGGAGGACACAATGTCCACGATTTCTAAAAAGAATTTCAAATGTTGATTTGTCGGACCACAGGGCACTTTTCCACTTCCTCTCAGTCCATTTGAAATGGGCTCAGGCCCAGAGAAGGTGGCAGCATTTCTGGATCCTGTTTATATACAGCTTCCTCTTAGGAAGCTCTTTTAGAGTTTTAACTTGTATTTATTGATGCAGGCTAACATTAGGCAGCTAAGGGATCAATCTGCTCTCTCTCATTAGGAATAACTGTTGTAGAACTCCCGTCAGCTAAACAATCAGGAAATCATGCTGCTCTCTCTCATTAGGAATAGATTTGTAGGGCTAACATTAGCTAGCCGATCTCCCAGCTGAAAAAAAAACAGCACAGACCGGCATTAATTCCATGCTAGTCTAAATCAGGTTAATGGTCTGGTATTGGTTTATATGGTCACCCAGCGTTGTCATAACAGTATTCAAAACACAACATACGCTGGTTTAACTGACCAGCTATGCTGTATTATGGCTAATAATAGTTAGCTGATCTGGTTAGAATTAGCCACTGTAGGGCTAATGTTAGCTGGCTGATTTAGAGGATAACTATGCTGTCTTCCATTAAAAATAGTTGTAAAGCAGAGGAACAGCTACTTTTTAGGCTATGTAGTTGATCTGGAGGATCATTCAGATCGGTTTCTTTAGCAATAGTTCTTGTTAATTGTAATGTTAGCATGCTGATCTGTAGGACCACTCTTCTCTCTCTCTGGTTAGTAATAGCAATTGCATGGCTAGCTATCTAAGATCATTTTACTGTCTCTTGTGAGAAACAGCTGTTTTAAGGTTAATGTTAACTTACTGCTAGCTGTTTTAGGGCTAACATGGAGGACCAATCCCTGTAAGAGTGGTGACGTTAGCTAGCTCATTGGGAGAATCCCTCTGTTCTCTCTCATTAGGAAAAGCTTTTGTAGGGCTAAAGTTAGCTAGCTGATCTCGAAGATCTCACAGACAGCTATTGTTAGGAATAGCTGTGATATGATTAACATTAGCTAGCTAAACATGAGGACCATTTTGCCCTCTCTTGTTACCCTGTTGAAGGACTCATGTTAGCTATATCACTCTGCTTAATCTCTTTAGGAACAGCTTTGTAAGGCTCACATGGGAGAATCACTCTCCTCTCACCTCTTAAAATAAAAACACAAATGCAGTATCCTACATCAGGCACACAGGTCAATGCTGTTGTATTTTAGTATTGTTTTTTAGCAGGTGCAGTTAAGAGGTCATGAAAGCAGGAGGGTGCCAAAGCATCCTCACCAAGCTTCCCACAACCCATGCAGTAATTGTTAATATGCATTGTGCGAAAATTTGATTGGATTGCTCTTGGATAAGTGTGTTTGGCATAGATGTAGAAATCAAAGGGAATATCAAACGACAGCTGGGTACTGTATCAGGATTAGAGATCATATGATAGGAGAGAGGTCATTTTGACCTTGCTCAGATATAAAGATACACCCCTGTCTAATGCCAAATGTAAAGGCGCACTACTACACAGTAATACAGCTGCTAGTGAAAAGATCAAAGGTCAAGGTAATAAGTAAGGGCTTGTTTTGTTATGCAGTCAGCCTTTTTTCTTTCATCTTTTTTGTTTCTTAATTTTCGATTCAAGCCCAATTTTTTTTCTGAATCTCTTTGAATGAACAGTTTCTTTCGGGATTTTTCTGAATCTCTTTGAATAAACATGTTGTCTATGAATATTTAATTCCAAATGCAAATAATTAGGAATTAAAAACTAATAGGGGCCAGATAGTATTATGTCAGGCATACATCAGTAATAATATGGCAAAACATCTGCCTTAAAAAGGTCTGTTTACCGTAAAGCATATCTGTGCATAAGTTTAGAACACACAGAACTAGTTATTGCGATTGTGTATTACCTATACAAAGCTATGACCCGATATTCATTTAATTGTATTATTATGATCATTGTTTATATTTAAAGTAATAGTAGTGGTGGTAGTAGTACAGCATCAATACTAGCAATAACACTTTACAAAAGCATTCCGAACATCAAACAACAAACATATATATACATATATACAAACTATTTAGGCTCAGTTGGTTTACACTCACCGGCCACTTTATTAGGTACAATTGCTTGTTAAGACCAATAGCTAATCAGCCAATCACATGGATGCAACTCAATGCATTTAGGCATGTAGAGGTGGTCAAGACAACTTGCTGAATTGCAGACCGAGCATCAGAATGGGGAAGAAAGGTGATTTAAGTGACTTTGAATGTGGCGTGGTTGTTGGTGCCAGGCGTGCTGGTCTGACTAATTCAGAAACTGCTGATCTACCGGGATTTTCACACACAACCATCTCTAGGGTTTACAGAGAACGGTCCGAAAAAGAGAAAATGAGCGGCAGTTGTGTCGACAAAAATGCCTTGTTGATGTGAGAGGTCAGAGGAGAATGGACAGACTTTTTCGAGATGATAGAAAGGCAACAGTAACTCAAATAACCAACCAAAATCTCACGAAGAATTAAGGCAGTTCTGAAGGCAAAAGGGGGTCCAAGCATTTACTAGCAAGGTGTACCTAATAAAGTGGCTGGTGCCTGTATATATATATATATATATATATATATATATATATATATATATATATATATATATATATATATATATATATATATATATATATATATAACTGAGCCTAAATAATACCAACTGAGCCCAAATTTACCCCTGTAGAATAAGAGTAATAACTTTCCTTACATAGCAGTGTTCAATTACAGAAGCTTAAAAGTCTTTATGTCACAAAAATTTCATTACAACCACCCAAAGCCAACATGCTGTAAAAATTAAAAAACACCAACCCAGCAGAATCTCAGCTTATATAGTTAAAGATGCTCCTTGCTTGGTTCCTCTAGCCCTTGGTAATTGTTAGCCACCCTACTACTTGTTAATGATTCATTTTTGTTTCATCAAAGCAATACATCTAAAAGGCCTAATTATCGTCCTGAACACTGCATGCCCAAGACTGCCTTTTCTGCAGTCACTCACATGTATGATGCCAATTCATTTTCTCATCATTATTTTTTCTCTAAAAGTAGTTTATTTAGAAAATGTTCATGGAGTTGTGAATCATCAAATCCCCCCTTGATGAGGTTTGTGTAGTTGCCATAGGTCTGTCCTAGTTCTTGTTGCCATTCTACACTTTTTTGCATGCACTTAATCTTTATATCTAGCAATTACTGTTGTTTTACTTGATTTATATGCAATAACATAATTACATAATTAGTTACTTGAAAGGAAATATCCCTATTTATTCATAAGTTCTGCATAATCAAAGGGACAGGATGCAAAGTCCTTTAGAGTGGTTTGATGTGAAACGCTCTGTTCTAGATAATCAAAATAGAAAGTCAGAATTGTTTGTAGTGGTGATGATAGTAACCAGACATCTACAGGGAGTAGTGTCTCCCTCACAGAAAGCTATTACATGAAAGGGTTATAAATGTGCTGCATTTTACCATATAGATTTTTTTATGACAATTCTGACATAAGGTTTTGGCCCAAAATATATTCATAAATTCATGGGAGAGTGGTAGTACCCAAAGAAATTGTCTTTTACTATGATCAACTTTGAATATAAAATTCAGAATATGTGTAGGTTCACTGGTCATTTAGGATTGTAAAATAAAGTGTCTCTATGCAGTTCCTTTTCCCTTTTTCACTACCACTGTGCAAATAAAAAATTAAAAAAAGTCTGTTTCTCCACAGTGAACCACTTCAAGGATTCAATTATGAACACAAAAATTGGTGGAATTCCTTTTAGTAGGAAAATTCATATTTAAGTTCATAGATGAACTTTCAGCTATTTTCACTTTCAGCAAAATCACAAACACAAAACACTGACTTTTTATGTTTTATGAATTAACAAAAGTCAAAGCATACCTTCTATTCTACTCACAAATTTCCTCCATTTACCTCTGCTTGAGCTGTGAGTTATTATTATTATTAAATTACATTATACTTTTCTTATCTCTAATTTTGATAAATTTGCCATCTAAGCGGGTATGTGCACAGATAGACCCCTAGGAGGGCTTGAGCCCCAGCCCTTTTGCTCTCAGACTGTACAGATGTCATCTTGGTAGGCATGTATAATAGTTGTGTTTTTATGGCCAGTCTTCATGATCTGTTTCAGTGATACTCATTTCTATCCTGGGAATCAGTGGTGGACAAAGTACACAATTCATTTACTTGAGTTTAAGTAGAGATTCCCAGGGTAAAACATTACCGTAGTAAAAGTAGAAGTCCTTACTCTAGACCTCAACTTGAGTAAAAGTACAAAAGTATTTGCCTTCAAATGTACTTAAGTATCAAAAGTACTAAAAGATTAATTATGACTCTAATGTACTGTTTTCATATTTGTAACAAGACTTGCTTCATGAACTCAGTTTAGGTGAAAATACTCCAGCGTCTCTCTTGGTAAACCAGTCTTTTAATAAAATGTCATTAACTAGTTATTAACGCTGACGTCTATTAAAATGATGTGATTGTGAGACACAAAACACTGAAAGCAAACAGTTTCCATCAGGGAGAACCGAGTGGCTCTGAAATCACTTTTACAAACAAGCAAAGTTTCAGTTTAAGATTACTTTGTAACTTAGTTACAAGTTGAATAAAACTTGCTTTAAACTCAGGATCACAAATAAGTTTTCCTTTACTGTGTTGATCTGTAGGTCTCTGTTCATAAACATAAACTAACTGAAACTAATTTACTATAAAATGAAAGTGTTTGTATGAATTCAGAAAAAAAGAAACATGCCAGTCACGACTGCATATGTGTACATATTTCTATATTGTGGTCTATTTACACAAAGTTAGGTTAGTTCATCATTTAGGTCGACGTATGTATTTTTACGCTGCTGCGCTGACGTTGAACCATGTGCTTGCACTGGGTCGGTATGACCAACAGGTCAAAACAAGCTCAGAACAAAGTGACCACTGTTACATTTTTATACACACAAAAACCAAAAGGAATGACAGATTTTGAACAATGTAGTGTAATTAAAAGTGAGATATTTGACTTTGAAATGTAATGAAGTGAAAATAAAAATGGAAATACTTAAGTAAAGTACAGATACACGAAAAAACTACAGTAACTAATTACATTTACTTAGTTACTGTCCACCACTGCTGGGAATAGAACTCATGGTTCGGCTCCAAATCCACAGGCTTCATTGCTCTTGGGCGCCCCTCTGGTGTAGCTCCTGGTGCCTGTGGAGATTTCTCCTCCCTGACTCCAACTTGTCACGATACATGCATCACCAAAGAGCTGGAAATCCTCTGTAAGGATGAGTCATCTTCCATAATGTGTTTTTTTTGAACAACAACCAAACATAATGTGAGTAGTAAAGGGTGCTGACAGTGTTTTAAGCCAAGGGTTCAAGTCCCTGTTCAGGTGGTAATGCAGATGTTTTAGGTTTCCTTTACATTCAGTTTTTGCTGCCTCAAAAGAATTAAAACTTGAAACTACCCCAGATAGCCAGCTGAAACTTGTCTTTCATTCTGTGTCCTTTATCCGCTGGCATTAGTAAGCAACTGGAGGTTCTACTGAGAAAGGTTTTCTTTTTCTAGCATCACTTCTGGTCTCATTTTGCATCTCAAATGCAAGTACATGTTAAAAAGATCTAGGCTGAACCCCAAGCTCTTAATGTAGGCTTGAATTGGCCTGGAATACCACCGTGGAGGCATTTTTCAACCGGGGCCATAGGAAGCTCATTCATGGGACGCATAATGCAAAGCTCTTCTTCTCATTTCAATTACTATTAGACTTTACAATGACCTGAGGTCAGGGATTTATACATTTGTGTAGCTTCACACTAAAGAACTTATTGGAGATACTTTGAAGAGAGTCTTCAATGTTTGCAACTTTAAATGAATTGAGGTCACTCAAAGGTGCAACTTTGAAGGACTTGAATTAAGGGGACTCAAAGGTGTAAAGTGTTCATTGGTGCTTTCCTTTCATGCCTACACAAGATCGCTTCACCGCCAGTGCTGAACAAATGCCACTCACAGCAAGTTAATTTGGATAAAACTCAAAACTCTGCAAATTATGAAGCAAATTACAGCTAAAAGAAGCTCCTCACTGAAATCTTCATTTACCAAACTTGTTAAACGTAAGAAAGCATCTTTTTCTGGAACATTTGGAACAGTTTCTCCCTTGCTTGCATCCCTGGACTGCAGATTGTAGCACGTCACCTCAGTGCAATTACAAACGCGCCCCATTTCTTTGTCACAGCGAGAGACAGCATCCATCTCGTTCATTATTCCGAATCGGCGCAGAAGAAACCAAAAGTGGGCCTTTCCAACAAGCCGCAGCAGTTTGTCTCAGAGGGAGTCCTCCGAAAAACTCTGCCATTTTCCTGCCTCAAGTGCTTTTCAGCTCTTCCTGATCCATCATGAAAAAATGAGGGAAGAGATAAATATGCCTTGCTTGTTTTGGAGAGAGTCTGATAAATGTAACCTAGATACACTGTCAAGTCAGTGGATGCTAAGTTCTGTCTTATCTTTATCTAATCTTCAATATACCTTGTTATTGTGCTGCTTTACTTTTTAATATAGTTACAGCATATGTTTAATTACATAATAAGTAGGATATATTATTACTATAATCAAATTAATTCCATTTACATTCTGTTTACATTATATAGCAACAGATTTAAGACTGCACTGTTTGTTTCAATGACAAAACCGATTGCAAATTATGGCAGAAATATTAAGGAAGGTGAGAAATGAGTAAAGAAATGATAAATAACAAATGTGTTGCTGATTACTGCGAAATAATGAATCATTTGATTGTAGTATAAAAGTTCTTTTTTAAGCATTCATTACATTGTCCTCTATAGAACTAATAGCAATTCTATTGCAGCTAAAACTTTCCAGTGTTCTTCAGATTTGATCATAATGTTTTCATCAATAATACACTGAGACCAATACCTACTGACATTTGTAATACACTCCTTTTCTCCTGTAGTGAAAACCTGGCCCCATCTACAGCGCAACAGTCCACTCAACTATGCATTCTGATTACCTCAGCAAGCGGCAAACCACACAAACACTGATAGAGCCCTATTCCAGAGTGCATTAGTCTTCCCTGTAAAAATGTGAAGAGCTTGCCTTCATTTCTACAGTATTGATTTTATGCTCCGACACTTTCCCAGCCTGCTCATATTCTGGGTTTGCCTCTAACCAACAAACTACACTATACAACTTCATCAACCACACCAGCCTAGACACAAACACAAGATGTGAGCTTGTAGATATGTCCCATACGTATTACTATATTAGGGATGGGGGTTGGGTCAATTCTCAGATTCATTGTGATGCAGATGTGGACGATTCTGAATCGATCCACAAATGTCAAAACTCGATTTTCTTCATTTTAATTGAAAATGTAATGTTGACGGAATGCAAAAGGCGGAATTTTGCAAAATGTGCCCGTACAGTCTGTGGCAGCGCATTACATTAAAAGCTAGTGCAGGGGTTGGCAACCCAAAGGTTAATAAGAGTCAATTTGTCCTTTCAACAAAAATCAAACCACAACATTTTGAGTCCATTTTACCCATTTGAGTCTACATGTGTCTCAGTACATGCTAATGTCCTAGAATAGACTAAAAATATAATACAAACCTTACAAGAAGAAGAAACTGACTTCAATTTCACAAGTTTTTTAGTGTTTGACAGTTTCTTCACAACCAGCTGGAGTGGTTAAAAATGCAATTAAGTCTGTCTCCAAATTATGGATGTTTGTCTTAAATCTTTTCTATGCCTTTTCATTAGCACCTAGCTAGGTGAACTAGCAGTTATAGGCTACATTATTTCCAGCATTAAGATCATTTATTGTTGAAGCTGTGTGTTTGAACGATCAGCAGAGCTTTATTTTACTGCAAATGAGGATTATTATATTTTTACCTAAAAATCTAACTCTGATGTGGAGCCACATCATGCCAGTAAAAGAACTGCAGTTTGCCAACCCCTGAGCTAATGTTAGTATATGGAAGCACTTTGGCTTCTGTGGAGCATATCACATGTTTCCGCCTGGTTGCAGTTGCTGCCAACTAGAAGACCAATTAATTGATTAAGAGATGTCTTCCACCCAAAACAAAAAAAATGACAAAGAACTTTTATTGCTAAGGATTTGCATCCATACTCAGCTGTTGAGAACCAGGGCTTTCGCGTTATGTTGCACACTTTGGAGCTGAGAGACAGCGTCCCATCTTGAAGATATTTTACTGACAATGAGACCAAAACCGAAGTTATGAAATCACTGAAGAAAACAGGTAGGATAGCTGTAATCTGCTGTGTGGACACCCACTGCCACAGCATCTTATTGCCATTATCTATGGCAGCCTGCGTCTCATACTCCAAAAAAGAGCAGTGAATGAGAGGCTTCCAGTTGACTTGCCACATCATTTCCATTTGATTTATTAATAAAAGATATTGGAAGTAAATTCATTGCAGATCATTAAAGATACTTTGCTTTCATGTCTATCTATCTATCTATCTATCTATCTATATATATATATATATATATATAGCGTGTACAATAAGTATTGAACCTGTCACCAATTTTCAATGTAAATATATTTCTAAAGGTGCTATTGACATTAAATTCTCACCAGATGTCGGTAACAACCCATCCAACTCACATATGCAGAAGAAATCAAACAAAAGATGTCGATAAATTAAGTTATGTGTAATAATGAGAAATGGCACAGGGGAAATGTATTGAACATACTTACTGAAATTGATTTAATTCCTTGTACAAAAGCCTTTGTTGGTGATGACAGCTTCAAGACACCTCTTGTATGGAGAAACTAGACACATGCATTGCTCAGGTGTGATTTTGGCCCATTCTTCAACACAAACACTCTTCAAATCCTCAAGGTTCCATGGGCTCCTTCTATGAACTCTGAGCTTTAGTTCCTTCCATAGATTTTCAATTGGATTCAGGTCAGGTGATTGGCTGGGCCATTCTAGCAGCTTTATTTTCTATCTCTGAAACAAATTGAGATTTTCCTTGGCTGTGTTTTTGGGATCATTGTCTTGCTGAAATCTCCACCCTCGTTTCATCTTCATCATCCTGGCAGATGGCAGCAGATTTTTATCAAGAATGTCTCGATACAGTTGTCCATTCATCCTTCCTTCAATTATATAAAGCATGATAGTGCTGTATGCTGAAAAACAGCTCCACACCATGATGTTCCCACCTCCAAACTTCACTGTTGATATGGTGCTTTTATTGTTGAGCAACCTTCAAACACACTTCAGCATGGTTTTTCTTCAGCAGTGGAGTCTTGCCTGGTGAGCATGCATACAGGCCATGGTGGTTGAATGCATTAATTATTGTTTTCTTTAAAAGAATTGTACCTGCTGCTTCCAGGTCTTTCTGTAGCTCCCCAACTTGTGGTCCTTGGCTCTTGGACAACTCTTCTGATAATTATTTTCACTTCTCTGTCTGAAATCTTGTGGGGAGCACCTGGGAATGGCTGGTTTATGGTGAAATGATGTTCTTTCCAATTCCGAATTATGGCCCCAACAGTGCTCACTGGAACCTTCAGTAGTTTAGAAATTCTAGGTTGCGAAGGTCTTAATGGGTTTTACCCATCATGAGATGTTTCTTGTTATAGGCCACTTTTTATAGGCCATCAGTTGAACTAGCTGATATTAATTTGCACTAAGTGGCAGGATTGCTTTCTAATTACTGATAGATTGCAGCTGGTGTCATGATGTGGCTTTTTGAACCTCTTTCTTCATGTGTTCAATATTTTTTCTCTGTGTCATTTCTCATTATTACACATAATTTATGGACATCTATGGTTTGATTTCTTTGCATGTGTGGATTGGATGGGTTGTTATGAACATCTGATGAGTCAATAGCACCTTTAGAAATATATTTACTTAGAAAATTGGTGACGTGTTCAACACTTATTTTACCTGGTATGGGTGTGTGTGTGTGTCTGTGTGTGTGGATGTAATGATATATTCAACCCCAATTCCAATGAAGTTGGGACGTTGTGTAAAACATAAATAAAAACAGAATATGATGATTTGCAAATCCTTTTCAACCTATATATAATTGAATACACTACAAAGACAAGATATTTAATGTTCAAACGGATAAACTTTATTGTTCTTTGCAAATATTCACTCATTTTGAATTTGATGCCTGGAACACGTTCCAAAGAAGTCGGGACAGGTGCAACAAAAGCCTGGGAAAGTTGAGGAATGCTCAATAAACACCTGTTTGGAACATTCCACAGGTGAACAGGTTAATTGGAAACAGGTGAGTGTCATGATTGGTTATTAAGGGAGCATCCCTGAAAGGCTCAGTCGTTCACAAACAAGGATGGGGCAAGGTTCACCACTTTGTGAGCAACTGCGTGAGCAAATAGTCCAACAGTTTAAGAACGTTTCTCAAAGTGCAATTGCAAGGAATTTAGGGATTTCATCACCAATAGTCCATAATATCATCAAAAGATTCAGTGAATCTGGAGAAATCTCTGCAAGTGAGCGGCAAGGCAGAAAACCAACATTGAATGCCTGTGACCTTCGATCCCTCAGGTGGCACTGCATTAAAAACCGACATCATCCTGTAACGGATATTAACCACATGGGCTCAGGAACACTTCAGAAAACCACTGTCAGTGAACACAGTTCGTCGCTCCATCTACAAGTGCAAGCTAAAACTCTGCCATGCAAAGCGAAAGCCAGATATCAACAACACCCAGAAACGGCGCCAGCTTCTCTGGGCCCGAGCTCATCTGAGATGGACTGATGCAAAGTGGAAAAGTATCCTGTGGTCTGATGAGTCTACATTTCAAATTGTTTTTGGAAATCATGGACGTCGTGTCCTCTGGGCCAAAGAGGAAAAGGACTGTCTGGATTGTTATCAGTGCAAAGTTCAAAAGCCAGCATCTCTGATGGTATGGGGGTGTGTTAGTGCCCATGTCATGGGTAGCTTGCACATCTGTGAAGGCACCATTAATGCTGAAAGGTACATACAGGTTTTGGAGCAACATATGCTGCCATCCAAGCAACGTCTTTTTCAGGGACGTCCTGCTTATTTCAGCAAGACAATGCCAAGCCACATTCTGCACGTGTTACAACAGGGTGGCTTCGTAGTAAAAGAGTGGGGTACTAGACTGGCCTGTCTACAGTCCAGACCTGTCTCCCATTTAAAATGTGTGGCGCATTATGAAGTGCAAAATATGAATATGAATGGGAAAGAATTCCACCTACAAAGCTTCAACAATTAATGTCCTCAGTTCCCAAACGCTTACTGAGTGTTAAAAGGAAAGGTGATGTAACACAGTGGTAAACATGCCCCTGTCCCAACTTCTTTGGAATGTGTTGCAGGCATCAAATTCAAAATGAGTGAATATTTGCAAAAAACAATAAAGTTTATCCGTTAGAACATTAAATATCTTGTCTTTGTAGTGTATTCAATTGAATATAGGTTGAAAAGGATTTGCAAATCATTGTATTCTGTTTTTATTTATGTTTTACACAACGTCCCAACTTCATTGAATTGGGGTTGTACCATATGTATTACAAATATGCTTTTTAGAAGTGTTTCTGAGTCCATGCATTGATTCCACTCCAGAGTCATATCTGTTTTTAATGTAGTGCCACCTGAGGACCTGAAGATTACTGGCTGCCAATATTTGTTTTCAGTCTTGTCTCTTGCATACAGAGATTTCTCCAGATTCTCTGAATCTTTTAATGATATCATGTACCATAGATGATAAAATCCCCAAGTTCTTTACTATTTTATGTTGAGAAATGTTACTTTTGGAGTAACTTCTGGGATAGGCCCCAGCACCCTCCTCCCACTCCCCAATGCAACCAAGAAGAATAAATTACTTCATGTGTTGTTCAAATGAGTTCATGTGTGCATGTGTGATTTGCACTTCACTGCGTATAAAATATAGATAGTTCTTTATTTTCTGTGCACAACAAACTTACCCCTTGAGAGCTGAAGAATGTGGCCATTTGAGAGAAAAGAGCGAATGCTAACCGAGCTCAGTCTGACTTTTGATACCTTGATATCTGGTATTCCAAAATTCAAAGTTGCATCATAAGTGCATCAACAGGCCCGGGACACATTGCCTCCTGCTAATAAATCCATGTCAGTGCATAGTGGGATGTTATGATAGGCTGTTAGTGGGGTGGTATGATGGAGCTCCCGCACGCTCACATGCTCATGCACTCGGCATGTCCCCAGGGCACTGACGAAAGAACTAATGTGGAGCTAGAAAGCTGATGCTTGGACATTTTAGGAGAAAGAAGTGGAAGAGCT
The DNA here is from genome assembly GCF_015220715.1 of Pygocentrus nattereri. Classification (NCBI taxonomy): domain Eukaryota; kingdom Metazoa; phylum Chordata; class Actinopteri; order Characiformes; family Serrasalmidae; genus Pygocentrus; species Pygocentrus nattereri. The sequence goes on from NC_051222.1 coordinate 24,014,048, forward strand.
GAACTGTTTCCTCTGGCAAAATGTCCATACCCAGAGGTGGGTACAGTGGCTCAAACTCACAGTCAACATCTTGTTTGTGTCGCAAATTACATAACAGTACATGCGTAGGGGTGCACTTTTATTGTTACTCTGATGAAACAACTGGGGGGCAAATCTGGGAGCAGATTTTGTTAAGTTAAGAGGCATTGGGCTAAAGTTTCTAAAAGTGTTGCTGTTGGGATATTTTGTAAAACAGGCTTAAAAACAATGTTTAAATTGAGAGAGGGTATTGTATTGATAGAAACCCTTTTATAACCTTTGCAGAAAAGAACAGCTTTGCATGTGAAGCCATTACCACTAATTTATGATAGAAAGCAAAGCATACCCTCCTCTCTGATTCACAGATACAGGGTATAGGACAGCATGAACTGAAAGGCATGCTGGGTCCATATCCTGAAAGGGAAATCAATGGAACAGATAGCGGATGTGTAGGGGAGAGCGAGCAGGATTAAGTGAATGCATGTAGAGCAAGTGAGTGGTGATGTCCAGGAGATGTTTTTTTTTAAAGCAGAGACAGCAGGGTCCAGTAATGAATACAAATTGCACACTTTCAAGTGCCCACTCCAGCTCTGAGAGAGCATTATGCACTCTGAATTTTCAGGTGGGCTGAAATTTCTAATCAAGGAAAGAATGAATATCTCTCTCTCTCTCTCTCTCTCTCTCTCTCTCTCTCTCTCTCTCTCTTTCTCTGTCTTCTGCCTCTTTTCATGGCCAACATGTTGATTTGCAGATTGCATTATTATGGCAATGACTTAGTCATGATATTTAATTAGAATCCTGTTTACAGAACAGTGCATTACTCACTGCTCACAGGTAGAACTGAGCGCCAAATCATAAGCTGTAAACTACATGGTAGAAAAATGCCCTTGTAGCAAAACTAAGAACTCAAGCCTTATCCAAAATATTTCCCAACCAAATTAGAGTCAGGGTGCTGAGGTTTATTTTTCACTGCTTGGGGCATTCGGTTGAAACCTGAGTACAGTCCAGAAAACTCATCTCTACCTTCTTCAGAATACACATACGAAAAAGGATTTCTTTTGCAATGCCATTGAAAAAAATGCTTTTGCTTTCCAACAGACCTTTTCAATGAATTGTTTCTTGAAGAACCAGTTTCGTGAAACCAATATAAAGTTTCTAGAGATTCTAAGAATAACTTGCAAATTACAAGAGGAGTCATTTACCCTTTATAACCTAAGTCTAAAAGTGGCATATCTTTGTATTATTGAATGGAACTTTATTACACTTCCATAATTACACTTCCATCGAATTTTAGCACAAACTGTCAGCTTCTCAGTAAAACCAATTAGCAATGCAATGTTTCCATGTTTAAAATAAAAATAACAGGCAAATGCAAAATCCTAAAATCCCAGTCATTTCTCATATTTTTACTGTAAACAATGAAGATATACAGAGCAAAACAAATTGAATAATTGATCCATACAAAAAACACTTCCTCAACTTAAAAGTCGCTAGAAGACATTTTAGACAATTATATGCTTACAACTTTGTGACAGTAGTTTGGGAAAGCCCTCTCCTGTTCCAGCATGACTGTGCCCCAGTGCTCAAAGTGAGGTCCATACTGTATATGAATGTGATGAATTTGATGTGGAGGAACCCCAGTGGCCTGCACAGAGCCACTAGAGTTAACCCGAAGCTTATTTAACACATTTGGGATTAATCAGAACACTGATTGCAAGCCAGGCCATGTCTCAGCCAAAATTAATAGCTGACCTCACAAATGTTCTTTGGACTGAATGGGCGCAATTTGCCACAGACACACTGCATCTTGTGGAAAGTCTGTCCAGAATAAAAGAAGCTGTTATAGCCAGAAAGTGAAGAGGACGTGGGGTTCTCCATATTAATCCAACAAGCTTACATAGTTGTAACACACACAGTTTGTTTGGCTATAGAGTACATCTCATGTGTCTGTGGCCCTGTCATCACTATCTTGTAGTTTTTCAGCACAGATCCTGAAGAAAATCTTGATTTACTGAAAATGTAGCTCTCCTGTTTATTTTGTACTGAATGTGGGGTAGACAGATCTATATTGTTCCATATCCCATATTTTCCCTCCCCTTTAAACTTAAATATTTAAAAAATGTCATACATTTATTTATTTTTGCTTTTAGTGACGATTAAATATTGTTCTTTAGTGAACCAAATATGGTTCTTGTATGGTCAAAGAACCCCTCGTGGCACCTTTTTTGCATCAAGTCTTCACAATAAGTAAACCTCATATCTTTGTTTGTCTTGCATTTTAACACAATGTTTTATTGTAGAGGTCAAGATTTGATTTCATTTGTGATATTTTATGTCCATGCATAGCATAATCCCCCCTCCCCCGCCCCCCTTTTTCATACTGATACCTAGGTGCCTAGTTTCACAAAGGTATTCTGCACTGTATTTAAATCATTAGACCTTAACAAACCTTTAGATAGAACTTCCCTAATCACACAGTGCTACCAAGCTGAGAGAGCTTTCTCCAAGACAAGTGAAGCACCACCACATCTTTTTAAACTGCCACTAACGCAACATCATCATTAAGCTCAACATGCTTGTATGAGAACTGTCAGTTCTATCAGCTAACAGAAGACCATGTTCTTTATCACAAGGCACGGCCATCGCCTCTTTAGGACTCAAATACGTATGGCTGTGGCATCAACAAGGATCAAACTCACATCCTGATGAGAGGGCCATCGCTTAGACCAGGGGTCACCAATCTTATACACAAACGGTCGGTGTGACTGCAGGGTTTCATGCCAACTAAGCATGTGTTCACCTCATGTAACTAATAAGGAATGAGACCAAATAATTAAACAAGTCAAATCAAGGGTTTCTGCTTGATTGGAATAAGAGCCTGCAGCCACACTAGCCCTTTGTAGGTAAGATTGTTGACTCATGGCTTAGATGGCTGTGCTACTTTGAAGCCTGATAATTTTTTTGTGGATGAACAATGAAACATGTATGAATTGTCATAATTATACATAATATCCCAATTAACTGCAATTTTGATGTATTAAATGTAGGATGCTTTGAACATTGTACAAAACCTTAGACTGTACAAAACATGTCAGAGTGCATGACTAGAAAAGATGTAGTTTGCAATAGCTCTTGTATGGAGACATGACCCAGACATAACGGCTGTTCAGTGCAATTTTAGGGTTGGACCCAAGGAACACTGAAATAGAAAAAAAACAAGTGAAGATGTGTACTATGTTGCGAATCTAAGCTAAATTCTTAATAGACTATGTAATTTCATACTAGATAAAGGAGCAGACAGGTCACTGGTTGGACCAGACTCAATGTGAGGGGAACATGGCCCTTCTTATTTCTCCCATTATATCAAAAAACTGCAAAATAGCAGAGGGTCTCCATGATAATTTTGGAAAGTATAGATATGTATCTCATAAAAAAGAAAATCAAAGAAAATCTATCTGTACAAAGGTTTTGGGCTAGCATTATTGCCACTGAATGCTGATTGTAGCATTACTGCTACTGAATGTTAATTGGTTGGTGAGCTGAGCAGCTTATTGGCTGAGTAATGCAATGTGAAAAATGACATATGTAGTTGCACAGTTCATTAATGGTTCAGAAAGTCTCCTTTGTGGCAAAAATGTGTTAATGAGCACGTCCCCAAAACAAGAATCAATTTTAAAAAATTCAGAAATTTAGTGCTATGGTTCCCAATCTGCCATATAAAAGTACCAGCCTAATCATGGGTAGTTGAATTTACCAATTTGTGCAACTAATTGGCCATGGTGTTATCAAAGAGTAGAAAATCTACAAGACAGAGCCCACAAGGAGTGTGAACTTCTAAGTAATTCTCTATCTTTTTTACATACAATGAGGTCAAACACATACGTCCCAGTTTAAAATTACAAAAAAAAAAAATTAAAATCCTGCTTTCATCTTCACATTTAGCAGCTTGGATTCTAAGCTTGATGTAGGATAGATCAAGAAGATGTTCAAAAATTCAAGGGGGGTGGGGGGGTTGGGGGCTGATGGTGTTCCAGCACTATTTTCTAACTACATGCAAATGAGCACATACTGGCTGGACTTTAAAGGAAGAGGCTGCATTCCTCAGATGCATAGTGCCCTGTAGCTTTGGGTGATAATTCCAGGGCATGTTAGACTTCATAATTTAACTGTTTAGTACAGACAGATGGATTTCTACCACCATAGTTGAGCTTTTGCCACTTCCTAACTGAGAACATGCAAACTGAGTGTTTGGATTCATATATTTTAAATTGATAGTTACTAAATTTAACTGGAAATATGAACATACATCATCTAGAAGATGAAGAATAAATTCTTCATTTCATCAAACATGTAGCTGGCTTCAGCACAACTCCAAAAGTGTTTTGCTGCCATCTCGCAGCAACGCTGCTGGCTTATTTCCGGTACCAATGTCTGTTTCACACATGCACAGACTGAGAAATATGAAAGAAATCTGAGTAAGAGTATACATGCACTGATAAATCAGATTACTAGGCTGAAATCCAGCCTCTTTATTCATTTATTAACCAGATTTATAGACCTTACGCCAATCTAAGAAATCTCAGTATGCTGTTTACATGATCATTTGAATAATCAGGTAACTGCAGAAATCTGATTATAATTGGACTATTGAGTGCATGTAAACACACTCACTGAGTGGCCTGGCTTCATATGAAAGCAGGTAGAACAGGTTTTAGCTTGGTATGTAAAGTCACCATGTTAGCTTTACTCACATTAATTTATGTATGTAATGTGGAGGGTTAATACTGCAGGGAAGAAGACGAACAATCAGGGAGGCAAAGCTACAGTTGAACCCAAAGCTCTTAATTAAAATAATATTGCCAAATAATCTCTTATAATTAGGCAAGCAAAAGTCAATAACCAGCCAAAGCTGAATATGAATGTGAACAACACAGCTGACTGGGGAGCAGCGACAGATAGCGCAGTCACCATATTAACCAGCGTTAACTCATTTGTGCAGTGCTAGTTCAACTCTAACTGTCATTACGTCGTTAAGAGCAGAGAAATCCCAAAAGAGTTTTAAGGCTTTGTGCTGAATCTCTTCACAGGTGTGAAAAAAATACTGTGGATAGTGTGGAGTGTTGCTTCATTTGCTTAATTTCAGTTTCTGTTCTTAAAGCAAAATCCCCTTTCTTTTTATTTAGCTCCACAGCTGTGTTCTTTAACTCGCTGTTCAAACGTCTCAGACTTTAGCTGATCACAGCTGACTGGGGCTCGGGAGTTATGACACTGCTGCAGCTGCGAAGCTTTGATAAACGGTATCATTTTGTGCTAGATAAAGGAGAAGACAGTTCACTTGTAGGAGAATAAATGTGAAAGCATAGTAGGTGTAAGGGGAACCTGGCCACTTCCTATTTCTTCCATTATATCAAAAGACTTCAAAACGGCAGCATTGCTCCTGAGTGTTGAAATTGAAATTGGCGAGTTGATCAGCTCATTGACTGAGTAAAGTAGTTTGCGCTCACTGAAGTCATGAATGTACATGAGGCGCTGTAATAACATTCAGAAGTGCTCAAAAATTTAACAGCAGTTTTGAAATATTTTATGCTGGTCTGTCTTCTGAAAATTAGAGTGCTTATATAAAAAAAAAATATTATTTATACATAAAATGTTCAAGCATTTACACACTAGGATTTTGCTGAAAACCTCCATAGGAGCCCATTCATTTTGGACTCACTTGGAAGCGCCCTCTAGTGTCTGAGAAACCTGGAAAATATTACTGAGTGGCAATTCTCCAAACATTCTCTGGTGAAAGCTTACAGGGCTGAACATGGTATCTCCTTATGGAGAAAATCCCACTCTTCAATAAAAAGTCAGCATGCTGGTAAAACCCCAAGTGGGGAAAAACATATGAGTGACATGAACCATGATGTTATTGATGATTTTTTATGTTTTTTTTTTTTGTTGTTTTTTTGACCATTTGCATAACACAGTGTGTCATAACATGCTATAATGAGGTGGGAGACAACAAAACATATATAGCTGGCACATCAAACCATTGATGCACATCATCACTCTGTTCTCTCATGCTGGACAAACTTATGTAAATGTGCTGAGCAGCGACAAATCGATGGCATGGTAAAGGACTGTGTCACGCCCACAGTGAGGGAGAGATTTTTAACACTGGAACACACACTGAGCAGGGGATTTAACAGTTGATAAAAAAACATTTATCATTATGTTAAAGAAAAAGATTACAAAGACAACATATCAAATGTTGAAACTGAGAAATCTTATTGTTTCTTGAAAAATATATGCTCATTTTAAATTTGATGCCAACAACACATTCCAAAAAAGTTGGGACGGTGCATGTTTACCACTGTGTTTCATCACCCCTTCTTCTAACAACACTCTGTAGGCATTTGGGAACTGAGGAGTCCAACTGCTGTAGTTTTGAAAGAGAAATGTTACAATAGCATTGCTACATTTTAAAAGAGTCCGGGTGCTAAACTAAGGGGATCCCAAACTGATGATATATGGTTTCTTCTTTGTGTTTTAGATTTTTAACTTGGATTTGTGGATGCAGCAACAAACTGTTTTCACAGACAGTGTTTTTCAGAAGTGCTCTTGAGCCCATGCAGTGATTTCTTCTACAGAATCATATCTTTTTTTAATGCAGTGCCACCCAGAGATCATGTCCAGTAAATATTGGTTTTTGGCCTTGTCTCTTTCATACAGAGATTTCTCCAGATTCTCTGAATATTTTAATGTTATTATGTACTGGAGATGATGAAAAGCAAAAGCTCTTTGCTATTTTATGTTTATAAAACTTTATTCTCGAATTGTTGCACTATTTGGTCATGCAGTCTTTCACAGAGTGGTGAACTCTTCCACATCTTTACTTCTGAAAGACTTCTGATAGCCTCTTTGGGATGTTCTTTTTATACCTACTCATGTTACTGACCGGTTGCCAATTAACCATTAGGTGTTTTTTTATAGTATTATATAATGTAACCAGCCTTTTGTTGCCCCAATCCCAACTTTTTTTGGAATATGTTGCTGGCTTCAAATGGGCATATATTTTTCAAAAAACAATAAAATTACCCAGTTTAAACATTTGTTATGTTGCCTTTGTACTATTTTCCGTTAAATATACGGTTTAAATAATTTGCACATAATTGCATTTTGTTTTTATTTATATTTTACACAGCTTCTTTTTTTAAATAGGGGTCTATTATTATTATTATTATTATTATTATTACTATTAGTTGTTGCATTGGTCAAAGAATGTTGGAGATGGAGCTGCCGGGTAGAAGGAGAAGAGGTAGACCTCAGAGAAGGTTTATGGATGTAGTGAAGGTGGACATGGAGACGGTTGGTGTAAAAGTAGAGGAGGCAGTGGATAGGGCAAGATGGAGGCAGATGATCCGCTGTGGCGACCCCTAAAGGGAGCAGCCGAAAGAAGAAGATTATTAGCTGTTGCAATCTAGAAATCCCCCCAAAGCCACCCCCCCCCCCGCCCCCCCCCCCCCCCCCCCCCCCCGACCAATAATTTTAAATACATTTTTGAACTGTTAGTATCTTTTTGTTTCTCTCCAAGTCTCTCTTCATGCAAAAAGACAGGAGTGTGGTCTTGTATAACTGGAAATACCTGCCTGGGGGCATTGCGAAGATGGCCGTTATGTGAATAGGCTTTCCTAGACTTTGGCTAGGTGCTGCACAATGCTCTTCTGCAGACTGCTGCTGCTAAGGATGCTGCAAAGGATACGCTCTACATAGCAATGACCCTTTAACTGAGACATACCAAATGTTTTGTGTCTGAAATTTGTGTCTTTAGTTGTGCACTGGAGCTACAAGTCTAATGCAGCTAACAAGGTTTGAAAGATTACACAGCCCAATTAGCATCACACAAAATGGCTACGTCATCACACACTTGCCTCAAACATTGTTGAGTTGTTAAGTAATATTATATTATTAGACACCAGAGCAGAAAGGCACATACAATACTCCTTTTCTCAGTATACATGCACCTCCCATGAGCCTCCCAACCTGTTATTAGTAATTTACTGTAGTTTAATGTACATAAGATACATCACAGTGACATTATACTAATAATATGAAATAGATAAAATGCTCATTTTCACTGTTTGAACAAATATAAGTGTTTTCTGTGGCCATTAGGTTAAGTACATTTTATTTCACCATTAATCTGATTTATGTCATGATTTATAGTGAGCATTATGCCACTGTGATAATCCGTGCTGAAAAACCAGCTTAGATCAGTGTGAATTTCATGTTGGACTAAAAGGATTCATGCTGGTCTGTTGCTGGTTTGTGATGTCACCTAGCATGGTTGTTCTGGTTGACCAGCATCCAGAACACAACTTATGCTGGTTTTGCTGGTGACCAGTCACACTGGTCTATACTTTTTTCTAGCAGGGATGCGCTATGATATTTCACTCAAAACAGTGTTATGACACAACCCAATCTCAGTAAAAATCAGTGTCATCTGAAAAGCAGACTTTATGATATATGATGGTTTTTGTAATAAGCCATTGAAATGTTTATGTAGGCTTATTTGCCATGACAAACTATAGCTTTGTTTAGCTAAGAACAGTAGCAGCAGCAATCTTGAAGCCTGAATTTTGTCCATGCATGTGTCCAGTTTTGTAGATGTTTTATAGCCAGCCAACCAAGCAAGTGTAATTGAGATTACTTAACAACTCAACATGGTTTGCCGAAAGTGTGCCAATGTAGGCCTTTAAGTAATGCTCATTGTCTCAGTGTCACTAATGACCACCTTGTTAGCTGCAAGCTACATGCTGTTAGCCACATTAGCCTTCTAGCCAGTAACAGACTAGCCAGTTCCAGTACAAAGCTCAAGACTTCAGATTAAAATAACAAACTTCAGCCTTTAAACGTGTTGAAACAGGCTTGGGGTGAAAGGAAAATTGTGCCTTTTTTCCAAAACTGTCACCATATAAGAGGGTTTTGGAGCTAGTGTAGCAGAAATTGTGGCCTCTCAGAGTCACTGATCTTAAAAGATGGCTGGGCAAGACAGGGTTGGCCCTAAACGTCACATCTTTTATTCATAGTACACTTATTCACAAGCTGTCACCGTCTTCTCATGTCGCCAGGGCCAATAATATTACACGCCCTCGATCCCAACATGTCTCCAATACCAGCACTCCCTCCGAGCCTTTGACAGAGGAGCCATATCCAAAGTCAATGCAAACACAATCAATCAAATCCGGTGAACAAAGGGCTAAAACGCATTGATCCGCATTATGGCATATCCACAAGCCACGTGAATGGATTGCACTTCAGGACCGAACGGAATGCGAGTCAATTAAAGTTATAGCTCCAGTGATGGCTGGTCCCGTTAAACAATGATCGGTGGCTGCCATTAGGGGGTCTCGGACGCTGTTCGCTTTCTGCTTTGATGTACACGCGTCAGGGCAAGAGCGAGCAGTGGTCGACCATAGAGGTCATTCCCCATTAGCTCTGCAGTGTGATATCTTTCAATAAATGTCAAATAAATTCTTGTGTAAATGAATTTAAAGAAAGCTCTTTAGGACTTCATAAAGAGCTGTGGGGTGTAGAGAGAATTTGATAGTAAACTAATTTTTTTTGACATAGCTTTTCTGTTGATAAACGATCACAGGTTCTTGTCCAAACTTAGCAATGAATCAAATGAGATTAATAAATAAGCAGAGTACCACAACACCCCTGATGTTTTTTAGTTTAATATATAGAGAGAGCCAAATAATCAGTTATTGTAACTGCATTAAAATGTGCAGAAGTGGGTTCTCTGTGGAGGAACTCAGAACCTTAACAATATATGTAAACATGTCTCAGGGGCGCACAAATGTATGCGTGAGTGTATTCAAGAATGCATGTATTTACACCATTCCTAAAAACGTAAAGCTGAGCTACTAAAACTGAGCTACTAAAGGGAAGCATGCGAAGCCTCTAAAGAAGGTCCCATTGGGATCAATATTAAAATATATGCAGTATATATGTACGTGGCGGCAGGGGGGAGGCATATTTATATATTACATAAATGGTTTCATAGGTTGGTCTCCTGTTGCTGCTCAGCTGTCATAATCAGAACGATTGAAATAGATTATAACGCAGGCTAAGTGATACAAAGGCGTTGAAAATAAAGTACTGACAATTGGATCCACAGGCAGCTCCACAAATTTCTGTGAAGACACACCCCATTACTGGCTGAAATTCTGCTAGAGTGAAGATGAAGAGGCAAAGAAACTTGAAATATTTAAAATTGTTAAGCGGTGAAAGATGTAAGTCGATGAAAGCCACAAAATGAAAGATGAAAAAAAGAAGAAAGTCTTTTGTTACATTTTATTTTTTTTTCTTTTAAAAACACAGTTGCCCTGAATGAACCAATGCAAATGCTCCAGAGTGACTTAGAATAAGATCTTCATCACTTAAAAGCTAAAGATGCTTTTTCCTTCACCTGTATTGTCACGTTTTGGGAAATACAAGTTCTGACAGCGACAATATATTTATTATATGTACTGAAAATGCACCAGTAAAGACATAACATGACAGAATTTCCAGTACTATTTCAGAGTACATGAAGCTGTTCTGAGACAAAACCCTACTGGAATTAATTCATTCACTGCTTGGCTCTTTGAAGCTCCATTAACAGTATGACCTGACCTCACCCTGTCCACTGCTGCTCAAAGATGGGTCCGTTTCATGCTCTGTAGTGCCACTGACCGTATAAGGGATGTTAGAAAACTTCACAGCTATAGCATCCAGCTTCCTCTGCATGCCATTCTAAGATCTTTTTCAGAGGCATGTGTGTGTGAGAGAGAGAGCGAGACAGAGAGAGAGAGAGAGAAAATAGAGAGGGCTTAATTGGATAGAGGCAAAAGCAACAGAGACCAATTACCCACGCTCCTGCCGTGCTTTTGAGGCCTGTCAAACCTTTTGTCTTGCGTGTTAGGCTGAAGGTGCGTGGGGGCCAGAGGTGCTCCTCAGTGCGTTGTCATTATGTGCCGTGGAATTCCTTTGCATTTAAATCGAGCTGTCTCCGAAAAAACACTTAAAAAAATGCAAATCATGTTCCTCCTCGAGAGGGTGAGGAATATCAATGTCGGGACCGCCAACAAGTTATAAATCAGTCGCGTTTAAACATCTGATATCAATCGAGAAGTGGGAAAGAGAGTGTTTTCATTAATATCAAAGTAAAATATGATAATGCATGACTACAGAAAACAGTAGTTTTGTTACTGCTGGAAGAAAACCTGCAACGGTAACTTTGTAGAATAAGGATGAATCTTTTCTAAGTTTAGCATAAACTTGTGTGCAAAAGTTTGAGCATGCCAGACATTTTCACTTAGAAGGTCATCAAAACACAATAATTACCATTAATTATGTAATAATTCAAACAATAATTTGGTGATGAACTTTTGCGTACGACTGTATGTGTATGAATGTAATGGAATCTGTCTGCAGGTTCATTTGGGCTGAGCTATATTGGACCCTCTGTCATCAGATGGCTAACGTTTACCTAGCTAACAGCTAACTTAGCAAAAAGGCTATTTAACAACTATCTATGATCAGCCAACAGTTCTTTTTTCAAAAATCTAGCAAGTTTAATCTTCATCTCCTGCTCTTATATATTTTCTATAACGAGGTCACTGAAATGGCCAATCAACTGTCTGTTTAATTAGCTTAGTGACACTTGTGACATCACCATTCTCCTGATATTGTCAAATGTAGAGGATAGACAGGCTCAATAAACAACTAAACCAGAATTTCATAGGACATGCCAGCAAACAATAAGGGTTTCTATGATTTGGATAGCTCCTCTTAGCTAAACATTTAGTGAACAGCAAACTTTAGAGGGACATTCATAAAGACCTAATGACTAGCTGATACCAATAGTCAACTATTGTTAACTATGTTGATGATGTTACATTAATTTGCAGATGAAAGACAAACAGATCCAACTCTGAAAGGGCATTTTATCATTGAGTCAGTGAGAATTTACAAACAACGTGACATCTATGTTGATTATAACAGTTGACTAACATTACAGTCTTGTAAGTTACCAAAGTGGTTTTGTCCCCTGGCTGTGTGTAATATTGCAAATAAGTGTAGCAAACAGGGTTTAATATTCACAAATGTATGTCCATTTGACAGTTAACATTAAATCTTAAGAAGAAGGAATTACATTACGATCTGTCCATGTATTTAATGCATGCAAGATAAAAAAACACAATTATTATCATAATTAAATCACCAGGACGATCCTGTTCTACAGCCAGCCAGCAGGAAAACCAAACCCAGAAAGCGCTCTAGATTATGCCCTCCTATTTTGTAGCTATAGTTCACCCATTTGGAGATTTGAAGGCTTTCCAGCACATAATTCCCAACTCTACATTTTGGAGCATTTCACTCCATAAGCCTCAAGCGCTGTTTGACTCTTAGAAGCACCTTTTTTTCACTTTTTTCCACTGCTGTCCATCTTCATATGATTCACATATGAAAACGGCTACTGTGAAAAGCAACGTGAAAAGTAATGGACTCTATAGGACACAACCTGTTGTATCAACCAACACTAGATTTATAACCCTGCTTCAGATTTTAACAGGCTAATGTCTACTCACACAGCAAGACCCATTAGCTGACCTTGGTTGTTGTTGTAACATCTACAGCTTAAAGCATTATTCTGTTGTGTATTATGTGTATTACTGTATAATTTAATATCTTTGTACCCTGATAATGCACAGCAGTGTAGTGGGCTAGACAGCAGGTTTGTGACTGCTGCTGTTCCACTTGGATTTCTTTTTATATTAATAGTCTATTTGCAGGTTCTTTTCATAGCAAAATGTGCAGATAGATTATCAATGAAAAACAAACACTATTATCATAGAAATGCAAAACACTATTTTTTATGTATACTCTATTATCTTACTCTCATTCTTACTGTCTTACTATGCTATCATACTTTGCTCTGAAGTGCTTATTCATTGAATGATGGTGAATGTATATATCAGTTGAGTAAGCTTCAGAAATGAATAGTTATTAGCTAGGAAGAACCTTTTTATGTTACTGTATGTAAATGTATGTAAAAATGGAACACAAATCACAAAACAGATGTTTATGAAACATTTCTGGCAGGCCCAGCGCTGGCAATTAACTATATAACTGACCTGTGCCTGTGTGTGTGTTGGCTATTTTGGCTGAAGGCCAGATGCCAAAGATACATTTAAAGAACATTAGTAGTTCATCCATTCACACTAGCGTGATTGGGAAACAAATAACTTACACTAAAAGTTAAAACTTGTGTCAGTCAATTTCAGCCGATTGGTAAAGACATTATTATGTACGTAGCAACAGACCAACTTGTGGTCTGTGTATATTTAATGTTGGTTAGATCTTGAGAGGGCCTGACATGTCTGCTTTTAGACTACAGGAAAAGTTCATAGCAGGATTACTAGCCAAGATAACCAGCTAGCACAACATTCTAATGGCATCATGATACATTTGAAGACCTCAGTCTGATTTCTCAATATCAGGCTGGAGGATTTGTGACACCCACTCATACATCGATGAGACCAGACATTCAAGCCACTGCAGTGAGGTCTCTATGAGAGGGGAGCCCTCAGGACCTTGTAAACCTTTAGAGAAAAACAAACTCGCTCTGCTTTCAAAGAAATGCTAAGTAAAAAAATTGGAAAATTAGTCAGGCAGGAATTGGTTTTCTCCATGGTTTCTAGGTACATGTGGCTAAGCTTGCTCTCTTATTGGTTAGGACTTCAAGAGCTGAAAAGATATCTTAACATAGTAAATTAATTATCAGCCAGCAGGAAAACCAAACCCAGCATCAAAAGAAAAGCCACTCGGACTTCTCAACAAACAACAGCAAAGCATTTTAGATTATGCCCTCTTATTTTGTAGCTATAGTTTACCCATTTGGAGATATGGCCCACAAAATTAGCTAGTCAGGAATTGTCTTTCTCCAGTTTTTAGGTACATGTAGCTAAGCTAGCTCTCTTATTGATTAGGACTTCAAGAGCTGAAAAGACGTCTTAACATAGTAGATTAATTATCAGCATAATTACAAAGTGACAGAGGAGTTTAAACAATCATGCATTGATTTTCATTGGTGGGACCAATGTCATGAGAAGAAATGTCACTGTAAGCCTTCTGGAAGTTCTGCATACATTACTAAACAGTGGGCTGTCAGAGAGGGAAAATAGGTTTTCATGATGTATGCCTTTTTATTAAAGGGGAAAAATAAAGTACTGTAATGTGTTACTTCACAATAATGATGTTATTTGATGAGTTACTTTTAAAAGAAGTGACAATGTAACAAATGGCTTTTAAAAGTAGCGTTCCCAAACATTGTTGCCCATATTATGGAAAACTGCATTTTCCTAAAAAAAAAATTGTGTAGTGTGCAAAAACATTAAAGTTTTCAAAACTCAGTATTCCATATGGATGCAGAAAGAGCCTGTTTTGAATTTGCTATTTTTTTTGTGATGTCACTGAAAAGAAAACACTTACATATGTCCACGTATTCAGCCTGCAGCAGTTTATCTCCTCGTCAGTCTTAAAAGCAGTTACAGAAAACAGCCTGACTAATTCATAAATAAATAGAAAAGTTGGAAATTGTGACGTAAAAATACATTTTGACTGGTTTTGTAAAGTTCAAGGGGAAAATAAAATAGAACAAAATGTAGGATATGTGCACTTTAATTGGAAACAAATCAGTGCAGGGATCTTTGGAGCAGTCCTGAGAATATTGACCTTGAGTGAGTGCTCACACGGATGTGCGTTGAAGGCGTGTGGAGTTTCTAACCCATCTGGTTCCGTCTTCATGACACGGCCATTCTCCTGTGAGGTCTGAGTGCACTTACGCTAAACTGTACTGTGGCTCTGCTTCCTATTTAAAGCCAGAGCGTGGAAACTCAATACTCTTTGGATTGAGATTTCTTCACATCTCTCTCAGTCTAAGTGGCACAGCTTTTACAGAAATTTGATCTGAAATGCAATTCTGTGGGTTTATATGTGAGTGTGTGCGAGCTGATTGCGTGAGGGAGGTGACTTCATAGGTGTGAATTTGTGTGGCAACACGTCACTTGAACTCTGCTTCACAACATGACATAATCCTGACTTAAACATACCGTTGCAGATGTCCTATGCAGTCATGAACTGTCCTGACAGATTATGTCCAGTAATATAACATGTATCATGCAACTAACTGTAATGGTAATGTGTCGTAATGTCACAGCTTATGCCACAAGCTAATTTTTACTAAATGCAGGCCTGGACCTAATGGGTTTCTGGGTGTGTGCCTAGAAATCAATCCTGACGTTCTTTTTCCTAAATGTCCACCTAATTTTCTCATCCAATCACTGCTTAGCAACCATTTCACTACCTGCCATTGTCTCAGGCAAGTGTTAGGGTTTTTAGCAGTGAGCAAGAATTCTCGAACACCAGATGTTCAAAGGATATGCCTGAATGATCTGTAAATAGAGATGTCAGGATGTTTGACAGTTGAGTTTTTAAGTTTCCCATCTCTGGGTTCAACTGGTCCGATTTTAATTCGTTGTATTCCTTGTTGTTAATGTGTTTCTTGGTAAAAGTGGATGTGTGCATTTTAAGAAAACTGCTATGTTGCTTTGTTGGATTTAGATTAACCTGTATTCCCGTTAATGCATTGCTATTGTCTCTTGTTTTGCCTCAATTAGAAAAAAATATATATGTGCTCATAGTGGTGGAGTGGTCAATGCTGCTGTCAGTATGCTGCTATTGTGATGCTGCATCAGCCTTGTGTAACCTGCTGTGATATCATGAAAAAAATCACTGATCATCCAAAAAATGTAGCCAAGCTCACACCAAACACTTGTTACCAAGGGCTTATACTTTGATCAGGGCCTGCAGTCACGCCATCAGACATTACAGCTTCTGTCATAATAATGGTAACATGACACTGCTATATTTAAGCAATAGAACACGAGAGGGAGTGTGATGATCTACGGCACTGGTCTTCGGCTCATGCCTGCGACCAAATCACAGCCGTGATGTTAAATAACCAAAGTAAGAAAGAAATAAACTGGGCCGTGAACGCGGCATTTAATATGTTTTAATGTTAGTAATTCCTTCCGCCACATTATAGTTCCTTAACAAGCAGCTTGTTGCTACGCCAGAGTAATGAGCTCTGCTCACTTGCTGCACAGCCGGCAGTTCGTTCTCCAGCTCCACACAGACCAACTGACACTTTGGGAATTTAGTGTAGTCTCATCTTCAGAGCCTGACCAAATCGGCAGGCGGTTAAATGTGATCATAAAAGTATATTTTTTCTGTTTGTGCGTGAAGAGAAATATGGCTTGAGCATCTCCAATCAAAGCCGTTGCTTAGCAACAGCGTCTCAGCGGAGTGATACAGTGTTTGTGAAAAACCCATGATATAGCACGGTTAGAACACTTCTCAACCAATCAGCTTGCATGGCCGGAACTACCTGTTGCATTACACTGAATAAAACATGTCATGACATCTGCCATAACATGTTCATGGCATGGTTACATGGCAAAAAATATATAATGTTTTGCAGCAGCCTTCAAGTATAGTGTTAACGTTTGTTTTTATGTGTGTGTGAGTGCGTGTGTGTGTGTGTGTGTGTGTGTGTGTGCATGCAGTGCCAGCTCTCATAAGCAACATAAGCAGCAGCTTACGGCCCCCTAGCTGCCAGAAGGCAAGTTATTCCTGTACCATGTTGTCTAAGATGCTCAGGTGAGGAGAAATAGAAACTGGTTAATAACATCTCAAAAAGAACATTAACGTTATGCCATTTATATTAGGACAACGAGTCGTATTGGGTCCAGTGTCTATCTAACAAAGCAGGTTCAGCTTACCTTTCTGAGGTAACGGCTGTATTTATCTATTTTTACTACAGCTGTCAGTCACTTTCTCTGTTAATGAAAGTTTAGATATTCAGGCTTTATCAAACTGTATTAAACCTTGGTTATGATGGACAGCAAGTAACATAAAACTTGAGAAGGAGTTGCCAAAGAAGGAAAATGAAGTCATACTACTTTAGTATATATGGAAATTAAAGCATTTATAAAAGGATCACTGCTGCTACTGTCACTGTTCACAGTCTTGAAACACAGTATTTAGTTTAAAGTTAGCCAGGTAGGCAAGAAGTACTGTGTTATTAGACAGAGCCTTGGGTGGAGAATGCTGAGATTCTCTGTGATTTAAATTGAAACTTAGTAGAGCTCCGAATGAGCATGCAGTTATCAGCAATACATAATTAGCCAGTTATGTATAGATGTGTATATAATTTACACAGCTTGCAGTAGTCGTTTTTGTTAAGTAGCTTCTAATTTTACACCACATCAGCTAGAAATCCAGCCTAGGACCTCGAAAAGACTACAGCCAGCCCAGTGTGTTTTGGATGCGCTTAAAAAGTGATGCATTGATATGACTTGATTCAAATGTGTAATTCATTACATTAATAAAATGTATCAACTCAGTTATTGCAAAACATAATTAAATTGTAAGGCACAACTGCACTGATGATCATATTTTTATATATTAAGTATTTCTTACTGAAACAAGTAAATCATTTCCCACAAAATGGGCATGCTAAAGTTTTAATTAACTTTTGACAACTTGTGTCTGTAAGTAAAGTTAGTTTGTTATAATTTGAGTTTGATGGTAAGTTGTTGTTGTTTCTCAGAAAAGAAAAAAAACATCTTTTAAAATTTTGCCGTGTTTTGGTTGTTGCCTGACCTAATGAAAGTCAGGCATGCAGCCTCAAACAAGTAAATACAGAGTGTAAATATGATACATTACTTATCTTACTATGTATTTAGATAAGCCATTTGCAAGTAGTGTCAAAGTCAACATGTTAAAACAAGTTGATATTGTAAATTATTAACACTTCACACATTTTAGTTTAAGCCTTGTCTGTAGTTACATCCTAAATTCCAGCTGCTTGTGCACTGTGTTAACACAATGATAATGCTAGCAAGATCAGTAATTTGACACACTAGGCTAGACGTGCTCTAAGATACAGGAACCTTCTGTTAGAACATGCAGCCACTGTTGCTCTCACTGGACGCTGGAGGTGAATTTTGGAAACTATTCATTCAGTTTGTATGAACCCTGTGTTCACATAATGAAAACTATGTTTTTGACTACTGAAAGCACTAAATATATTCTAAAAATGCAGATTTTGTTATGTTGTTATGATAAAACACATTGCTTTTGAATTTAAATATCTCTTCCTGAGGCCAAATATGAGCAAAAAAGACATACACTATATTTCCAAAAGTATTCACTCACCCATCTAAATCATTGAATTCAGGTGTTTTAATCACTTCCATGGCCAAAGGTGTATAAAACCAAGCACCGAGGCATGCAGACTGCTTCTACAAACATTTGTGAAAGAATGAGCCACTCTCAGGAGCTCTGAGGACGCCACCTGTGCAAATCCAGTTGTGAAATTTCACTGCTCCTGAGATGCATAGTACACAGAAGTCACAGTGCATAAAGAGCTTCATGGAATGGGTTTCTGTGGCCGAGCAGCTGCATCCAAGCCTTACATCACCAAGCACAATGCAAAGTGTTGAACGCAGTGGTGTAAAGTGGCGCCACTGGACTCTAGAGCAGTGGAGACACATTCTCTGGAGTGAAGAATCCCGCTTCTCCATCTGGCAATCCGATGGACGATTCTGGGTTTGGTGGCTGCCTGGAGGACGATACTTGTGTGACTGCATTGTGACAAATGTAAAGTTTGGTGGAGGGGGGATTATGGTGTGGGGTTGGTTTTTCAGGAGTTGGGCTCGGCCCCTTAGTTCCAGTGAAAGAAACTCTTAATGCTTCAGCAGACCAAGAGATTTTGAACAATTTCATGCTCCCAACTTTGTGGGCACAGTTTGTGGCCCCTTCCTGTTCCAACATGACTGTGCACCAGTGCGCAAAGCAAGGTCCATAAAGACATGGATGAGTGAGTTTGGGGTGGAAGAATTTGACTGGCCTGCACAGAGTCCTGACCTCAACCTGATAAAACACCTTTGGGATGAATTAGAGCGGAGACTGTGAGCCAGGCCTTCTTGTCTAACATCAGTGTCTGACCTCACAAATGAGCTTCTGGAAGAATGGTCAAAACTTCCCATAAACACATTCCTAACCCTTGTGGAAAGCCTTCCCAGAAGAGTTGAAGCTGTTATAGCTGCAAAAAGTGTGGGCTGATATCATATGAAACCCTATGGGCTAAGAATGGGATCTCACTCAAGTTCATATGTGTGTGAAGGCAGACGAGCAAATACTTTTGGCAATGTAGTGTATGTGGTTAGCTGTGATTACACAAAAGAATGTTATTGATCTCAATTGATTAATTCAATCTTTTGTCAGCCCTGGAAATCACATATGAATATGTAGAGAGGGTAAAACCTCTAGATGGCAAACAGTTAAAATAATGATAACACAAAGTGTGCTGTTCGATCAATACATCATTTTTGAAAGTGTATAGTTTATAGAAACTCAGATTCTTCCCTCACTTACCAGACTGAACACAGAGGACCCCCCTGTTTTCCTTCGTTCCATTTAACCAGGAAGCCAGACTGTAATTAAAAATCAGGAGAAGCCACCGCATCAAGTGGCGTAATCACAATTATTATCATTAGTGTAGACGAGAGCACCCTTAAATTTGGTGCACACAGGCCTCCATCTGTTTAATTGGTATGAAGGAGATTTTGTGTGTGTGTGTGTGTGTGTGTGTGTGTGTGTGTGTGAGTGTGTGTGTGTGGGTGGGTGTGTTTGTGAGCATCATGCTTCATCATGATGCTCACAAACATGATGCATGATGCATTCTCAGACCATACACAAACACACACACAAACACATAGATTCATTTTTACAGTGTCAGGATGTCAAGTCATATGCATTCCATATGTGTTATAGAAGTACCACACACACACACACACACACACACCTATTCACGCACATTTTCTAAACCGCTTATCCATCTGGGTCGTGGGGTATATAAGTACCAACATATACTAATATGTTCAGAACCCGTAAAATGTGTACCAAATTTAACCATGTCAGTGTCACTGCAGTGCTGAGAATGATCCACCACCCAATTAATACCTGCAGTCCTGTGAAGAACAGGGAGAAAGGGGCCTAACAAAGTATGCAGAGAAACAGATGGACTACATTATGTAAATATCCATGCATAATATTATTATTATACATATTTATTATATGTATGTAAATGTTCAGCTTTTATAATATTATGTCCCATATCATTTGTTGGTAACCTGCAGGTTTTTTACCATATCAGAAAGTTTTTATGCACAAAAATGTGCAAACAAACCCAAACAAATACACACACACACACACACACACATGCACACACTCTTACAGCCCTCTCATCTCTGTCGTTTGAGTGAAAGACGGCTGTCGTACGCTCTGCCAGCTTTTAATATGTGCTGGTCACATGGCGGCTCCTTCCACGGTCTCCTCGTACTATATTAAAGCCTCCCATCACACGTCTTTACGACTCCTCTTTTATCTTACAGCTGCGTGGGCCGCACCCGACACGCTGGAGATTTCCCATGCGCCTGCCACTGTCCTCGTCCTGTTAAAATTCTCATTTAGCTCGCCTGGCTGAGTAATATGGCGAAGTGCTTAAGAAGTGTTTTTAAAGCCGCTCTGAGAAATGTGAAGCTGCTGGGTTCTGATTGGGTGGTAGAATCATTCCCCCATGACATGAGTCAGGCCTCGACAAAATATCAAAGTACACTTTATCTTTGTTTTTGTGGAATTCAATTCAGCTTAGATTGCAACTGATTTCAGGTAGCTGTGTTGTGTATGTCAAGCCTGAGATAAAGAAATAGATCACAGTAGGAAAGAAAGAATGTTTGTTGGCTTTAGGTTGTAAAAACCCACTGTAGCAAAAGAGGACTTTGTCATAAGCAAACATTCACGTTTTAATTCAACAGTTCAGTTTTAAATGACAAATTGACTTCTTAATGACATGCACTGGAGGTGGGCCTGAGCAGGAAGGTACGAAGGTACACATAATAATAATAATAATAATAATAAGTAGTAGTAGTAGTACTAGTTGTAGTAGTGGTAGTAGTAGTATTCAAACTGTCTAAAGCCATTTTATTTCAATTCACTTAAACTCTTTTAACTAAAAAAATCCAAATTTCAGTTGATTTCTGTCCTGCTTTATTTGCATAATAATTATCTATAATAGACCACGTTAATAATCTGTCTTGTGAAACTCCTTAGCACCAGGATTAGTTTTAGGACCAGGGCTAAGGTTAGGTTTATGTCTAGATTAAGATTAGGACAAGGGTCAGTGCTGGTCCTAAAGCCTTCCTCAGGCCCTAAGCAAAACCTAACTCACCTTAACCACACATGTTCATCAACTGCCAAAGAAAGGTTCAACTTCAACGCACACCTCGTAACTCAATTTAGAATTTGTGTTTACATTGTGTTTACTCAGTAGTTTTTCCATTATACTGTTAAAACATCTTTAGAATATAACTTTTCCACATAGATGATGGAGATTTATTTCATTAAATTAGATTAGATTTTTTTTTTCATTAAATTTAGTATGCAATCGAATTCAAGTACCTATGTTATGGACATCAACCACAAGCACAGCCTCCACACAGCAGGGTTAGTATCAACATGGCACTTGAACTTTTTGATTTACAAATGCATTAAAAACATCAAGTAAGTAAACTTTCATACTGTGCTGATACTTGCTGTTCTAGTTTGTGGTCAAAAATACATTTTGTGTTGGACACAGCTTCTTATCGCCAATCGTGTTGATTTTAATGCATGTATTTTTATGCATGTAGGCTGGAAAGTTCTTCAACTTTGTTAAACATTCTAGATTTACATTGATTTAATTTTATTTCCTTCAACTTAACTTCCTCTTCTAGCAAATGTTACAACAAGCCCCTCTGTTTGTTACAGTAAACCCTACCAGTGGGGTAAGCATTTGCATTCATCCCACTTTTGACTGAATTTCTCATAAATACTTAAAAAAACCTTTAAAATTGAGGTCAGGTGAACTCCACTGTCCCAAAAGAAGAGTTCTTCAAACGCAAAACCACTACCAAAATGATTGATGCTACAGATCCTATAGCCCTCTGTAGCTTCCAGGGAGTTAAATAAAAGTTGGTATAAGTAATCAGGATAAATGTAATCCCCCCTCCCCTCGATCTCCGGTGACTCAACTCTCCTCCTGCTTCTCTGTCCGAAATCCTGCTTAGTGATTCAGGTTTGGCACAGGCTGTGGATTTGAATATTGAGTGTTTTTTTTTGAGCTTGGTGCTTTTAATGAAGAGCATGTCTTAACAATCTGAGACTTTTTTAATTGGGGCCCCACACAACCCATGCATGTTTAGGCTGAAAGGGCAACGAGAGAGCGAGAGAGAAGGAAAGGTGTAATGTTTTTTCAGCTTCTTCTGAAGAAGCTGATTTTTATTTGAGAGAGCATAAAGTACCAGAGCTAAGTGGGACAGAGAACGGTGATATATTGAATTCATATCAGGGCAGCACGTAACGGAAATAGCCGCAGTGAAGGATCCAAACTGAAAGATTGTTCTGTTACAGTTTTGGCAAGTCTCTGAAAAGTTACCTGTCATCTAGTCTCAGTTTCTGAGGCCCGCGTGGTCTCGACTTGTGGAAGCAGTCAGATAAAGAACATGTCAAGAAGTGGGTTTGTTATTTGAGGGTGCAACATTAAAGGAATAGCACTCACGTTAGGAATAGCACCCAAATGCAGTTGAGAAACTAAGAGATGTTTAGTGTCTAAGGTTTGCTTATGTCAAGTACAAGATGTTCAGAATGTCTTTATTTGTTTATTATTATAATCATTTTTATACTTTCATTATTATTTTTAGCCATATATTTTTAGAATAGTTGCTTAGGTTAGCTCAGACTGCAAATTTCCAATAATGGATTGAATTAAATAAAACACTGGGGAAAACACATAGGATGAAGTTAACACGGAGGTGAAGCTAGAGCAGTGGACACCCTGGTCTTGCAAAGCTCCAAACTGTATCCAAAAAGCTGCCTCACCCTGTAAATTAACTCCACTGCATCTCATACAGCCAATCAGGGACTTGGGAAGAGGTTGATTTTCTGGAGCAGGTGTGGCAAATTGTGATTGGAACTAGGCTCTGCAAGAAGATAGCTCTCCAGAAGGACAGTTGGACACAGCTGAGCTAGAGGGAGCAGGAGACAAGGCATGGGATGGAGAGAAAGAGCAGTGGAAGCTGACTGGCAAAACTGTGGCACCTCTTTAATCTATTGTAGCTGAGAAGTAATGGAGGCTTATTGTTAATTAATCATAAATAAGACTTATGTGGTGTCTCCATGTTATCTGTAAGTATGGACAAAATGATTAAATTCACAGTTCAAGATACTCAGTACAATTGTTTTTTTACCCAGCTTTGTCTGTCTTTATAGACAGAAGTGTGTCATACAGTATCAGAAATGGCATAAATCCATTTGAGACTGTTTAAAAGATTTTATTTGATTTTATAATCAAATTTCTATAGCTGAAAAAAAAGCATATTTTTCCACATGACAAATTTGTACAATTCTTTTTGAAACTTTGAAACCTCAGCATCACTGCTGGACTAAGAACAGTCCACCAACCAAAAATATCTAGCCAGCAGTGTCCTGTGGGCAGCGTCCTGTGATCACTGATGAAGGACTAGATGAACTGTGCACACAGTGCTAGTGTGTCTAATAGAGCAGACAGCAAGTGGATACAGGGTTTAAAAACCAAATGGACTACAGTCTGTAATTGTACGACTACAAAGTACACCTATATGGTAAGTGCAGCTGATTAAATTGGCAATAGATGTAAATATAAGGAGATATTCTTAATGAAGAGGCAGGTCAGTGTATACATACATGACATAGTCCTCAGATGCACTTTTTATAGGGGCCCTATAGGGGGCATGCACTGCTAACACTCACTGCTAACTAAGGTTTATGTATCTTATTAGCTAAAAACAACAGTGGAAATGATGTAATGAGCCAATGCAGCCAGTGTAGCATTCATTTTTTCCACTGAAGTCTCAAGAATCTAATGCTTTAAACCGAATCTCTCTCTGACACCACAATGGACCTTTCATGATCATTGAAATCCAACCTGTGCATCCGAGTAGGGCTCTGAGGGTTAAAACCAAATGTAAAAAACAAATGTCACCTCAGCAACAGATGGATGCCATACAATATTGAGTTATTTGAAAATCTAATTACAAACAAAAACAAAAACCCATACTGCGATGCTATCTGAAACATGTTGTGAAGTAGACTTGAAAAAAAAGTGTATTTCTTCTTTTTAGAGAGTGTTTGTAAGTATCTCTCTCTCTCTCTCTCTCTTTCTCACGTCTCATGAAGGTCGCATTGGCAGTGCTCTTTTCTCCCTGTGGCATGCAGTATTGACCAGCGCTGCTGAATTTGCATTTCTCTCCACTTTTGCTCATTTGAGAGCGTGATTGCCAATACCTTTCTCAGTCCTCAAAATAATTACTCAAGCGCTGATATCAATCAGCTACTCAAATTAATGAGCTCATTTACATAATGTAAATAGTTCAGATGTTAATTGCCTTCCGTTTGCAAAAGGCAAATGGCATAGCTGAAAAGAGTTTGTTTTAAACTAAGCCATAACAAATGCGTTATGAATATTTCATGGCAGGATACATAACATGCAGATAACAAAGTACATTCAACTCCCAAAATCAACTATTAGTTATCAGTGATTGATATAACAGAGCTAAAATAGTCTGAACTGAGTTGCGACAGCAAGGCTTTGTCGGAGTAGGCCTATGCTGCGGTGAAAGGGCTCTGTACACTGTCAGTTGCACTTTAAATGTCATCACTGGCTCAAAGCTGCTTAAAAGAACACTCCGTTGTTTTCCAATCACATTTCCAATCAAAAGTATATCGCTGTTGTTGAAAGAAAACATTGTATCTTCAAAATGGTAACTTTACAGGAGAAGGAAAAAACCTACTACGCGCTTAATGTAAGTCAGTGGAAGCAGATTTTTTTATTTAGTTTTTTTGGGTAATTTCTTTTGGTCCAATCATAATGAAATTTATGTATAATGTAAACAGCAACAGGTATTTTTAAATTATGTCAAAAACTAAAAAACGACAAAAATGGAGATACGAGGTTTTCTTCCAACAACAGCAATGTTTGTACATGCATACAGTTGACTGCAGTATATGTATATATGGTCTGTGTACATACAGTTGATTACAGTGCGTGATACTTTCAACATGTTTTCATTTTCTTGGTAAAAGAGTAAAGAATATATTGACTTAAAACACACTACATTTATAAAATTCAAGATAACACACTTGCATAAGGACGAGGAGGGTCAATGGAAAAAACAAGTTTCTAAAACTGGAATCTGGGATTACATGGACTGTGAAGCAGAAAATGCAACCAATGTCACACCTACTGGCCACTCTGTCACGCCTACTGGCCGTTCCTTCATTCACAGATCGGCTTCTCTGGAATATTGAGAAGCTGACTCCTCCCACACTCACACACCTGCCTACCATCTACTCATCAGCAACCCTTTATAACCCAGACTCTCACTCTGCCTCCTTGCGAGGTAATGCCACTCTCTGTCATTACTGAGCCGTTAGCACTGTGTTTGGGTCTTTCCTGGTTTTTCGACTCTTTGCCTGTCTGTTCTATGATTTTGCTCTGCTTATTAAAGATTTTTTGCATTTGCATCTAACGACCCTGTCCGAGTGTTACAACCAACTTCTAAGACTAGACTTTGAAGGTGTGAAAAAACATTCCAGTAGATTTCTTTTAAAAAACTGGTCCAAAAAATATGGAAGTTGTAATAAAGCCAAAGAGTAGGCACCCTAAATGCTGAAAATGTTGATATTACATTTAATCGTTGAAGCTCCTGTAGAATTTTCTCTGACTTTTGCACAGCACTGTATAACAGAACTCAATTTGAACATGCTTCAGCGACTTGTGCTCAACAGTCCACGGTTGTGGTCTGTGGTAATCAACCATAAGCTACAGATAGAACAGATAGAAATGAGCTTGAAATTGCTGGAATATTCTTTAAACTGCTTGGTTTAATATAAAAAGCAACAGCTAACCTCTTCTTTAACCTCCATTTCCTGATGCATTTACTCATTCATGCAAAGTAAGTGCATGCAAATGGCTCATCTTGGCTCAATAACAATCAGTTAACACCACCTATTGACTGTATTGATTGTGAAATTTCAGTAACAATTTAGTCATCAGTGCTAATGAATAAGGAATAATAAACAGCATGATGTGTTTAGTATGACTTGTGCATTGATCAAGGTCAGTATTAGTAGGCGATTTGGAATCTGAGTAAATTAGCCAGAGACGATGCTAATTCTCATTCAGCCCAGCAGAGCGAAAAGAGAGATTTATCTGTTTGTTATAGGACAAAGCCTATAATTAATCCCCACGAAGAGCGACTGCACTCGTGTACATGATTTGACTTTGACATTTAAAGTAAGCAAACAAAGCCCTGAACCTTGCACAGATATCAAACACACCTCCTCCTTATGCAAACTTCTCTTAACAATGGGTATAAAACCATAGCCACCTCTGTTTCTTCCAGAGCTTTGGCTAGAAATGCTAGTTTTAGGCTAATGAGTAGCATCCTTCACTCCTTTCCTAAAGTATACTTTAAGTATACCTCACCCAAAATGTGCTAAAGTTAACAGACATAACTAACATGATAATATGCCATTTAACATTATAAAATTATAAAATTATGCATTTGCAACATCCTGCATGCACCTCTCTCCTGTGAACAGATTTTAAATGATGCATCACAGAACTATGGAGAAATAATGTCTCAGGCATCAGGTGTGAATTTGTAACCATTTCATCTAATAACCTTCTGTTATGTAGCTGTTACACTATGTTCACATTGCCAGGCTTTAGTGGCATAATGTGACACAGACCTGATTTTTTCAGAGCTGTGTGGACACGCAAATCAGTTCTGAACCACTTTCATATTTGGCCTCGATCTGATACAAATCCAATTTGTACCCATGTGACCTTAACCCTTAATATTGCAGGTTTATTTTAGACAAAGGCTTGATTATTCAGTAACTACGGGGACCTCAATGCAAACTAATGGAGCTTTTCTTAGGTTATAGAAGTATGTATTCAAATTTTGGGCCTTGCCGGTGGCCCCATGGCTTGTTAAGGGGTCAATAAGAATGCTCAGATCAGAATTCATGTGATTCTTTTCACTGCGCATGCACCACCATTCAGTGTTAACATGGCAGCAGCACCGAACCCGAACTTTCTCCCAGTAAACGGTGCTAAAAACATCCAACCTTTTTCACCTTCGTCTCATTCTAATAAATAACAGCTGACCGTTGCTGAGAGCAAATGATCTACACAGCAAAGGCTTGTTCTGCTGGTTTGTTAGTTTGTTGGTTTGATCAATTAGGCCTATTGAAAATTCAAATGCATGATTAAGCGATGCAATTCCTTCATTTAGTATTCTTTTTTTGATAAAACTATAAAATCATAACATATTTATATTTTGTCCACGCACTACAGCACCTTTTCCCCACTGCTCAGTTTGGTGGGAAAATGCCCAAATGTCCAGAAATTGCAACATCCTTTAATGCATGTTACAGTGGCAACATAAGACAATCAAAGCACATTTAAAACTCAGAAGCATAATAAAACCCTGACAGTAAAAATCAAAATCAAACAGCTCGAAATGACAGAGCCATTCAAATAAGTTTAAGTATTCCTTTCACCACTGTGAGGAAAAACAGCTAAACAGATCAGCATGAAAGCTCACCCAGGGGGGGTCATTGTTAAAAAGGCGCAGAAACCGTGGCACGCGGTCGAGGCTGAAACCCAAGTTGGTGATGCTGGGGGCTAAAGAAGCTGTAGATGAGCACTCCAGAAATAGTACTTGTGCTCTCCATGTCAAAATACTCCAAACTGATAGACAGCATTCGTGCCGCATATGTCAAAACACACAAATCACATCTTTCTCTCACTGAAAAATCAGCACGCTGGCACGTACAGGCAAAGTTTGGAGAAAGATTAGCCGACAGAAGCAATGTATCTGTAAGGTATGACTTTTCAGTGTGCACACATAGCCTAGTTCTGGATGAGGGATTTCTACGACACATTCACCTTTAAAAGAGCAGCTAGAGCAGGATTAGGTGCGGCAGTGTCTGAGAAACCAGCCTAAGATTCAGACATTTTAGATACAGCAACGTTTGATTGGATCATGCGAATGATTTCAACCAAGCTTAAACCATCCCATTCCTTTTTTTCACCAACAACATGTTCTAAAGTAGGAAACTCCGCGCTCACAAGGATATTTCGGTATCCATCAGCATCTCCGTTGAAAAAAATAGAAATGACCAGCTTGCCTTCTATGATTGTCTACAAACACACACTATGTGCTATTTCTGCTAGTGACCAAGCACGCTGGTCTGTTTTTCTAGCAGGGATGTGTTGTTGTATTGCTAGCATGTTGGGGCTAATTCTGAAAACAAGTGCATTTTTTACAGTTTGATTTCTTAGTTTCTGAATTTATTTTCAAGCAAACATAAAATTGCTGAAAACAATACTTCAAAATGTTGCTAACCTATCATGTCTAGTAGTGCTTCATTTTAGCAAGACCATCTGAGCTAATTTTAGTACTGTTACTAAGCCAGTCATGTAGCAAGTTATGTTTGTACAGATTTTGATTTTACAGCTCTGGATATGAGCTAACAATGCCAATTAGTTTCTCCTTCAACTTGCTCAAGATTAACCACTTGCAAACTAATGATTGTTGGTCTCTCACCAGCATTTCTAAACATTACTTGCTCAATCAAGCACAGGACAAACTCCAATATAACTCAAACAAAGTCCACAGCGAGAACAGAGGTGGCAGTAAAAAAAGAAACAGTCAGAATTATTAGACACATGCTATCCTGGTCATTTGGAGGGCGGAGATGTTTTTATGTCATTGCCGAAGCCAAAAAGTTTGTGATTAAACTTTGTGGAAGGCCACACTCACAGTTCAGAGGCACAGCTGTGTACATGTTAGCAGGGATTTTATGTCTAATATAGAAAATTATGAAACAATGTTGAACTGAGTTTTCTGAGCTTCAGTGTTAGCTTTAGCTTCATCTTTAGTTTTAGCACTAGCGTCAAGTGGCTAAACAACCTGTCCATTTAAACAGGTTGACTGGAGTTTTTTATTCAAATGTGTATGCTATATAGGACGTATTCCCAAGATAAAAAAAACAAAAAACAAGGAACTTTATTGTCAGTGATGAAAGAAGCCTAACTATTACTCATGCACATTTTCTTTTAATATGCTTACAGGTCAATGCCATTTCCAATGATGGCAAAAGAATGTATCGTCTGTAATGTCTATAATGTAAGATTGGGAATGATGCTAATGGACATGACAATGGCTTCCTCTCAACAGGAATGAATAAAATGCATGTCTACTAAAGTATTGATAACTGGGGGTTATAACTTTGATGTGGGTAAAAGTTAGGCCTAATCAAAATTCGGCTACATTAGTAAGCAATGCAATTTATTTATCTTATATTCTTTTTAAATACCTGTCAAAATTAGCACAAGCTAGCCTACATTTTGTTCACTGACAAAGCACTTTTCGCCACCTAAGATAAACAAAATCTGACCAGTTTGCAAATAGTAAGTTGGCATGCCTGAATGAAGCCCCACCCTGACTGACTTTTACTGCCCAAAGCCTGATTATATCAGTCCATCAAAAAGTCAGCTCTGTCTACCTTTTTTAAACGACATCTCAGCATAATTTCCATATCTTGCAATGCGCTGGTGTCTGTCCTCCATCAACTGCTCAGTCATAATGAAATCAAAGGTAAAAGGCACATTTCTGACAGATGTCATTGTGAACAGAACCTAAATTGTCCGCATGAGTGAAGTGGTGGCTGTATTTGTTTACTTGACATCATGCAGTTTAACACATAATATCACTATTCCGAAGCTCCACTATGGTTTTTTTGGTTTACAGTAAATTAACTGTGACCTTAAAAGCCCACCA
The DNA here is from genome assembly GCF_015220715.1 of Pygocentrus nattereri. Taxonomy (NCBI): domain Eukaryota; kingdom Metazoa; phylum Chordata; class Actinopteri; order Characiformes; family Serrasalmidae; genus Pygocentrus; species Pygocentrus nattereri. The sequence continues at coordinate 24,044,158 of NC_051222.1, forward strand.
ATCAGGTTTGAGCTCCCTAAGCTCCACTGTTATCAGCTGTAATTTATGGAGTGAATAAATCACAGCTTTCTGCTTTTGACAGGTTCACATGTGATGGCATTACTCTCTCTCTCTATCTCTCTATAGCTCTCCGACATACACACAAACACACCTGTGTCATTTCCTAACTCCCTCAGGTGAGGACACATTACTCTTTTCATTGAGCTACATTAATTTCATGTCTATATTTAGCTGCCATTCTTGATGCTTCCACATTATTATTCATTTGATAACCCGTTGTTGCCTGGAGCCAATTTAAAAGCCCGCTTTTTAAAGTGGATCACCTAATCTAGTCAAATGGTGTTTTTTTTTAATGGATTGAGTGAATGTGTCAGTACACTGTGTATACAAATAAAGGGTGTTATAAAAGCCATTAGATATGTTTGTGTTTTTGTGTGTGTGCGCGCGTGCGTGTGTTCGAAATGCAGAAGGGTTTGATACAAATATCCACGTCAAGCGTGAAGGTGAACTCATTTGTGTTTAGCAATGTTTTTACAGCTCACGCCCAAAGCTATGTTTCCCACAAATATAACAGTTTACATGTGATGTGATTGTGGACTGATTTAGAAAAATACAGTAAATGTTTATTTGTTAACAGTGGAGTGATAGCTATATAATACACTCTTTAAAATAGAGGTGCAAAAATGGTGCCATAAAAAAGGCTAAAGGATCTACACATAATGTAAAGGTTCTACGAACATATGAAGGTTCATATGTTCAACGTTTAAGAATTTACTTTACTCCTAAATCTCTTTTTTCATATGGTTCTTTAAGGAACCAAATGTGGTGCTAAAGCAATTGCTAAAAAAAACAAAACAAAAAAAAACAAAGAAAAAAAGAAGAAAAAAGAGTGTAGCTTATGGAAAGGATGAGAACTTACTGCATGTGCTGGATGCTTTCAGAACTTTTTGAATCGTCAGTTATTCACCATAGGCTGATTAAACATCACGTAAACTAGAAATTTTACAAAACCATAAATTTGCAGTCATATAAGCTAAGAATATGATATAATATCCACAGTCAGCTACGTATCGTTGAAGTTTAAAATCCAACTAAATGTTAATGCTATCTTATTGTGCCTCTTTGCAGGTGTCTTCGTCAGGAACACTGCCATGGTATCGAATATGATGCCAATATCTCACCTACATCTCCAAGAAGAATTCCACATGTAAAAAAGCCAATCAGAGTGATTTGATGTTAAATTCTAGAGAAACTCATACCGCAAGGAACCACCACTGCAAAGACCACAAATATAATCATTTTATATACAACCCCAATTCCAATGAAGTTGGGACGTTGTGTAAAACATAAATAAAAACAAAATACAATGAATTGCAAATCCTTTTCAACCTATATTCAATTGAATAAACTGCAAAGACAAGATATTTAATGTTCAAACAGATAAACTTTATTGTTTTTTGCAAATATTCACTCATTTTGAATTTGATGCCTGCAACACTTTGCAGGCAGGCCAGTCTAGTACCCGCACTCTTTTACTACGAAGCCACGCTGTTGTAACACGTGCAGAATGTGGCTTGGCATTGTCTTGCTGAAATAAGCAGGACGTCCCTGAAAAAGACGTTGCTTGGATGGCAGCATATGTTGCTCCATGTACCTTTCAGCATTAATGGTGCCTTCACAGATGTGCAAGTTACCCAGTCCATGGGCACTAACACACCCCCACACCATCAGAGATGCTGGCTTTTGAACTTTGCACTGATAACAATCCGGACAGTCCTTTCCCTCTTTGGCCCAGAGGACACGACGTCCATGATTTCCAAAAACAATTTGAAATGTGGACTCGTCAGACCACAGGACACTTTTCCACGTCAGTCCATCTCAGATGAGCTCGGGCCCAGAGAAGCCGGCGGCGTTTCTGGGTGTTGTTGATATCTGGCTTTTCGCTTTGCATGGCAGAGTTTTAGCTTGCACTTGTAGATGGAGCGGCGAACTGTGTTCACTGACAGTGGTTTTCTGAAGTGTTCCTGAGCCCATGTGGGAATATCCGTTACAGAATGATGTCGGTTTTTAATGCAGTGCTGCCTGAGGGATCAAAGGTCACGGGCACTCAGTGATGGTTTTCTGCCTTGCCACTTACTTGCAGAGATTTCTCCAGATTCTCTGAATCTTTTGATGATATTATGGACTCTAGATGATGAAATCCCTAAATTCCTTGCAATTGCACGTTGAGAAACGTTGTTCTTAAACTGTTGAACTATTTGCTCACGCAGTTGTTCACAAAGTGGTGAACCTCGCCCCATCCTTGCTTGTGAACGACTGAGCCTTTCAGGGATGCTCCCTTTATACCCAATCATGATACTCACCTGTTTCCAATTAACCTGTTCACCTGTGGAATGTTCCAAACAGGTGTTTATTGAGCATTCCTCAACTTTCCCAGTCTTTTGTTGCCAATGTCCCAACTTCTTTTGAATGTGTTGCAGGCACCAAATTCAAAATGAGTGAATATTTGCAAAAAACAATAAAGTTTACCCGTTTGAACATTAAATATCTTGTCTTTGTAGTGTATTCAATTGAATATAGGTTGAAAAGAATTTGCAAATCATCGTATTCTGTTTTTATTTATGTTTTACACAATGTCCCAACTTCATTGGAAATGGGGTTATATTAATCAAAACCAACAGTGAACCTACACGACTTCTGAGTAGTTTTATATTTTTCTTATTTTCCAGCTTTCAAAATCAGGTCGAGTTACTGTAATAGTTGTTAAACCTACTAAGGGATCCTCTGTCTTTTACAACACAGCTGAAGCCAACAACAATCACTTTTCAAGATCATATGGAAATGGCTGCCTGCACAGAACAGTGATCTATATAATGTTACGTTGGCCAATAATGTAAGCTAATGAGCAAGCCAGGTAGCTAATTGGCTACAACAGACGCCTTAGTGTGACATAAAATAACCGAAAAGCTCATTTAATTGTTAATTGCTGTTATTATAACAGCTCCAGCTGTCTCTTGAGCAGGTGGGAAATGAGCTAGAACTAGAACAGCAAGTTCAGATGGGTCAGTTTTTGTTTTTGAATGTGCGGTAGGATAACACTCTTATAAAGCAAATGCTTGCAGTGAAATGTGTTCATGTTTATATGACAAAATTGTACCACATGAAGTTGTGAAGTTATATTGGCCTAGGAAGCTTTTTGTTTTTTTACTAGGGTGGTTCAGTGACTCTCAGGATAATACAAAGTTCTGTTGTGCCAGTGCAGCAATACCTGCATTATCTACCTGGAAATAAGCTTTTTGCTGTTGTGACGTAACACTGACATAACACTGATTTGGCCTATAACAGTATGTCATACAGCAGTTTGAGGGAACTGTTCCTTTAATTGATTCTGGCTTGAGTAATAGAGAGACTCTCCAGCAGGCTAGGCATAATCTGAATCTACAGAACAGACCTTGACACATCTGCCTAAGCTACTTTTAACAGCAAACAATGGAATGAAATGAAAAAAAAAATGGCTTAACATTCCCATGTTCTCCAGGCACACCTCCAGCCAATTGCCTACCCCATAGGCAGGCAGCCTGGTGGAAGTCAGCCAAACCGGAGCCGTGTCCGAGCCTCTGTGTCTCTGCCTCACCCAATTAGATCCGGAATCCATAGCCTCATTAGCTGCTCCATGTCGGAAGATCCACCACCCCCATCCCTCCCACCCTGCGGTTCCCCAGACACAGCAACCCCCCCCCCCCTTTTAACGAGACACACTCCGTTCACATTGAGCTCCCAATTACCCGGCCAAAGTGCCATAGAGGAGCGAAGCCGGGCCTGACGGCTCTGCGGCGGAGCTGCAAACACCTGGCCCTGTGTGGGCTGCGATGCATCCTAGGGGATGCTGGGGAGGCGCAATCAGAGCATCTGCTGACCGACTTTTGGTGTCAGAGCTGAAAACAGACCAACATCATCAGCTCCTGTCTCTGGCGAGAGTGAATCAGCCACATTTAGATGCATTTCTTTAAGAAAATTGGACAACTAACGTTTGTTGATGTACTGCATCTGAAGCTACATAAACCTAACAGCGTCAGAATAGCTGATGATGACTTAAAGGATGACAGAAGATGAATACTGCCAAATGTACACAGGTTTTCAGGCAATCAGCCAGGTATTGCTGCTCATGTGGTTTCTGACATTGTACACGTTCTTTTCAAGCCTGAATTTTGTATGCACTTTTGTCCAATTGTATAAATAGCAGCGCACAGTCTATTTGAGATTGCTTAACAACTTGACACAGTTTTAGAAAAGCATTTGATGATTTAGGCATGCAGTTTGCATGATGGTAATTGGTGGTGTCTAAGCTTAGACCTCTGAAGTTGTGTTATCATTTTGTTGTTGGTGACATGTCAGTATAAGGAACTTCATTTCTAAGCATGGCATTTTAATCTTCATCTTTTTGTCCTATGTATATTTTCACCCTTTATATCACTGGATCCTCTGAATTGTGTAAAGTAGATTAAAAAAGAATGATGCTTTATGGAATGTAACAATGTAGCAATTGAACTGACATCAGAAAACACCAAAATACCCAAGGAAAACAAGATTTGTCAAAAGTGGTAGTTCGCCTTGCTTTGGCAGTAATAGCCTACACTTTGAGGAGTTGGTGTTGTTGTTAGGCATACCATGGCAATGCCCTAGCAACACCTTAGAAGCTACCGGAGACACCATAGCAATGGTGTAGCAACACCTTAGCAACCACCTGGGATACTACAGCAAGGGCCTAGTAGCTCCTCAGCAACTGCATGGAATAACATGCAAATGGCCTAGCAATACCTAAGCAATCACCTGGGATCTCATCGCCTAGTAGCACCTTAACAATCTCCTGGATGCCATAGCAACAGCCTAGTAAACCCTTAACAACCACCTGGGTTTTCATGGCAATAGCCTAGGAGCACTTTATACTCCTAGGCTAACCACCTGTTATACCATAGCACACACCTGGGATTCCATAGAAAATACATAAAAATGTACATACAGCATTACAAAAATTCCTGCATGGGACATTTTTGTTTACCACCAGGTGCTATAGCTGGAATTTTCAAATTACTTTTACTATTACTTGTTAGCTACATTAGCCTGGAGGCTCCAGTACAAAAATAAGAAGCAAATTTACAATTGTGTGCCAAACATGTCTTGGCTGATCAACTACATTTGGGGTAAGAGAAAAATTAGATTTTTCATTTTTGAGTATTATGCACTGCATGATGCTGAATCCTACTCATTTAGTTATGCGCTATGTCTATTTGTGTAATTAAAAATCTATTTCAAGTGTGCAATAGTTCACCATTACATTATTTTTATATGCTGTAGTACTGTATAATTATTACCGCCCCAGATGTATTCATGTTAATAAGAAATAAATAATGACTGTCTTTTCCATTCCTCAGAAAATCTAGTTTCACAGTAATCTTGTGACACATGCTTGTAATGTAACATTTGGAAGATACAGGGTAAGGCTGCAGGTACATGACAGCTTTATTAAAGCTTTTCCAGGAATCATTAAAAGGCAGAATGGGAAGAGAGTTAAGAGGGGCAAGTCTACATTAATAACAATAAAAGAATAAGCAGGCTAGTGACTAGAAAGCATTAAGCCTAGATAAATAGAACTAGGGAACATGGCTCTGAAATGTAACTAGCATACAAAACTCAAAACTGGAATATACATAAAAACAGCGACTATATACTCTATACAGACACTGATTAGGAGACTACCAATACTCTTGGCCATAATAACCAGAATGTGCCACCAGGTCAGAGACCAGTCCTGCGTAAAAGATCACAGGGTGAGAAATATTATAGAAAATTTGTGTGGTTTTATATGCCAAAAGCAGCTTTGGCTCACTTTTCCATGATCATTTTCTAACCTCTCTTTATCCTTTAGAATTAAGCAGTCTGTTACTATGCCTTAATGAGTAATCTAGGTAAATGACTCCTGTCTTGAGCCTGCAAAATCCACAACTAAATGCCTGTGACCTTTGATCCCTCAGATCGCACTGCATTTATAACCAGCATGCTTCTGTGATAGATACAACATCAGCTCAGGAAAGCTATGATAGACTGTTGTCATTAAACACTGTTTGACCATGGCATCCATGAATGTAAGTTCCATGCACCATCCTGTACTATGCACAACAGAAACCATGTGTGAAACTATACGTGAACAACGTCCAGAAAATAAATAATAACAGAAATGGAAAAGAATGGACCTCTTGTTCTCTGGGCCAAAGTAGAAGGAGGACCATCAAGACTGTTACCAGCATAAAGTTCAAAAGTCTGTATCTGTCATGGTATGGGGGATATTAGTGCTTAGTGCTTAGCAGTGGCATGGGTTACTTGCACATCTGTGATGGCACCATGAACACTGAAAGATAAATACATACAGTACAATTCCTTCTATTTTTTGTGCATTTGTCACACTTGAATGTTTCAGATCATCAAATTACTTTTAATATTAGACAAAGACAACCAAGTAAACACAAAATGCTGTTTTTTAATTGATGATATCTTTCAGGGAAGGAAAAATGCTGCTTGGCCCTACTTGGCCCTGTGTGAACAAATAACTACTCCCTTGACTACTAAAGCAACCAGTTAAACAAATTCAATTGAAGTCAGTTTTATTAGCCATATGCAGACATAATTACTGCCTGACCTCTTGAATCTAAACATCACTAAAACCTGTCTGGTACTGTGAAGCAGGCTAGAAGCCTTCAAAAAGCAACACATGATACCATGTTCTAAAGAGATTCAAATACAGACGTGAAACAAAGTAATTTATTTATGGAAAGGAGTGGTCGGCCTACCAAAGTTACACCAAGATTACAGTGACGTCTCATCCAGGGGGTCACAAAAGAACCCAGATGAACATCTAAAGAACTGCAGGCCTCAATTGCCTCAGTTAAGGTCAATGTACAATATTCCACAACAAGAAAGAGACTGAGCAAAAATGCCTTCATGGGAGAGCTGCAAGGCGCGAACAACTGCTGACCAAAAGAACACAAAGGCTTGTTTTGCATTTGCCTAAAAACATCTGACCCTCAAGATTTTTGGGATAATATTCTATAGAGTGATGAGTCAAAGGTGAAACTTTTTGAAAACATGGGCCCCTTACATCTGGCCTAAGCTAACAAGACCTTCCAACATAAGAACATCATACTAACAGTCAGACGTGGTGGTAGTGTGCTTCTGCAGGACCTGGATGACTTGTCATAATTGATGGAACTGTCTATATATGTATATATATATATATATATATATATATATATATAGCGCTTTTTACAACAGGTTTTGTCACAAAGCGGCTTTACAGAACAATCAGTATCACAGAAAGAGTAAGAAAAGAGAAAATCTGAGTCCAAGCCCCCATGAGCAAGCCAGTGGTGACAGTGGCAAGGAAACTACCTAAGGCTTGTAGAGTTTAATTGTGTGTTCTGAATTTTCTGCTTAATTTATTCAATTTTATCACTAAAGAAATTCATAAAATCATTGCTGCTATAGGCTAAGGTCATCTGGGGTTCAGTAACTGTTTTGTTCTCTGTTATTTTAGAAATTGTACTAAATAGTGGTCTAGGATTATTCTTATTGTTTTCTATGAGAGAGGAGAGATAGGCTAAGTGAACTGTAGCAAGTGCTCTTCTATAGTCTATAAGGCTCTCCTTCCAGGCGGACTGGAACACTTCTAGTTTAGTCAGGTGCCATTTTCACTCTAGTTGTCTGGCAGTCTGTTTTATGTTCACCCATTGTGACCTAAAGCTTAAGCGCACTTGGGTTATGCAGCATGATTACTCAACATGACAACGCTAAACCACAATCTCTTCCGCCTTTGAAAAATGATCAGTTCATGTCTTCAGTCCCCAAACGATAATCCCCAGTTGTTAGAAGGAAAATTGGCGTGACACAGTGGTAAACACACTCCTGTTCCAGCTTTTTTGGAATGTTTGCTGTTTATAGGCATCAAAGGTGGAATAAACAATATATTTACAAAGAAAATCCATAAGGTAAAATATTAAATGTGTTTTTGTGCTGTTTTCAAATTAACACAGGACAAATCGAATGTACTAAATCACTGTTTTCTGTTTTTATTAGCATTTCACATACTGTATACATACAAAACATTAAGTTCTATTCTTAAATTAGCCATGAAGAAACTATGAAAATTCTTCTTTTTGAATTTTTATTTCAGTTGTTCTTGTTTATGTTGTGCATGAAAAACAGTGTGTCATTGCAGTTAGATGCTTGTTTTTCTAATACAAATAGAAAATTTGTATTTTAAATATATTATTTTATTTTAAAAAGTAAATGTGTCCCAATATTTTTTATCAGTGGTGTAACAGAAACACAAACGTTATTGAGAGGAAAAAAACACTGGACAGACTTTTTAAAATACCTCTTGTATGGATATCTTAAAGGAAATAAGACTAACTCCGCGGTTAGTACAATCTGTTTTTATATTTCTGATACATTTGGCTAAAAATACTGACAGATTCATGAGCCCACAACGGTACAACCATGTGCTGCATGAGAAAACTCCATTTCCCATGAAGCACTGCGGAAAGTGCTGGACAATAATAATCTACTCTCAGGTCACAGTTTCCGTAAAACGAGAACCACGATAAGAGCAGTTAACATCGCGGTGTGTCTCCGTGTTAGATTTCTACATTTATGAAGTACAAGGGGTAACACATCGATCACACAAACCCGTCTTAGGTCGTAAGGGAGAAAGCTTTTTCGGTGAATTCTGATTGTCCACCTCATCTTCTCAGGCAGTCTGAGGTCCCGCCGGTTTCTTTTCCCTCTGACTAACAGAAAGAAGTGAAAGTCGCGAGTTGAACTTAAATAAGTGTCTTTTCGTGACAGTATGACTTACAAACCGGTCACTCATGTGATTTTCGACATGGACGGGTTGTTGTTAGGTGGGTGAGGAGCTTCGGTTTTTACTATGGTTTGTGTTTTGCTAGCTAGGTTAGTTAGCGTTAGTTAGCTAGCTGCACGACTGCTGGTCACTTTATTCCCATTCATTTGAGTCCAGGCGTCGAAATGTTAGTGTCAGTCATTCTTATAAACCAAACGGAGCCTTTTTCAAAAGTATGGTTCTTTTTACACTGACTCTCTGCTCCACATGTATGGTATGAAATATCGACCCAAATGCATGATGTCTAATAGAAAGCCATGTGACATGAACCATAAGATACACGACTGACCATTAAAAGGGGATTTTCCAAAGCCAACTGTTAAGCTATAAACAAAGCCTTTCTGAGTGGTTTGATGTGACATGCGTCGTTCTAGAGAAGCTTACTGAGTCAGAATTGTGCACACTGGTGGTGATGGGAACCAGACGTCTCAAGAGTTTCATGCCTCTTAAAGCCTCTTAAAGCCTTTCTCCCTCACAGAAAGTTGTTGCGTTACATGGCATTACTATCAATACGCTTCCTGATGCCAACTACATTGTTCTGTGATAGTTTTGAGGTAAACTTGTGGGATACAGTGTACGTTTTAAAATCCATGACTGCTGGAGGAACACATGTAAGGTCTTATAAGGCAAAGTGATCCCCAAATAAAACATTTTTTTGTGAAGGTTCACTGGTGGTTTTGGTTAGTAAACAAAATGTAGACATTGTGACTTCTGCTGCCCATCACCATCACTGTAAAGAACTGTTTCTCTACAATGAACCATTTCACACCAAGCTACTCTGGATAACATTGTTTACATCCGAATTATTGAATTATGCATACATTTTGAGATATTGGTGGAATTCCCCTTTAACATTTCCTTCACTACTTGGGTGTAGAAGCTTTAGTTTCATGACTTAACGTAGTGCACTACATAAGAGACATTTTTAACACTACCTAACTTAGTTAGCTCTCTCTGTTCATCAGTCATTTGACATTTGCTGGTCTCGCTGTAACTTATGATCACAGCTCCTCCTCTAAACCACACTGTTGTGCCGATTCTTTCAGATACAGAGAAGCTATACACTGTCTCCTTTCAGGAGATCTGTGACCGCTACGGAAAGACATATACATGGGATGTAAAGTCTTCAGTGATGGGTAAGAAGGCTCTGGATGCAGCCAGGATCATCAGAGACTCCCTGGAACTCCCTATGAGCCCTGAGGAGCTGCTGGAGGAGAGCAGAAAAATACAGGAGCGCATCTTCCCCAATGCTGCCCTAATGCCAGGTAATAACTGTGCAGGCTTATTTGGCTCAGAAATCTGTAGAAGTGTCTTCTAGGGACATTTTGTGGTCAGAATATGTACAGCAGACACACCAGTAACAGCAATCTACAAAAGTGAACATGTCAGTGGCATATTAGGCTCTAGAGCTTGGCAGAATGTAGTGGGCCCAGAAAGTTTTGGACATTTGGCTTACTTAAAAATTTATTAAATTCATTGTGTTAGGAAACAATGTCCAATCAAGTGGGATTAATTTTAAACACACTTTGACTTTCTTTTGGCAAAGTGTTGTTTCACTGTATTCTTTCAGATCATTACTGCACATTTCTGCAGGTTTACGTCTAACATGTCTTCATGATCCTGTCAATAAACATAGATGCACTGACACATTTCAAGAAAAATGACCCCAAACTCTGTGTAGTGCTCTTAGTGCAGTCTGGTTGGATTCTTCACATAACACATAAATATATAAAAATATGAAATTTTAAAATGCTTAAAAGCTAATTCAATTGTATGCTTCTTTTCTGGACACATGTTTACTGACTGTTTAACATTTGCAGTGTTGTATTTAATATTTAGATTAATGAACATGGTTTTGTAAGACTTCTTTTAGGGATGAGCAGAAGTTCTTAGGATGGGTTCATTAACTTTGTTCATGCCAAATGAATTTTCACCTTAGATTGTGTTACTATGATATACCTGCAAAAACTGTGAAAAATGTTGTCAAAATTCTCCAGTATGATTAGGTTCCCAGGCTTTACTGCATTTCTCAGACGTTTTCATCTACACATATGTCTTTTGGCCACTGGCCTGGTGATTTGGAGAAGCTTGTAGTGGTGAAAGTGAAATGAGCCTGATCAGAGTAGTAGCTGAAATCATGGGAAAGGTCAAGTGGTTGTTTGGTTTGCTGCTCGTGCTTTCATAATTAGCTTTTTCTCTAACTTTGTGAAAAGGTGCCAGGTGACCCCATGAGGTTTGTGAGAATAAGCAATCATCATGACCTTTTCCTTTGATTTGGGCATGCACCCTGAGCAGGCTAATTTTAGCTTTATTCATCAGACATGACTTTCTCAGCGATGGTGTGACGTGGCCCTCAGTTTGTGATTAGTTAATGATTGTGTATTGCATGCATATGCAAGTGGAAGAGAGTCAAATTGTGACTCTTTAAAAGCCATTTTGACCAGAGCTTGATATAATAAGACTTGGGTCAAGGAGCTCCCTTAATTAGTGACACTTTTAAAAATTGGTTTGTAAATTCAATTGCATGCTATCTGTTGGGTCTCTTGGGTCAGTTATAATGGGCTTCAAATTAACAGCCTATATTCTGACAGGCTCCATTCTATCTATGTTGGGTTTAAACTCTCCAGCAGAGATGTTCCCAAATCACTTTAGTATTAGTAGTTTTAATATGTTTTAAACTAATGTCTAACTAAGGTTAAATTAGCTGTATTCTGTCCTGCAGACTCAAGCTTTTATAATGAAAAACTCCCAACTTTTTGAGAAGAACGGCATTATAGTAATTACTGCTGTTTACCTTTCCTGACTTCTGCCTCCAGGCCATACTCACAAGGATTCAGGGGACTTTTCCCATAACTAGCTCCAGGGCCAGAGAGAGTTCTTCCATTCTGGGTAATTCCCACTTTTAAGCACTTTCACTTTTCCAAAAAAATGAGTTGAACTGGGATGTTAGTGAAGTACTTGCAGGTAGCTCTCTAATTAAACAAAAAAGAGCATGACAACAATAATAAAAAAAGAAAGGTACCCATGATGCAATGCCCATAGTTAAACTGAAAGGCAAAATCACAAAAGTTTTTATTCGTTTGCCTCCTTAAGAGTGGTGATCCTGATTTAATCAGTCTGAGACGCTGACTCATGTCTCCATTTCTGTTCTTAGGTGTTGAGAAACTCATAACTCATCTCCATAAAGACAACATCCCCATTGCTGTGGCTACCAGCTCAGCTAGCTTGACCTTTGAGATGAAGACAAGCCGCCATAAAGACTTCTTCAGCCTCTTCAAACACATTGTCCTTGGAGATGATCCAGAAGTGAAGAATGGCAAACCCCAGCCAGACGCCTTTCAGGTGTGCGCCAGCAGATTCGATCCTCCAGCTTCTCCAGAACAGGTATAAAATTTATTAGTAGGGAGGGAGGTCAAAGATCTGTTCTATTCTGTTCTAAACTATTTTATTCTGTTCAGGACGTATAGACTTGTGCGATATGATCACTAAGTTTTGTCGCCATATTAATGGTTAAGGAAGCCTGATTTGGATCTGTTTAGGAGCAAGAAACATACTTGCTGATACAGAGACGTTGTAAAGGAGGAGACAGGTCATTGGTTGAAATAGGAATAGGAAAGCTCCTAAGACTGGTTAAACTATGAATGGGAAAGCTTGTCAGAACAACGCCTAAAAGTGTTTTTTGTTTAAGTGCTACAAACAATTTATACATATTTTGTCAATTTTTACAAGTGATTTCAAATATGTTCTTGAAATGATAGTTTTGCCTTTAGTTTCATGTTTTTAGGTCTCACCTCATTTACAGAAATAAGAATGTGGGGTCGTATTACAGAAACGTCTTTGAAATTGTTTAGTCACCATGACAACTTCATTTCGGGCTGAATTTAGGACGTAAGCTATTACAGAACAACAGTTCATAATCTTACTCTATTCAATTCTAATTTATTCTATTCTATTCAGGATGTATAGGCTTGTACAATATGATTACACGTTTTGTCACCATATTAATGGTGAGGTAAGCCTGATTTGGATTAAGATTTGTTTAGGAGCAGGAAACATACTTGCTGATACAGATAACTCCAGGTAGGAAAACAGTATTTTAGAAACAACCCAGCTAGACTATATTTCCTAAAGACTGTCCTAATATAAAGACAACCTCAGAGGTGTTAAAGCTAAGTCAGTTTCTGTCATTTTATGCAGTGACAGGCCACATAGTTCACTGTAACTTGCACATTGTGTGTACACTTTTATACACTGAAAAGGGTACTTTGACTTAAGAGGGTTTTTTTCTAACAGCTTTCTAAAAAAGCCCAGACACAGCAGACACAATCTCCACCGCCCTTCTTATCGTCTTTTTGGATCAATGTGGATGAAAACTCATTAAATAAAATATTATAGTGATAATGGTGAATAATGAGGAGACAGAGCTGAATCTGTGTGTTTCTTAGGACGAATAACGTTAGCATGCTTGGCTAAAAGGTATGGGAAATAGAGACTGAAACTGAGGAGCAGCAAATGCTGTGATAAACAGGATGTTGATATAATAGTCTTAATTTCATGTTTGTGTTTTTTTGGCCTTTTTATATGAGTAAGGGTAGCTAGCTGTCTGGCTAACTAACCTGATTATTTTTATTATGTATTTATGTTTCAGCTGTGCACGTATGGTTGGTTGGTAACAGACATGATAGTTGTTTGTTGACTTCAGTCAAGTAGGTTAAGATGTCCTAACTTGCAATAAGATGCTATAAAATTCCTAAATCAATTAAGATTTTTGTAAAATTTTGTGAAAAATCTTATCTTGACTTTTCAGATCTTAAGACAAAATGGTTTCTGTAATATGGCCCCTGGTCTTGTATGACTGGAAATGACTGCCTGGTGGCATTTGCACATGGCCACTTTCTTATGAGGACTTTGGTTGATTTTTGGTCTAGATTAACGCTTATAGTCTATTTTATCAGAATCAACAATCATGTACTTCCAATCACTGGTGCCTGTATACTGTATGAACAGTTACAGACTGAAGCCCATCTACTGTCATACACAGTGTGTCAGCCAGCCCATTTGTCATCATCCTCTGACCATACTGAGATATTATTTTGGTTGGTGGACCAATCTCAGTACAGACGTGATACTGTGTATGGTGCAGTAATGAGAGAATCAGACACTGCAGTGTTGCAGGGGTTTTTAAACACATCTGTTAGGTTGAGAGTGGTCCATCATCCAAAAAAAAATCCTACTGAGAGCAGCTCAGTGGTCAGAAAGCGAGCTTGGATGCAGAAGCTAGGTGATGGCTAACACAAGATTGTGCATCAGTAGATGGGCTGCTGTCTCTAATTGTACACTAGCAAGATGGAGCTACCAGGTGGGAATTTCTGAGAAAGTGGACACTGAGGGTCATATGTATATCAAAGACATAGCAGTGCTAATAAATAAGGTTCTCATGAGTTAAGATTATGATTACACGGACTATGCCGTTGTTAAATGGCATGCTGTTGAAACACTTCCTTTGAGAGAAAAATGCTCAATTATGCCTCAATTTCAAAGCCAAAGGGAAATCAATCGTCCACTTTGACTAGCTTTTGTAATCGAGTAGAACATGCAATTAGACATACGTGTAGTATTGTAGTCATATCCACTTGTTGCGCTCCCTGAAATGCATATGTACAGTCGTATAATAAGGTTTGGGTACCCCTGGTTAAATGACAGGCTAACAGTTAACAGTCTGATGCATGGGGGGTTGATGAGACCTGCAGGAGGACCACTGCTCTGTTTCCCCTCAAAGCCACTCATTTTCCTGTTTAATTGCCTTGTATGAAACATGCTAAGAAATGAAAGAGTCGCCTGGAGTCATGGGTTAACCAGATGTTTCAGCTTAAAAGTGCTGTGAACCATTATAAATTAAGCTAAGGAGGGAGAAGTGGCAAAAATAAATGAGGATAATGTTCATCTTGTCTTTATGATAATAATATTGAGGTACTACACCGCAGGGACCAGCTTTTGCTTCAAATAGGCTTCATCTACTAGGACTGTATTGATACAGTGAACATTATTTGAGTGGATAATGATGACTGTGTGTGTTTATGCAGCTACAACATGTTGGTTATAGTTGTTAATGCTTATAGACTGTCTATGATTGCTCTTAATATGCCTTTTTTATTATGATAATTGTAGTTGTTGAGTGTTTGAAAAATGCTGATGATACCTGTGATAGAAAATTGCATGTCCTCATATGGCACAATAATGGTAACATATTGTCACATTGCCAACCCCTAGCAAATGATCATATTTTTGCAACGTAGTTTGTTACATCTTGAATATCTACCAGCAACACAGGCCTGGCACCATGATATGCAAAATAAAATCAGAAGGATCATCCTGCCCTCTCAGTTTAGGACATAACTGTTTTGCCTTTTTCAAATAACTGAATTAGTTTTCCCAGAGATACAAAGTGTACCTGACATCGTACTATTTGGATTGTTGGTTGGATGAAATATTTTGAATTGACAATAAGGCACTGTCTTTTCCGCTTAAAAAACTAGGCCCTTTCCTAAATACTGATTCTCCGATCATAGATAGGCTGCGTCACCTTTAAGAAATTGTCAAAATTTTATAATGTGCTGCAACGTGAGTCAGGAATACCTCAGACACTTGCTTATTTCCTAAACTGAAGGAGCAGGAGGAACGGTAACTGTGAGATAGACTACTGTGGCTAGCCAGAAAGTATTCCTTTGTTAAATTCTTAGATTTAGTGTCATGGATGTAAACCCATGATGTCAGCACAAAATCCACTGAGCTTTAAAGGTAAAATAGGAATGGTGAGCCAATTTGTTGCTAACTGAAGTAAATTGGGAAGCAATTAACAATTATATACACACAAAATGTACATATACAGTTGCATGCAAGAGTTACATATTTTGTTCATACGTGTTTTTTTTATTTTTATAAGTAAAAAGTAAACACTGTTTTGCTAAGAAACTATCTTAATCTCGATGATTTGCATACTTCCAAGTCACAGGTGAGGTTTCATTCCAGTGACTCTTGAGTGCAACTCATGTTTGTGCAAACAGCCCCTCCAAGGGTTCAGCTAAACCTTACTTCCTGTTTTTTGGTATCATATGGGGGTTTTCCTTTGCCTTTTTTAGCTGAGACATACAAGCAGTTCTCTCTGAGAGTTTTCTTGGTCTTCCAGGTCTTGCTTTGATTTCCACATTTCCTCTTAACTGCCATTTAATGCACTTAGTGACATTTCTCTTAGTGGACATAGCGAGCTGGAAGCGCTTTGATATCTCTTTAGGGTTAGGGTTAGCCTAACAGCCTTCCTCTGTTTTGTAGGCATCAGTTAACTTCATTTTTAGATCTTGAACAAGTTGCTTGGAGGAGTCCCTGGCTGTTGAGTGTTAGCGTGCGGTTTGAGAATTTATTACGCTCAGATGATAATTCCAAATGACACATCTTAACCTGCGTGTCCAGTCCGAACATTAATAGAGGCCTAGCAATTTAAGTTCTGAGACTGAAATTGGAAGAATGTCCAAAGTTTAGCCAGATGTGCCCAAATATAATTACACAACTGTAATTATGCATTTAGCTACCCTGAAAGTGTGAGAACAAAGCTGATTCTTTTTAGCACAGTTAGGCTGCTGCGAGATTATCCTGTTATGTATGTGCCATCAAATGCATACTGCATAAGGTTTGTGTACTACTTCCTAAAATTTTGGATGTATTACTTTAAAAATGACTAAGGTTTTCATGGGGTAAATCACATACCCTCACCATTGACCATCCGCAGTTAACATGCCAGGCTTTAAAGCCTGCTAGACAACGCATCTGAAGCCAAACGGGCTGGGGTTAGTTTGTATTCATTGTGCTTTTGGTGTATGCTTGTGTGATAATGCAGAGGCAGCTTACTGCATTTTAGCTCACTCTTCTATCACCCATCCGATCATGTAGCCACAGTACTGGCTATTCAGTTCAATGGACTGCTTTCATTCAATTTCTCTACAACTTGACATTAGGCCATGTTGTCACAGACAGCATTCTCTTACATGTGGCCCATTTAGGATGCTGCTGCCTTTGGTATGAAATGTTTTGGTGAGTTGTCCCTGCCTGTTAAGTGACTGAAGCTTCCGGAAAGGTCTAAGAAGGAAGGCAGTCAGCCATGTGTTAAATAGTGTGGTTAGGAGCGGCGTTTCTCCTGATGAGATATGAAAGCGGTGCAGCGAGAGAGAGAGACTCGACAGGGTATTCAGAGGAATAACGGATGACGCTGTGCCACTCGCTGGAGCCTTTACGTGATGCGAGTGCTCAAACAGAGTGAGAGCCGAGAGAGAGGAAGAGACAGAAAGACGAGAGTGGGTACGTGCAGGTGAGAGAGAGAATGAAAGAAAGAGATAGCTAAGGGAAAATGAATGAGGAGAGACTCGGAGAGAGAGAGAAAATAAGATGCCAAAGCTCCTCATTAAATGCATTGATATTTCGGCGACTGCTCAGACATACCATACTAGCTCAAGATGGAGTTGAACACATGAGAAGATAGATTAAGGGCACTCTGGCCCTGTTCATACTTGGGTGGAACGGCACTAAGTACACGTACCATGGAGACATGCTATGATCCTTGGTTGGAAACGCAAATGACTACATACCATTTGTATTGTGAATGATAAAGTATCCTAATGTGTCCCCCACAGCGACAAAGGACTGGCTTCATCTCTGCGGCATCTGTGTAGCTTCTTTCTTCGTCTGCTCTCCTGTTTGATTATAAATTGCATTAGTGATCCATGCGGTCTAAACGTTTGCAGCAGTCTGTGCATGTACAGCAACAAAGACATGTGCCACATTTTTACTTGAGAACAAATGCAGCTGTCGCTATCGATTATATTAGTAATCAGGGTAATTTGAATTTTTAAAAAGCCCTGATTAAACAAATGCACATAATGAAACCATTATAAATCATGCCTTTTAAAGATTTTAGAGTATTTGCCATCCTTAACAAGCCCTCGTCCTCTTGGCCAGGAATCCCTGACGGCATTTTAAGGGCTGAGGGATTAATTGAACGTGTTGACTTTAGCACTCAGAACTTGCCCATGAAATGTTTCCAATTTAACACATTTTTCTTTTCAAGCCCCAAAATAACAGCAGACAAAGTTATGAAGAAATAACAAAAAAAAAAAAAACACTTTAACTCTTCAAATATTTAACCAATAACACTCAAGTTGCTGGGATTTAGTTAGCAAACTATTCCAGCTGTTATACATAACTGCTGGTACAGCTGTTTATCATGCTACAGGCTACATGACTAACAACAACAAAAAGAAAGGCAGTACACCTTGATTCTGCACAAAGACAGCAGTTGTTCACAAAATGACTGTTAGCTTTATGTTTAAACCTCTCAAAATCATTATGCATTGCTGAACCACATTGACGACACATATTGCGCTTAGAGTTGAGAACATTATCCTGACCTTTGTTGTCGGAATTCCCAGGTGAGAGGTCATTTTCTTCTATTTTTCCTGGGAAATTCTGTGTTATGAGCTTCAGTCGGATAATCGTGCTAAAGCTGCGTGTGTTGCAGTTGATCCACTCCTCAGTCCTCTCGTCTCGTTCTGCTGCAAGTGGCTACTTGTGTAACATATGTGTGACGCACAGTGGAGTGGTCAGTCAAAGTTGGCAAGGACTTGTTAAAAAAGGACCTGAAAGAGTACCTGGATTGGAATAAAGATAAATCGCCAGGCTTTTGAAACAACTTCATTAAATAAAGGATGCAGATAAACGAGAATGTTCTGGGGCCGTCACAATCATGACATTTTAGCTCATACTTGTCAGTTTCTATATATTATCAATATAATCAATGTATGTATCCATTTAGGTATGAGAATAAAGTAGCAATATTGACCATTTAACTATCTTGCTTTTTCACTATCTTTACTTTGCAACTAACACTTGGTTGCACTGACATGAAATGAGAACCTGCACTGTTGTGTTCAGATTTTGTTTACAGGTACATGGGATCATCTGTAGAGGCATCCAAGCTAAATTATTATTATTTTTTTTTTGGAGACAGTTAAAAAATGTTCACAAACTCCTTGTTCTGCAAGCATACATGCTAAAATTAGCTTTAGCTGTCTAAGAAATAACCAAGAATTCCCCTAAACATGTCATGCCACTCATGACTAAAGTGTTTCCAGTCAGTGTCTTGTCTTTACATTTATTTGTCACAACCTAACTGATTGAAAACACATCCATTTCATATTCTGCTTATTGTAATGCAACATGATCGTGAAACAACTAACGACTGCAAAATAATTGCGGTCAGATTCTTACATAATAAATGTGATGGGCGTAGTGTTTCAGTCCGACTGTCTGTTACTGTAACAGAGACTAGAAGGAGAATTTAAAACATGCATTGTCTTTGTGGATACTGCCCTCAAATTACTGATGATTTATCGCACATATTTAAAATCAAGTAAACTAATTTAATCGATTAATCGTGAGAGCTGTAACAAGAACCTGTTGATTCTTGACCTCATCTGGAACATCTGTGCATGTGTTCGTTGGTTTCCTCAACATGTGTTCAAGCATTATATGATGCCTTACGTTTAACGCTAGGTGCTTGGGAATTCAGGTGAGCTGCAGCAGGTCTGGAGAAACACTCAAGAGAGAAGACTGGAAGAGAGGCAAAGTTGGTCGCATTCAGAGCTGACAGACAATGACAGAAGGGGGCCAATTGTGACAGAGAGACGGAGGGAGACAGAGAGGGGACAGGGAAGGCAGGCATGCAGGAACACTTAGCATGATTCCTGTGCTAGCTGGCTAAAGCCAGTGCCGCTCTGCTGCATTCTTATTGCTCAATGAATTCTTTATCATTATTTATCAGGGCTCGGGGAAAACTTGCTGCCGCTATGCAGGAAGACTTTCCTGTTCCCGCTCTCGCTTTCTCTCTCTCTCTCTCTCTCTCTCGCTTTCCTCCCTACGCACACTTAGCGCTTTCTATTCGCTCATTGCTGAATTATGCAATTATAAGGCAGTTAATTAATTTGTGCTTCTTTTATTTTTGTACCAGTTGGCATATCTCCTGGGTACAGTTAAGAATAGATAAAACGAAAGCCACCCCATTTTTACCATTAATAAGCTCCTCTTTTTGCTGTGATTTGTGCTCATTTTATGTGTTCTTTTCTTTTTACGGTAATCTTGATTTACATGTCAAACCGCTGACACTTTGATGTATTGCAGTTTCGGCAGCAGTAGTATAAGCTATCTGTGCACGCCTGACGAGTTGATACCAGCTCTTCTTTGAGGGCTTAAAGCCCGGCATAAAGCCATTTAATTATTTACGCTCACTCCTCTGCTTTGAATTATTACCTACCTTTGAGTATAGACACAAGCGAGCTTCCTACTGGAGGTGTGAGATCAAGTGTTAAGGGTTTCCTTGGTTCTTCTTGAAGTAAACCACTATTTATGGTGCTGGAAGGACTGCTTAGTTATTTATACTAGAGACGACCACAAGGCCAGTAGAGACGGCCTTAACCAAAACTATGACTGAAGGCTATGAATGTAGTTTATCCATCCAAAAGGGGGCGTGCATTTAGAGTACGTGGAAAAGTTTATAAATATACGCCGTGTTGACAGTTTATTAGGTAGGTACTTTCTTTGGTCATTTTATCAGCAGTGTTTGTGGGATTTTTAAACACCTTAATGTCCCTAAAGGTTTAAGTATTGTCCTTTGGTCAGAAGCTGACAACAAATAGAGAGGACAGCGTTCCCGCAAAAATTAACTAGAGACTAGTTTTACAGTCATGGAAAAACACCTGAAAATGGGAAAAGGTATTAAATATCCTTGACAATATTGACATATATGTGATCTTTATACTTATTTTAAAGGGGGTTAAAGGCCCACAAACCGATCAGGGAAGTGAGGGTCATTATCAAGATCCTGTTGTCCATACATAAATGTATTTGTTTAACTTTATCTAAGTAAATCTCTTTTTTGAAGGAGAGATGTTCAAGAGGCTGGCATAATTGGATTTCTCCTGTTTTGATTTTGAACCTGTATATAAAATTGTCATTAGACTGTTTTCTTACAGTCCTTGAACGCTAAAATGTTGTACTCTTTGGTATAAAAATGACGGGATGTTAACTAATTTAATATAATCATCCTCTTTTGTTGTAAATGAATAGACAGTAGAATAAATAGAGAGGCTATATAGTTTATTTTTAATGTTTCAGTGAAATCTGCAAGACGAATAGGAAAAATCACAAATGGATAAAGATGAGCTATAATCTCAGAACCTATGGCAGAAAACTGAAACTGTACTTTTCCTTTGGCCATCGGTCCATTACAGAATGTTTCAGGTTTAGGATTGTTGGTGCCTTCTCAAGATTGTTACCAACAGAACCTAACTGTACCCAAGGGTGTTCTTTCTGTCTGCTTGATTTAGCGAGTTCTTTACTTTTCCAGGTGAAGTCACCAAGCACTATTACATGCCCCATAACGCTTCAGAGTGCAAACTAGAATGATATGTTGATGTAACTAGATCATAGATAGGATGCTAATGCTATTTGCATGTACTCTAGCCTCCACAGAACAAGTGCTCGCGCTCATATTTTCACACTTTCACACAAGTGAGCTAGGTAGACTCTTTAGATTGGCATAAAATGACCAAAAAAGGTGAATGAAATTATTGATTGTGGTTATTATGGTGGTTACAGCTGTCTTAAGCAGATGGAGACTAGAGTAGAACCAGAACTGTAATTTGTTTTCGAAAATGTCACTACCATGTCAGATGTCTCATTACCATGCTACCATAACGAGTTTCATTACAAAATTCTGTGTATCCATTTATGTAACAATTTTGGATATAACACGTTATTGAAAAGTGTAACAGCTGATCCTTGCTAGCATGGGTTCTGTAATATATGGCTGTTGTCAGAGGAAAAAAACACACTTTACTTTTAATGTAAGTCAATGGAACCAAACTTTTTTCCAAGTAATTGGGAAAAAAATAGTTTTAATCGATTCCTCATGAAGTCTACACAGAGTGTAAAGGGCAACAGGCATTTTCAAAATATGTCATAAACTTAAAAGCACTAAAAATGGAATTCTGAGCAATATGCCGGATCTTCAAATGGTACCTCAGATCAAAAATTTACCTGCTTAGTCATTATAGGAAGACACATCCTGGACATGGTCAGTGCTTGGCTTGCACACTTGAAAAAACCCTTTCACTTGTGCTGCTTCTGTTTCGAATTGCTTTTGCCAAGATCTGAACCAGCCAGTGTATGTGTTACATTAATATTAGTATTTGCAAAGATTGTGGACTGGGATCTCTGGCTTCTCTTTGCTTCTCCATACACGGAAGATGTGAAGTAGGGCTACGCATGGAGAATACCAAGCAGCCTTTCTTTCCTGAGGCGTGGAAGCACCGCCTCACAGGTGAGTAATGAATGGACTCCTGTTCATCTGTCTCCATTCTGACCAGAAGCTAGGGAATGGACCACCTTCTTCAAAGAGAGAAGGGCATTTTTCACTCCTCAGTCGGGGCAAAAAGCCCTGGAGGGAACAGATCTTTACAAAAGGTGGTTTGAGTTCAGCCGCACGGCTTGGATTAATGAGACGAGAAGGAGCAGGAGTTCACGAACATACTTGAACATCGAGGAGAGCCATGTTCTACCACTATCACTCATAACTATGGCAAATCATATTCCATCTTCATCTATCACGAAGACGGTTCAGTAATCTGGAACAGTTCTCAGAGAGTCAGAGGTCACGTATGGAAAGTAAAAGCCCGTCTCTCCTTTTTTATGGTTAATGAGTTGTGGCCTTTCTTTCAGGTGAAATCTTATCTCATGCTACCACATGTAGGAAACTGCATGAACAGCCAAAGTAACAATCTTCAGAAGAAATGAGGGGAATTTAACCCCTCATCCTAGACTTAAGCTGCGTGACAATGGTATATGCTGGACAATTTAAAAGTCACAAAATGTCGTCCGTAGCTTTAAAGTGCACAAAAATAAGTCACAGTTGTCTTGGAATTTTTTTCTGTAGTCACATAAGATATTGTTGGACTTATAACAGCCCTTCAGAGCCTTCTAAGTACATGTTCCCCCTAAACATGAATGTCTGCTTAAATGATTTTGCTGAGGTTACATCAGAGTTATCACATACAAAAGAGAGCGTTTAATATAGCCTGGCCTAGTAGTCTAATAATAGTAATTGGCTGCCATAACTGTAGTCTATAGTGCAACTCACAGGTTCTTTTTAGAACCACATTAAGTGACCACAAAAGCTGCAGCCCACAAGATTTTACCAACCAGATCAATTGAAGTGCAAACGAAAATACAAAAATCAGAATAGCCCTTCCATTCTGCTTGATTTTATAACAAAATGCAACACAGTAAACAAAACAAAAAAATACCAGAATGTTTATTGACTGAGTTTGATGATGTTTGGCAGCTAGCAAGTGCTGCTGAGTGACATGCTGTAAAAATAAAAGCTGTGAAAGGAGGTCTGGCTTAGTTCATTAGGTTTAAATGCGTATTAGTTTAGCCTTCAGTTCGCAGCGTAATTTGTTTGGCTGCAGAGCTTTGTTTTAAAAAAGACCTCTGAATGTTCAGCGCTGACTGGCAGTTACTCGTTTTCTGTTCTCAGACATAATAGAGACACCGAGCGTAATTTATATATACAGTATTTTCGGACAGCAGTAAATTTGGTCATGTGTATAACTGATGTCATTCGCACCAAACACGATTTTTCACATGGTGAAATTGCAACATTATTTGCACTCTGATATCTGTGAACTTTCACTGGCAACAAGATTCAGCCAGATGGAATAAGAATCTTTTTAAAAGCAGCTCAAATTATTGAGTTATGGACATTCAAGCTGTATCTGAAAGATTAAAGTTTCCAGCTCCTGAAGGAGGTGGTGAACACACACAAACACACACACACACACACACACACACACACACACACACACACACACACCTTCTACGATGCTTATCTATCTGGGTTGTGCAGGATGCACTGGGGGAAGGCAGGATACACCTTGGACAGGTCACCAGTCCATTTCTGGGCAGACAGAGAGACATATATAATCACACACACTGTGGTGAAACTCTCAATGCTCTTTTTAATTTGACAAAAATCTGTTTTGTTTTTTTTTTTGGTTTATACTTAATTTTCTTACTTTTCTCAGTCTGAGGCTTCTTAACTGTTTCACTTGTAGGTGGTCCAGCCTGAGTATTTCCTTTTTGAAAGACCCTGTTTGTAACCATATCCATGGTGAATACATTTCTTTTGAAAGAAAAGAGAAATGTTTTACGTTGACTGTAATACATTACATTGAAAATGGAAACATAACCAGACTACTAAATTAGGTCGACCCAGGTGTTGATGTTCTATTTTTGTAAATTATTAGTCATATTTGAATAGCATTCGGTTAAATGTCTACATATTGTGAAAAAAATTAACCACTGGTTTAACCACTGGCTGAGCTTAAGCTATAGCCTATATTATTATTTATTGTCACATGAACTTTACTTGCTGTGATTAAAACATGCTCTGGTGTTGGTGCATGTACACAGATATCACCTTTTGGTCAATACAGTACAATCCTCAGTTGACGAAGGCATCATGTTCCATTTGTCAGCCTGGGTTGGATTCACATTATAATAACATTACAATCTCTTATCATTATCCAATATTTAAACTGCATTTCCCTGACTCTACTTTAATTAGCATAAAAAAAATTATTATCTACACTGTTAAATGTGTGTATGCATATATAATTTTTTTTACTGTGTGTGTGTGTGTGTGTGTGTGTGTGTGTGTGTGTATATATATATATATATATATATATATATATATGTGGTGGTTTCAGACTCCGTTTGGACTCCAGGGTCAGACTCTTCTTGGCTGTATTCAAGTTTGGTTTCAGGCCCGTTTAAAGCTTTAACCTGCATCTTTGAGTTTGCATTTGCTAAGAATTTCTTTCTGAATGTTTGACTTGATGTGGACTGCAAACATCACTAAATGACGTAATAATGCAACCTGCAGATATTAGTCTTTGCTTTCAACTTGCTTTGTTGCATTTACTGAAGTTTCTTTGGCTTTACCCCAAGGAACATCAAATTGAAGCCAATGTGTTGACCCATGGATTCAGATGTGAAGTATATTTAGTGCATAGCCTTGAAGGACCTCGTTTGTCAGTGTGACCCTAGTGAGCAATTTGGATGTTCAGTTAAGCTATTAAAATGAGGCTGGAATTCTGAGGGCACAGTGGCATGTCTTCTGCAGTGTTATATGGTCTGTTTCTTTCTGGTACAATATTTTGTTGAAAGTGCAAATATATGCATATGTGTGTGCGCGTGTTCAGGGTGTTTATGTATTTTTGCAGTGGCCCAATCCCAAGACGAGGATTTTTTCTTATTCTGGCTTTACTGCTCAAATCCCCATTGAGCACTTTATCAAACCTCCAGCTTTGAGTGGGGAGTATTTACAGAAAGAGCTGTTCAAGTTCAAAAACCTCTTGAAAAGTGTGTGGGCAGCAGAACTCAAGTGTGTTTGTGTGTGCGTGTGTGTTAGTTTATTAAGGAGCTTTATAGTATTGATCACTCTCTCAGCCCCATGTGGGTGAAAGGTCAAGCAAGTGCTGGGAAATGAGATATGAAATTAAAGTTTAAGTCGAAATTATTATCAGGTGTTGAAAAATGCACACCGATGCTTTTTCCCCCTTCACTTTTCTACTTTTAAGCTCTTTTGAGTCTCAGGAAATATTTTAAAATAGTTATTTAATCCTTTTCAATGGAGGTTATCATCTAGCACTGAATGGCACAGAAGAGGGAAAATGGTTTTATGCTTTCATCAATAAAGACAACAGATGTGCTGAGTAAGTTCCTCTGAACAGTGTTCTCAGAAATTGGAGAATTCCTAGGAAGGAATTTGCTTCATGGAAGTTTCTAGAAACTTCGAGAAGACTCATTGGCTTAATTTCAAACTTATGTAGCTAAAACCTTGACATCTTCAGCCACCACAAGCTATGGTGCAGTACATTTGATTTGCAGTACTACTTGATAAATGATTTCTTTGGCCAGTCATCATGCACTGGCCAGGCTGGCACTTCTGAGACCCCTTTTAGACCCATTCGTATGAGATTGCACCTGCGTCTGGGCGTAAGACCAGGGGAAATCGTCCTCTTCACCTTGGCTTGTCAGATTCCCTTCCCTATCCTCTTCAGTCTATAGGGCGTTTTCCATTGACCATAGTGCTCCTGATTTCCCCAGGTTTGCAGTAGGTGGCTATTAAGGAATAAAATTGAAGCCATGATGACCAGATATTAGACTGGGCCATGTTAAGTGGCCGAGCACATGCTGTTTCCATGCAGTGGCCATTGACTCATATGTCACAGTTTTAATAAAGTGTGAGAAGTAGTGGGCTTGTTCTGCTCGCTCGCTCTCTTTCTCTCTTTTTTTTCCTGTAGCACAGATAATAAACTATTCCACATCGCCCCCTATCTGGACTGCCCCCCAGGCTCCCTGCTCATTTGAAAGATGCAGCCTGCAATCTGTCATTGTCCTGAGAATAGCGTCAACAATCGTTTCTACACACAGATACACTAACAGAGCTCTACACACACATACATTTACTTACTCACTTCTAAAACATACAGCAGAATGTGTACTTATGTTCATTTATACACTGCTCAAAAAAATAAAGGGAACACTTAAACAACACAATATAACTCCAAGTAAATCAAACTTCTGTGAAATCTAACTGTCCACTTACACTTGACAATCAATTTCACAGCTGTTGTGCAAATGGAATAGACAAAGTGGAAATTATTGGCAATTAGCAAGACACACTCAATAAAGGAGTGGTTCTGCAGGTGGGGACCACAGACCACTTCTCAGTACCTTTCTGCTTTCTGGCTGATGTTTTATTCACTTTTGAATGTTGGTGGTGCTTTCACACTCGTGGTAGCACGAGACGGACTCTACAACCCACACAAGTGGCTCAGGTAGTGCAGCTCATCCAGGATGGCACATCAATGCGAGCTTGGCAAGAAGGTTTGCTGTGTCTGTCAGCGTAGTGTCCAGAGGCTGGAGGTGCTACCAGGAGACAGGCCAGTACACCAGGAGACGTGGAGGAGGCCGTAGGAGGACAACAACCCAGCAGCAGGACCATTACCTCTGCCTTTGTGCAAGGAGGAACAGGCGGAGCACTGCCAGAGCCCTGCAAAATGACCTCCAGCAGGCCACAAATGTGCATGTGTCTGCACAAACGGTTAGAAACCGACTCCATGAGGATGGTATGAGGGCCTGACGTCCACAGATGGGGGTTGTGCTCACAGCCCAACACCATGCAGGACGCTTGGCATTTGCCAGAGAACACCAGGATTGGCGAATTCGCCACTGGCGCCCTGTGCTCTTCACAGATGAAAGCAGGTTCACACTGAGCACATGTGACCGACGTGACAGAGTCTGGAGACGCCATGGAGAGCGATCTGCTGCCTGCAACTTCCTTCAGCATGACCGGTTTGGCAGTGGGTCAGTAATGGTGTGGGGTGGCATTTCTTTGGAGGGCCGCACAGCCCTCCATGTGCTCGCCAGAGGTAGCCTGACTGCCATTAGGTACCAGGATGAGATCCTCAGACCCCTTGTGAGACCATATGCTGGTGCGGTTGGCCCTGGGTTCCTCCTAATGCAGGACAATGCTAGACCTCATGTGGCTGGAGTGTGTCAGCAGTTCCTGCAAGATGAAGGCATTGAAGCTATGGACTGGCCCGCCCGTTCCCCACACCTGAATCCGATTGAGCACATCTGGGACATCATGTCTCGCTCCATCCACCAAAGCCACATTGCACCACAGACTGTCCAGGAGTTGGCGGATGCTTTAGTCCAGGAGGAGATGCCTCAGGAGACCATCCGCCACCTCATCAGGAGCATGCCCAGGCGTTGTAGGGAGGTCATACAGGCACGTGGAGGCCACACACAATACTGAGCGTCATTTTGACTTGTTTTAAGGACATTACATCAAAGTTGGATCAGCCTGTCGTGTGTTTTTCCACTTTAATTTTGTGTGTGACTCCAAATCCAGGCCTCCATTGGTTAATAAATTTGATTTCCATTGATGATTTTTGTGTGATTTTGTTGTCAGCACATTCAACTTTGTACAGAACAAAGTATTCATTGAGAATATTTCATTCATTCAGATCTAGGATGTGTTATTTGAGTGTTCCCTTTATTTTTTTGAGCAGTGTATATTTTCCCTTGTCCTGAGAATAGCTTCAATAGTAGGATACAAAAGGATAGACATGCAAAAGTCACAGACCACCTTTTTATTTCCTTTCCAATTAAAACGGCCATTACGTACAAGTTCTTCATTAATCAGGAGATGTTTGAGAAGATTACCTATGAGACATGGCTCATATTCTCAGAGAAGCAGTACATTAATCCGATCTTTAAGAGAAAATCAAGACACATTCTTGCTTCATATTTGTAAAAACCCTCAAGTATTTCTGTCCATCCTTTCACTCGACACTATGGGTCTGAAAGAATGTGTAGAAGCAGTAAATGATAAAAGGAAATAGACTAACAAGAAGCAACTGAACATATGACCTAGTAAGTCAGGGTTTTTGTTGTTGGGATTTCTTGGATCGTTAGAAGCAGGCAAGGTAACCAACTTCAAAGACTGAACTTTGGAGTTGTGGAAAAAATATCTCTGCAGATTTCTTTGAAACACTGAAAGCAAGTCTCACAAAAATGGCAGCTTAAGCTAAAGGCAAAAGGTGGACACTAAGTAATGAAAAAATTAATAATAAATTCAGTTGTTAAAGCTTTTGTAATTCAGTGTTAAAATGTTTTCTGCTTTTTTTCTTGATGCTGAAAAATGAATAGCCTGTACTTAATGGGTGTTTCAACTGAACATAAAATAAGTGACAGGCTGGTATCTGACTTTTGCACAGTAGTGTATGACTACTAATGCTGCTAAAGGCCACTTAGCATAAAAGCACTTTTTTGTTTTCTGTCTAATGGCACAGATACAGCTTCATTTTTCCAGTGCTGTAGTCCACCCAGCTGTGTTAGATGGTTTTTGTTTGTTTTTTTTGTCTGTCAAAGTTGTCTGTTAAATATGTGTTCTCTTTTTTTTTTCCAGCATAAACTTATAATGAGATCTATTCAAATCACACACTCTCACTTTCTATAGCTCAGATATTCAAACTGTGGGGCATGGAATAGCATGGAGGTTAAGGATGGGGGGTGAAACTAGAAATAGCAAAATTAATGAATTGCAATTAATCATATTAGTGCAATTAAATGAGAATAATGTCTTTTATATTTGTGATAGAGAATGTTCTTATATTCTATCGTGTAAAATAGTAATATTGATCTATATTATGCAGCTAATAACAAATGCTCAAATTTAGTGTCACACGGGGTGCCATGTGGCAATGGCTCATTTAACCACCTTTCCAAAATAAACCTGCTTAATTTCCAAAAGAACCTGTTTTTCACAATTTGGATATGTTTGGGCCAAAACTGTATGAACACAGATGAAGTGAATAATATTGATTATCTTGTAACAGTGGCACATGTCAAGGTCTGGGATATATTAGATGCTAAACAAAGTGTCAGTTCTTGTTGTCGATATGTAGGATATGGAATAAAATAGGCAAGACTGAAGACCCGAGTGACTTTGACAAGGGCCAAATTGTTATGATGAAACAACTGTGTTGGATCATCTCTGAAATGGAAAGGCTAGTGAGGTGTTTCTGGTCAGCGGTGGAGAGTACCTATTGACAGTAATCTGAGGAGAGACGAACTAGAACGCAAGCCGATGGAGGCAGTGTGATGTTCTTGGCAATGTTCTTCTGGGAAGTCTTGTGTCTGGGCATTGTGGGCATCAGTTTGGCACGTGCCACCTACTTAGACATCGGTGCAGACCAGGTACACCTCTTCATTGCTGTGATATTCCCCAGTGGCCGTGGCTTCTTTCAGCAGGATAATGTACCCTGCACACGGTTTGCTTATTAGGCAGCTGTTCATAATGTTTTGGCTCACTGATGTATGTTCAAAATGATAACGTATTACAGTGTCATTGGCCTATTTTATAAAGAGTCACTTTTCATGCTTCACAAATGGAGCTTGTGCTGTCGTATCGTTTCGCTGATGTGTCTAGTGTGAATTTGAGGTAAGGAGGTCCCTGTGGTCGCTCTTGGTTTAGCATGTGGTTTTGAGCATGACTGTCAGACATATCCAAACATTTCTTTAGCTATCTAAACACTACTGTGCTGTCTTTGCACTTCAACTAAAGAGTGAAAAGACACAGACAAGGTCTAGTACAAGTGGTTCCTGACAGGTTGTTCTAGCTGCTGTTCTCTTACCCTTCACGTCCAGTGCTTCATCCAGACAGCATTCTATTCCAGAAAAGGAGTAATTAACAAGATATGAGAAGATACAGGCAACCTCGTGATTGTCTTCACTGTCAGACACTATATTAGTCTGTTTGACTGATGGGTTTATTATTATTTTATTTATTTTTTGACGTCTTGCCAGGCTGTCGATGCCTTCATAAAGAATGTGTGTATTTGTGTGGGCCTATGCGTGTATCCATCCCCCAGGGCTACATTATACAGTGCTCTATATTAGGGTTTGTGCCATGTTTCATAGGCCTGCCTTCCTTCGCTGGCTCTGACAGGAAGAGGTAATTTTAATGAGATTTTTCCTCTGCCTGTCAGAACTCCTTCACTGTTCGGGGCTATTTTCATTCTCCTATGTGAGTGTGGCATTTGTGATCATGCGGCTGCATGCGAGAAAGGGTGCAAACACGCTCTTATGTATATGTAGCTTTTTTGCGTAAGCCGTGTGCGATGGAGCCGCGGGTCACTTGGATGTGCAGTGGTCATCTGGCTCGTGACATTTTCCATGAGCGCTGGACCACAGATGGACGCGAATGTGTCAGGTCGCGTCTGTATCATGTTGGGTCGTCAGCAGTTCACTTTAAGCGATCAGGGCTCGTGTGTATGCAGCCTGGTCTGGATATGCACAGATCAAGTGCTAAATGTCAGCTTTCATGTGTGTCAAGCTGCCTATTGTAATCGTCATCCTCTACCTTTGTTTTCCAAGCTCTCAATCTGAGCTTAAATGACAAGTGAGCACCATGCATCATTTGGCAAGAGCAACAGTCCATCGAGGGAGATTTTATTCAGTCTTGCACTGCGAGGTTTTGAGGGAGACATGATTTTCCCAGTGGTGTTGCCTTTAGAGCTTTGTCCTTGTCAGATGTCTTTTATTGACTAAGACTCGTTTATCTCCTTCCTACTATTTACCTCCTGTAGTTTGTGTGGTTATATAGTAGACGATAATATAGCCAGCATGGTAATGACTTTTAAAAAATTTGTCCTTAATCACAAATTGCGTTTGTCCTTAGCTTGTAAAATTGGCAGTTTTTGGCCTCAGTTAAAGTATTGTTCAAAAATCCTCTTCACTTTGACTTTCATACGGATTCTCGAATGATCACATATTACAATAACTTCTTTCAAAGTTCAGATGAAGCCATAAATATAGCAGATAAAACAGTGTTTACAGTATTTACAAACCACATTGGGGAATAGACTAACCAGAAACCCCGGACATAAATAAAGTGCATACAGAATATCATTTTGACAATCACCACACTAGATTTTGGAACAAGCATGCTTACAGGCTCAGGAATACTGAGAAAACTGGTATTGAGTGACACAGAATTTTTCAGTACTTAATATAATTTGGTGGGTACCATAAATGCTCAGCCCTAAATTTAAATTGCAACAGTAATTTGTGAACTGTAGTTAACATTAATGTCCATTTGACTTATGCAGCAATAAATACTACCATTTAAATTATAAACCATTATAAACCATGTATTTGGTGACATACAAATAAGTTAAGAACTGGAAATATTGTGTATATCATATTTAGGTATAATCAGTAATATTTAGAAATACATTATGAAACCGCAACTTTATATTAGAGACCCACTTACTGATTATTAATGTTTTTAAAAAGTATATATTAATCACACAGTGAGGTGTATGCATTAGAAAGTTATACGATTGTAAAAAAAAAAAAGCTACTGAATGTACAAAGTAATGTAATAATTATGAAATGTTTTAAAGTATATCCTTAATATTTCAACTTATGTTAGTTTTGAGTATGAAATATCTAAATCATTGTAAACCAACTAATGATTAGTTTTCAGCATGTCAGAATGATTAGATATTTGTACATAATGTGTAAGTAATAATAGTATAATTATTAACTGTTGTTAACAAACTGTTTGGTAATCATCAAGTTGCTCTTTCTCAAGGCCTCTTTCTGTACTATAATATAGTAAGAGGCTAAACTATATCATATATTTCGTAGTGCTACCAAAATCCTTTTTGTTTTAAAGATACTGACACAGAAGTTAAAGGAACAAAAGAAATATTCAAACATTAAATATAATGTAAAAATAATACCTATGTAATTTCTGCATTTTAATAGCACAGCCAAACCTCAATAATAACTCGACTTTGAGTTAATCATCTCTGTCTTTATACTTAAACTGGAAAAGAAATTGTAGGGATGTGTGTTAGGTGTACGTCTCGTTTGGTGGTCTGAGCGGCCCATTGCCCTTAGGTAGCCTCAAAGAGCAGAAACAAACACACCTGAGTGTTCCTTTACTCTCCTTTTCCACTGCTGCTCCGCTCTGATGTGTTTGTGTCTTGTGTCTACCCACTCGTTATACGGTGACTGCCACAGAATAATCGCGCTTGTGCTTTTGACTGTGTGTGTGTGTGTGTGTGTGTGTGTGTGTGTGTGTGTGTGTGTGTGGAGACAAAGGTAGGAAATTTTCCATCACCAAGGTTTGGAATACTGGCAGATGAGAGGAAAGTTGTAGCTCATTGCATATAGCAACAAAAACTGTTTATGGCTAGTGACTTGGCCTGTCACTATAATGAAACTTTAGCTGATGATTGCCATAAAATAATTACAATGAGAATCAGTCTTTTTGTGAAAGGATGAGTCTAAAGTGGCCAGATTGGCTGATTAGCTGTCTTACTCCTTAGCTGACGATATTTAGTAGCAGGCATATAGTAGCAGACAATTCCCATATCATTGCATCCCTGCTTAGTTGCTCCGAAAGGAACATCTCAAGCTCAAAAAACCAAACATTACTTGCTGTTGCCCTCTAAAGGTGTTATAGTACAAAACTAGAAGTTGGAAATGTATTTTCATTTATTATTTTATTGAATGGGCAAAAACATCCAGTACACATTTGGTTTGTTGGGATGTAAACATACGATTGTGGAAACTAAGAATTGTGGACCTGCACATGTTGGTGACAGTGGCACAAAAAGCTTTGCTGGTCAGTAACAGTTTATTTCAGGTTTAAACAAACAACCCTTTAAACTTCAGTTTTATTATTCTGTTATTAACCATAAAGGAATGTCCAGCTCAGTTTTTGTCTGATGCATTTGCAGCATCTAGTTAATTCACAAATCCACAGGCAATTTTGACAAGTTTCTCTTTGCCTAGTGAAAGAACACAAAACCTTTTGACTTGAAACTCTTGTAATAGAAACCAATGGGCAGGCACACCTGCCCACTGGCTTGTATTATAAGTGTGTTTTGAGACAGCAGGTTATCTCTTCTACCTTGAAAATGTGGTAGTTGGCTGTATGTTACAGATGCAGGAGATGCTGCATCATCCTTTTAAGAGTTGCTATCCATTAGGTGAATTATTCAGTAACCACAATAAAACTGTTATGACAAAAAAGATAAATATTTCCTACATAATATGCTAACAGCTTATGTCAGCTTGTTGCGTGTACTGCTTATGCACATAATTCCACTTACAGATTAAACCAACAAGCCGATTGGCCCTTTTATGAAAGGGTTGGATCTTTCCCTGTGAACAGATGGCCCCTAGCTAGCCTGTGGAATTGGCAATGGGGAATTTGGCAAAAATCCCCAAAAATTTGGCAAAAAAATTTCTATTAAATGTGTACAGATAGAAGTTGAATCAGGCAGGTAAATCACCAGGACCAGAATTGAATGCACCTTCCCTAGATTTATATGATAGATAAATTAAATAAATAAATTTAAAAAAGGGCAGGGTGGGGAGAACTATAGATCAGTTTAGTATGAAAATAAAAATGGGATAAATGGGGAGACTAAATCAGTGAATTACAAGTTTAATCAGCTTATCTCAGTTCTATTGGTCCCGTAGCGATAGCCAGTCAGAAATCAGCAGCATCACCTGGAAAAAAAAAACGCAGCAGGAAGTTCGAAGAAAAAAACCCAAGCCAGCCTTCAGTGAGAGATGTACGAGTTCTTTGCTCGAGAACTTTGGTAGTTAACCGTGTTTGTATTAAGTCAGTTAAGACGTCAGATCATGTCTTGTCTCTGGTTTTAAGCCATATCTGGGCTGTATGCTCACTCGAACAACAAACTTTAAATCGAAGCTCGCGGCTTTGCATTCGCCTAACTGCTGAGAGTTGAAAGTAGCCCTTAAGTAAAGTCTTCTAACGTTTTCTACAAACATTTGATTTCACATGGTAATTTGCATATTACTGTTACTGTTTACATTTCCGTTTACCGCAAGTTAATCGCTGGCAAGAGGGTTATCCACAGTATCCCTACATGTTTAAGCTTATAGACTTGGTGGAGGGTTAAGACGCAAAAAACAGGAAGCCAAATTAGGAATTTAGTTAAACTTCTTCCAAACCCAACATTACATTATTATTTCACACATAATATTTCATCAAATCACCACTATCAGAGTTTTGTTTATAAGGCTATGAAGAAGCACCTAGTTGTCTCCAAAAGCTCTCACTCACTGTCTTGGTCTAAGGCATCTCTCAAATCACAGACTCACTGTCTTAATTAGCAGTGTTTGTGTGAACGTCCCTGTCTCTTCCTTTTTCAGCTGCCAGCATGATTGACATGCATTCGGTGCTGCCTCGTATAGAAGCCATGACTAATTACCAACCCTCTCTGGCATGAGGCGTCCCAGACCGTCCCTAATCCGACGAGAGTGATGCTGCTCCACTTCAAATGGCTGACAGCGACAAAGCCAGTATTAGCCGCTACACTATGTGACGCTATGCTTTTGTGTTCCAGCCCCCTATCCACCCTCCCCTTCTTCCGTTCTCACAATGCAAGAGTCTCTGATTACGGGTCATTTGCGGGGCTCTTTTGCGTAATTAAGAGTTTTAATTGCGGCCCTTGACACAAGGGAATTAGCTAAGCCTTCCTCTCCGAAGTGCGGCGTATTTCCGCTGGCCTTTTGTGCGTGATGCTTCCAGTCCGCCATGCGATGGGCTTAGTGACATCACAGAAGTCAATTAGGTCCATTCATGGTGAAGTCAAGTGGGTTCGTTTTTTGTTCTTTGTGTACAGAAAGCAGAATGGGACGGAATGCAAGGACTTTCTTCCTCAGTGTAATTACAACTGGTTTCTGCATACAAGCTGCTTTCTTTCGTCCGACTAAACAAAAATACAGCAAAAAACGCTTAGAGAATTGTAGTTTGTTTGTTTGTGCCATTAAAAGCTTTGCAGATGCTGTTTAAGTTAACATAGTCCTTCAAGTCAGATTTTTTGAGTCAGCTGAAGAGTTCCCAGCAGGACCACTTGTCAGGAGGTTAAGTAAGATACAACTTGCAGCACATATTGAACCCACTCAGTGGGGCTCCTGCAACATAGACTGCATTATGGTGACTTGAAGAGGAACTCTGTAAGAAGCACACAGCTGGAAGTCTCTTATTCCGCCTCACGTAAAGAAGGCGAGGGATAAAGCAGGAAGTGGTAGTGGATGAATAAGACGGCAGAAAGTAGGGCTATATTCAGATCTGCTGCTCAACGCTTCCATGTACATTCTGCTTTACTGAGGCGTTCCAAGGCAGCTTCTTTTCAACTTTGAAATTATGAATGAAGGGCCTTTTTCTGCAAGTGTATTCCATTTGCATAATGCATAACCATATTTATTACCCTATAGTGCACCTTCACCTACAGACTTCTGTTTAACCTTCTATTTTATTCGTAGCAGAGTATTTTCAATCTCAGTCCACCATGTTCGTTCTCCCTGAATCTCGCTGGATGGAGGTTGACCATTTCCAAAGCCTAACTGAATACCTGCTATAGGTGTACGACTATAGTGTACACATAGTGAAATGAACAGTTGTGAAAAATACATGTTCAGATTATAGATAACCAATTTAGTCACTTAAATTGGAAAATGTTAAACAATTAAAAATCATTTTAATCATTACTCAACTAGGCATCATCGTTTGTATATTCAAAAAAAAGTTTGTCATTTTAATTTTTTCCAAATTGGATCTTAGTATTTGCCAATTTTTTTAGGAAAGCCTAGTTCTTCAAGGACTGACAATATCTATGATATGCTTAGGAAAGCACACTGTGATGTAAGTTGTCACAATAATGATAAATATTACATTGCCCACCTCTAGTGTCGGGCCACCTCTACTCCACAGTCACTTTTTATACCAACCCAATGCATTCAAATAAAAGCAGTTCAGTTAATAATGAATATTTGGTTCTTCCTCCACAGTGTCTGGTGTTTGAGGATGCACCCAATGGGGTGAAGGCGGGCCTGGCAGCTGGCATGCAAGTTGTCATGATCCCTGACCAGAACCTGGACCACAGCCTGACCCAAGAGGCCACGCTGGTGCTGGACAGCATGGAGGACTTCAGGCCAGAGCTCTTTGGTCTACCTGCCTACAATTAGAGACTCTCTAATGCTCCTTACCGCACTCAAACATGCCATTTGTCAGGTCTTAAAAGGAAGGAATGAATGGCTAAAGTTGCTTAGTCCAGCTTATTCATACAATCACATGCAAAGTGTGTAAGGTCTGACACTTTGACGGTTTACAGGCATTTTAATTGCATTCAGGCTTAATTTCATCGGTGCTGCTCAATGAGCCCATCGCGAGGCTGGATCTCAGCACGTTCGTTAAACACTTTTAGTGTTGATGGCTTGAACAGCACCCAAACTGATTTTGATTATTCTGCTCAATTAGACCCAGTCAAGCCATTAGGCCTTATTGATGGGTTTTGATGTTTGTGTTTTTTTCTTCTTCTTCAAATTAGAGCCGGTAAATTGATTAGTTCTATATTTAATGGTGATGATGATGATGATGCTTTGTTCATGGTCTGTCTAAGTTCCTGATAACTGGCAGCTGTCACACAATCAAGCTTTTCATTTCATTTTTACGGCTTTGTGTTTTTGATGTTTATTTTTGAATTCCTGTTTATTTTTGTGTAAATGGCAGCGTAGCAACACTATAGAGGTTTATTAAAATGCCAGACGTTTTTAAGTCCGCTCCATGCGACGTAATCCAATAAAAGAGATCTGAGAGGCCAGGCGTCTTTCAGATTTTACCCGCGTTCCCCTCCCCCGTGCCAGGGTTAGCTTCTTCTTTCAGCAGCGTCCGACACAGCAGAGAGCTCGAACCCCAGTTCTTTTCTCTTTGCAAAACCCCTCAGGGATGAAAGAGATTTCCACCGGCGTCCTCTTCTCTCTTCTCTGTGTAGGCCGTGGACCTTTCATCCTTAAAGACGAGCAGGGAATCCGGAAGGCTTGTTCTTTTCTACATGACTTCCACCCTGGGGCCTTTTTACATGTTGTTTAGAGGCTTAGCGCAAGAAGGCTATCAGGCTGGAGGTTTAAAGCATGAGAGAGTCTTGAGTGTGGTTGTGTGCCTATACATGTGTACTTAGATGGAAGGAGGATGTAGTATCTTGTCTCCATTTGAAGAACTTGAAATGAACAATAGCGCTTGGCTGTAACTGTGTTTATAAACAAGTATTACGTGGCTGAACAATAAAGTGAATTTATGTGTTACTTGGATTAAACATGTAACACACTAAAGGAACAAGAAGACTTGTTATAATCAATAACCACTTATGTATGTCTGGCATGCGCATTTGTGTGTTTGTATGCTGGTACAGAACAAAGAGAGAGGAGGAGACCTAGCAGGTGGTGTGACAAATTAAGCCGGAGCGTGGGTGAGGCCCTAGAACAATGCCAAAGTGATCGCACATTCTTGTCGCCTTGTTTATTTCCACCCCGATCCATAAATGTGATGAGTAAATGTGCAAAGTGAATGACACATTGTTTTGATCACTGACCTATTTTAGTGAAAGTAATACCAGCAGTAATACCATGATGTGAATCACTGATGAATCAAACGTCAATGTGTTTAGGCACTACTTACTTTTAACATGTGTAACCACTGCCGCCCCTCACTGCGAAACCAATTCAGCACCACAATTGCAGCAAGATATTATAATGGCACATGTAGTAAGTCAATAAGTCAGCCAGTCAGTCTATATGTGAGTCTTTCATTCAAGAAAGACCGTTTTGGAATGTTTTGTCCGAGCTGCATAGGCTGGAGCTTGTGGTGTACAAAACTAAATTCAGGTTATCTTAGTGGTTCTGAACAAGCCTCTTTAATATAATTACAGGCTAGTGTAACATTAGTTTATTTGTCATCTATTTAAAACAACATTTAAACTGTGTTAAACTGCACTAGCTAATAAATGCAGAAATTAAAATCATTCTGATCAGCTTTAAAGAAATCTGTTAACGCATTATTAATGCAGTTATTAGTTCATAAAGAACTGTGTTGTCCTGCCCTTGTTGCATAAAGACAGTGGCATGTTTCTAGACAATACATTTTCCAAATGCACCATGTTCTGCTCCTGCAGTGTTGTTATGATGTTATAGCCTATTGCTTACAGCAGCACAGTCATCATCCTGTAAATTCCACTACCCTGTAGTCATATAAAACAAAACAACAGCAAGATTATGTGCAAACCCAATTCCAAAAAAGTTAGGGCTGTAGGGAACATGTACAACCCCTTTTCCAAGAAGTTGGGACACTGCAAAATGTAAATAAAAACAAAATGCAATAATTTAAACCCTATATTCAAATCAAAATAGTACAAAGGTAATTTTTTAATGTATCCCCATTTAGAATTTGATGCCAACATGTTCCAGAAAAGTTGGGACGGTCCAACAAATGGCTGGTAAAGTTATGTAAAAGAAATAATAAAAAAACACCTGGTGGTAAATTGGCAACAGGTCAGTAACATGATTGGTTATAAAAAAAAGCATCCCAGAGAGGCTGAGTCTTTCAGAAGTAAAGATGAGGAGGGTTTTATCACTTTGTGAAATACTACATAAGCAAACTGTGCCAAGGCCAAAAACTAGAATTTGCTGCCCATGATCTTTAGGCCCTCAGGTGGCACTGCATTGTGGAAATCACTGCATGGGCTCAAAACGTATGAAGACAATGGAGATCCAGAAATGTTTAGAAGCTGAAATCCTATATCAAACAAGCAGTGGTGGAGGAAGTACACAAATCATGTACTTAAGTAGAGATAGCCAAGGTAAAATATTACTAGTTCAAGTAGAAGTCCTCCATTTGGGTAAAAGTACAAAAGTATTTGCCTTCAAATGTACTTAAGTATCAAAATTAAAAAGTACTAAAAGATTCATTATAACTGATTACATTTTACCAAGACAACAAGACTCACTTCTTGAACTCATTTTGGGTGAGAATACTCCAGTGTCACTCTTGGGAAACCAGTCTTTTAATAGAATGTAATTAATTAGTGACGCTGACGTCTATTAAAATGATCATAAGCACAAAGCACTGAAGGTAAACAATTTCCAGGTAGAACCGAGTGGTGGTGGACCGGAGGAGGGACAAGGCACCGATGACCCCTGTGTCCATCTGTGGAGGATTACAAATATCTGGGTGTGTATATTGACAATAAACTGGACTGGGCTAAGAACACTGACGCCCTCTACAGGAAGGGCCAAAGTTGTTTATATTTTCTGAGGCGCCTGAGGTCCTTCAACATCTGCCGGACTATGCTCAGGATCTTCTATGAGTCTGTGGTGGCAAGTGCTATCCTCTATACTGTTGCATGCTGGGGAAGCAGGCTGAGGGTGGCAGATGCCAACAGACTCAACAAACTGATCTGCAAGGCCGGTGATGTTGTGGGTGTGGAGCTGGACTTGCTGACTGCAGCGTTGGAGAGGAGGATGCTGTCTAAGCTGCAGGCCATTATGGACAATGGCTCCCACCCACTCTAAGACATGGTGATGAGACACAGGAGCTCATTCAGTGCAAGACTCATTCTACCATAATGACCCCAGCGCACCACAGGAAGTCATTCTTACCTGTGGCCATCAAACTCTATAACTCAGTGTGTGATTCACAAAGTGTGGTTCATCTGTGAAAAACTCAATGCCAAACTGTTCATATGTGTAATAATACTTGTGTGCAATAACTCAGAGGTACAACTATTTGAACTGCTTTATACTAGATGTTTAATATTTATTATATCAGTCACCACCACTTTACTGTATTCATAAGAACTTAAATCCTGTGTACATATTGCAAATGTCTCTGTCTTTGTTTTAAATTATTAAAATGTTTATTCTTTTACATAAATGGTTGCAAATGTAACAACTGCAATTTCCCTCTGGGATCAATAAAGGATTCTGATTCTGAAAACAAAGTGCACGCTGTACCCTGATTGGTGTTCTTGCTTCACACTTCTTTTGTTTTGATCTTACGTTTCTAAACACACATAAGCCAAAAGGAACGGCAGATTTTGCATAATGTAGTGGAGTAAAAAATTAGATATTTGACTTTGAAATGTAGTGGAGTGAAAGTAAAAAGCCACCCTAAATGGATATACTTCAGTAAACTATAGATACAAAAATAAAACAAGTACAGTGACGAATTAAATTTACGTAGATACTGTCCACCATTTCAAACAAGAATGGGCAGACATTTCACTTTCAAAACTACACTGTTGTTAAAAGCAGAGGTGAAGAAACACAGTGGTAAACCTGCCCCTGTCCCAACTTTTTTGGAACCTGTTGTCGGCATCGAATTCAAAATGAGCAAATATTTTTCAAGAAACAACATTTGATATGTTGTCTTATACATTTATTCTAAATTTGGTGCCTACAACATGTTCCAAAAAAGTTAGGACAGGGCAATGTTTACCACTGTATTTTCCTTTTAACAATGTTCAATAATCTGGGAACACCTGAAAACAATTGCTGTAGTGAAAGTGTTTTTTTTTTTCTTTTCTATTCTTGCTTGATGTAACACTTTTGTTACTCAACAAGTGTCCCCGGGGTCTCCTTTGGCATATATTGCTCTTCATAAAGTGCCGTTTTTTCAATGGGAGACAGGTCTGGACAGCAGGCTTGCTGTGGTAATACATACAGAGTGTGGCTGTGCATTGTCTTGCTGGAACAAGCAAGGTCGTCCCTGATATGTTGCTCCAAAATGTATATGTACCCTTACATACAGGTTACTCATTCCTTTGGTGCTAATACACCCTCATACCATGGCAGATGCTGGTCTTTGAACTTTTTGTGTTGGTTACAAATGGGATGTTTCTTTTCCTTTGAGGCCTGGTGAACACAATGTCCATTATTTCCAAGAGCAATTTGAAAAGTAGACCACAGCATGTGTTTGCACTTTGTGTCAGTCCATCTCAGGTGAGCTCTAACTATGAGGACTCAGCAGCCTTTCTGCATGCTGTTTAAATGTGGCTTTGCATAGTAGCATCTTGCATTTATAGATGGAGCAACAAACTGATCATTGACAAAGGTTAAATATTTTTTTTGGGCCATTTTCAATTCATCACATATAAAAACACTGATTTTTTACATTTTATCTACTGTTTCTTTTTTGGAATAGGGTTTGTACACATGAATAAGATTAATGAATAAGGTACTATAAACCTAACCACTGATGCAGCGCCTATAAAGCCTATAAAGCATGTGTCTGCTTGTGACAAGCACATTTGTGTGATGCCATAGAACAGTGTTTCCCAACCCTGGTCCTAGAGGCACGTTGCATGGCTAATTTTAGTGCTTTCCCTGCTCCCAACACACCTGATCCAACTAATCAGCTCATTAACAAGCCCTTACTGTGTCGAAATGGGTGCATTAAAGGAGGGAAAGCACTACATTGTGCAGGACAGTGCACCTCCAGGACCAGGGATAGGAACACACCCATAAAAGAACCAATTTTTGGTCCCTGTTTCAGTGGATGCCCCTTTAGAGAACCAGTTTTGTAAATGAGTATGTATGCGCATGTGTAGCAGACCTTTTTAAAGCTTGAAGCTCTACATAATGTAAAAGGAAGGAAGCACAGCTGAAGTGGCAAAGAACCTATGTTACCTTTACAAATTTGTGTTTCAAATGTTTCTATAGTGAAGCTAAAAGGGTTCTGTGGCCTTGCTGAACATCTGAAGCTTCAAATTCAAAATACATTCACAGGAATGCTGTCTTACAGCTAAAAAAACTGAAGGCTTGAAGTTATGGTGGAGAGTGGGTTGGTAAGCAGTGATTGTAGGGAAAAATTATTCAGACACTGAGGAATGATGTAGAGAATCTCACAATTTTTATAGAGAGTTCATGTTTATTTATCTGTTTCGATTTTGACGCGATTGTTTTGCCACAGAGGCCCCCTGGTGGTTTGTGCCCATAAAACCCATGGGATGATCTGGGCCTGGGTTCAAGTAATGAGTGCTGACAATTGGATAAAATGTGTTATGTATGGCATTATTCCAAGGAAACTATCACAAATCTTTATATGTTGTAACTTTCCTCAAAATAACCCTGACTTTCAGACTTGCATATGTTAAATAGACTGTATTGCTAAACGTATTCACTCACCCATTCAAATCATTGAATTCATGTGTTCCAATCACTTCCATGGCCACAGGTGTATAAAACCAAGCCCCTAGGCCTGCAGACTACTTTTACACACATTTGTGAGGGAATGAATCGC
Organism: Pygocentrus nattereri; assembly: GCF_015220715.1. Taxonomy (NCBI): domain Eukaryota; kingdom Metazoa; phylum Chordata; class Actinopteri; order Characiformes; family Serrasalmidae; genus Pygocentrus; species Pygocentrus nattereri. The sequence goes on from NC_051222.1 coordinate 24,086,973, forward strand.
TCTCAGGAGTTTAATGAATTCCAGCAGGGTACCGTGATCGGACGCCACCTGTGCAACAAGTACAGTCGTGAAATTTCCTCGCTACTAAATATTCCACAGTTAACTGTCAGTGGTATTATAACAAAGTGGAAGCGATTGGGAACAACAGCAATTCAGCCACGAAGTGGTAGGCCACGTAAAATGACAGTGGGGTCAGCGGATGCTGAGGTGCATAGTGCGCAGAGGTCACCAGCTTTCTGCAGAGTCAATCACTACAGACCTCCAAACTTCATGTGGCCTTCAGATTAGCTCAAGAACAGATGTGTTCTCTGGAGTGACGAATCACGTTTGTCCATCTAGCACTCTGATGGACGAGTCTGGGTTTGGTGGTTGCCAGGAGAACGGTACTTGTCTGACTGCATTGTGCCAAGTGTAAAGTTTGGTAAAGGGGGATTATGGTGTGGGGTTGTTTTTCAGGAGTTGGCTCGGCCCCTTAGTTCCAGTGAAAGGAACTCTTAATGCTTCAGCAGACCAAGAGATTTTGGACAATTTCAAGCTTCCAACTTTGTGGGAACAGTTTGGGGATGGCCCCTTCCTGTTCCAGCATGACCGTGCACAAGTGCACAAAGCAAGATCCATAAAGACATGGATGAGCAAGTTTAGTGTGGAAGAACTTGTCCTGACCTCAACCCAATAGAAAACCTTTGGGATGAATTAGATTGGAGACTGTGAGCCAGGCCTTCTTGTGCAACATCAGTGTCTGACCTCACAAATGCGCTTCTGGAAGAATGGCCAAAAAATTCCCATAAGCACACTCTTAAACTTTGTGGAAAGCCTTCCCAGAAGAGTTGAAGCTGTTATAGCTGCAAAGGGTGGGCCGACATCATATTAAACCCTAATAATTAAGAAAGGGCTGTCACTCAAATTCATATGCATGTGAAGGCAGGCAAGCAAAGACTTTTGGCAGTATTGTGTAATTGTAAACTTACAAATGAGATGTACTTATTTGCATGAAGGGCTTGGAGTCACCAAACATTTGACTTGTAGTGTACCTATTCACTGAACTTGCCATGCTGCAAAAAGCTTTCCCAGTTTCTCAGTTCTTTACATCGGAGGGCAGGATCCAGTCATGTATATGCAATTAGCAGCCAAGGTGTCTGTTTCTTGTTTACTGGCAAGCAGAGGAAGACCGGTGAGGTAAATTTGCCCAAGGGCAGCCCATAGGCTGTGTCCACACTGCTGAAGTGGACGGAGCTCCTGCATGGCCACCCTTGGCTCAGCAAGGGTAATGAAATGCAGCAAGAGGGCTCTTTGATTGGTGAGGAAGGGCAGCGTTTATGTAACCAGACTGCATCCCCTCAACCACCTGAATGCCATTGACAATACTCTACTGGGCAGAGTTCTGAGGGAGCAAACTTCCTTTATGTAGGAGAGCTGAGGATGCCAAGAGGGGTGAGATGACTGTGAACAAGAGTGAGAGAGAAGTAGAGTGGATAAGTCAGATGGAATGAAGAGCATACAAGAAAGCAAGAGGCACTGGAAAAGCAGTCAGAAAGGGATAAAGAGCTGGGAGAGGACACCCATGAATTCACTGCACAGCCTTCTAAATCCTTACAAGTATGCAAGTTATACAAAAAAAAAAGTCTTTTTGATAGTAAGACCAGTGTTAGATAAGACACCTGAAGTGCAGGAAGTAGGTGAACTGTGAGTTACTAGACCCTTATAGGACAGAAAGGAGGCAAGGACAAGCAGGAAGGCAGTTGAATTTGCTGCTGTGAAAACAGATGGGGTCAGAGGATAAGAGCGGGATACAGAAGAGGTTTTAGAAAACAGTGGTAAAGAGAAGGGAAAGGAGGCAAATGAGTCACATCCCCCAGCTTCTTCTGTTTGAGGCCAATTGCAGATAGCCCAGATGGAATCAGCAGACCCCGATTCATCCTCAATGTCAGTCTTTTCTGTCCAGATTTGATATTTTATCAGGGACAGGGGGATGTAGCCCTTCGCACTCTTACAGCATGCACAGCTTCTTGGTATGGATGACCTGATTTTCAACATAAAAGCCTTTTTCTTATCCTCTTACATGCTGCCAAAGCCTGAGTGTAGCCATGGTTCAGTGAGGGAAAAAAAAAAACTCATCTGATAAAGATGACAGTGATTCATGTTTTTGAAAAATGTCGTACCACTCCCTTGCCAGCATTGAGTTTTAACGTATCATTAGAGCTCATTGTGGAGGAAAGAATAAGGGAGGCTTGACTGTAATACTGCGAATATTCAATCAGCCTTTCTTTAAGTATAGATTTTAGCAGAACTCTTCAAAAAAGAGCGAAGTGTGGTTTGTAAAATGGTCTATGGGTTTATTGAGCTGGTCAGTGCATGTTAGTTCATGTGCACATTCACTATTTCACTATTGAGCTCATTGTATGATATGCATAATGGCGTGTGTCTGTTCTTGTAATCAGCTAACCAGTCTGGTTTCACTTTGTGTGTAGTGTGTTAAAGATACAAATGCAAGAAGCACATTTTAGGCCTACAAGCATATGAGGTGGTAAAGAAGCCCATAAACAACAACAAAACAAAGTTTCAAAAGAAACAAAGGGAGGGGGGAAAAGACATGTTTAGAAGGAACACTGCCTATCTCTGGTCTTCAGACATGGAATTGCAAATGTCATGAAGGACATTCTGTCAGACGCCATTAGGTCTCATCACGTCTTCATACATGACACCTGCATGTTAATGCTTCAAAGCTAAACAGTGACAAAGGCAGGCAATCCCAAAAAGAAGTAATAAACACTAAGAAGGAGCCAAGACTTAATAAGAAAAAATCCTGAGAACATGAGGACAAAGGAGGAACCAAGACTCAAAAATGAAACATGACGTGAAGCACTGAGAGGAACAACGATTCCAAAGGGAACAACTCATTGAGACCATGAGGACAAAACACAGGGGAGAGCTAAGACTCAAAAGTAAAACTCCTTGAGAAGATGAAGGCAAAACACTGGGAGGAACCAAAACTCCAAAGGAAAGAACATTATGAAGAACTACTGGGAGGAACCAAGATGTATTAAGAAACATTCCCTAGGAGCATCATGAAGAACCACTGAAAGGAACCAAGACTCAATAGGAAAAACTTCATAGGCTCTTGGAGAGGAAACACTGATAAGAACCATAAATCAAAAGGAAAAAAAACCTTGTTAGCACATGAGGAAAAAACATTGAATGGAACATAGATTCAAAGGAAGAACCTCTGAGTGGAACAAAAAAGAAAAAAACTGCCTCCCTTGGACAAATTACATATTTTGCTGTTTTTAAAATTTTTTTAAATGTTATCTGCATAGAACTAATATATCATATTTTTATGTAAAATTTAATGCAAAGTTATTTTTTACAGTGTTTCTATTCCTGATTTAAGATTTCTTTACCTACTTTTTAGAACATTTCTAGTTCAAAAATATTCATAGGCCATTTTGCATGCACATTGTATTTACCAAAGCAGAATATTTAAGTTCTGGGATGGTGAAGTTCAATTAAAAACCTTCATCTTTCTTTTTTGAAGTAGTTCTATGTTAATTCTGATGCATTTTGTGGATCGTTGTCTTGTTATGTTGTCTTGTTTCTTGTTTCTTGTTTTTGCTTGTCCAGAGGCGCTGCACAGTGAGTCAGCACATCACTAATTGCATGCCATCCAAATCTTCCTGTAGATGATTGGCATTGATATTGTCATGATTGGTCCCTCCCAGTCCTCCATGTACTTTTGTTTTGTTTCTTCCCAGTACTGCCCCCTTGTTTCTAAACTCCACCCTTGATCATTTTCACCCGTGTCTCGTAAAACCTCTTGTTAACCACCTGTGTCTCATTAACCAGTCTGTATTTCAGCCTTGTGTTTTTCCCTGGTTGGTTGCTGGTCTTTGTATTGTTTGTTTTTTGTGTTGTTTGATGTCATATCTTTTGTCCTAATCTCTGTTTTTGTGTTTAGTCTGTATTCCTTTTTGTTATGTCTGTCCCTCCATCTCACCATGTTGGCTCATTGACGCTGGACTGTCTTGACCCTGATGATGGATTTGTCCTTAATAAATCTTGCTTCTCTCAGCGTGTGCATCCGCTTCATCATCGCTCCACAGCATTACAGATGTTGCAGATTAGCTTTGCATACCTGGCAAGTCTACAAGCAGATTTTACATGGTTTTCCAGGTTTTGTCTTGACTTTAACAGCTCTCCTCGACAGAAATCTTTTGTTGTCTTTTGTTTTGTAGGAGTGAATTAGTTTTAGATCTGCAGTTTGCCCATGACTGTTGTTGATAAGCACAACACACTGAGAGGTTTAAAGGGTCATATAATCCATTACACATCTGCCATTTTCTCAAAGTTGCCTCAGAAACCATCCCGCTTCCACAGCGTCTATATATTTGCAATTCTGGGTGTAGTAAACTGTCCAGGTGTCCTTAAATGAAAGCAACTGTTTGACCCGCAGAGCTTTCTGGAGTAGTATTTTGGTGTAGAGACGTATGCTATTTCAGTCACTCGTCTAGTCTCAAAATGAACTAGCCCTGTTTATTTGTGAGAGAGAGGGAAGACATTGTTTCTGCAATTGTGCTGGAACAGAGAAAGGCCCAGGCAAAGGCAGGCACGAGCTAGCTGAATGACTTATTCATACGAGCTTGATGAAAGAGTGGATTCCATTATATGAGCAGGTGGGAGGTTACAAATGAGAGATTCGAAGAAAAAGAAAGACTAAAGATATGCAGGAAAGTTCGAGCACCAATCCAGCTGCACCCCTGCAGATTAAACAGGCAATAACATAGTGTAATGAGCCTTTTACCCACACGTACATACACACATGCACAAACACACAAAGATACCGGCTCTGTGTCTGCTTCTCTTTGTGAGACGGAATTGAAATAAGGCCCCCGTTTTATTGTGCCATACATAACGAATCATATTAAATATTGCATGGTCTCAATTACTGCTTATATAATTATAATTACTGCGGGATGTAATGCAAATTCGTTCATTATTCAGTGACAAGTCAGCTTGAGTGTCCTTGAGCTTTGGAATAGAACTAGTCAGAAACCAGGCCATTCTCTGCCAAGGCCAATGACAGTAATATAGTACAGCTGGCTTTTATGGACTGAACAACTGAAAAATTATAATAATGACTGGTGGCAGACATTTTTACATATTTTTTTTCTTTGACCCTTTTTTATGAAGATGGTTTGGTTCAGTCATTCAGTCGGTGGTTCCTTGTTCAACCAGCTTTATGAAAAATCTCAAATTTAAGGATGTTGCTTTAAAAGGGTCACATGTATGTATATATATATATATATATATATATATATATATATATATATATATAAAGGAGATTAGGCCCTTATGTCCAAAATTGATACATGACAAAAAAAATAAATAAATATATATATATATATATATATATATATTGCTGCTGTCAGAACAAAACCTTGTATCTCCATTTTTGTCATTTTGCAATTTTGGACATAATTTAAAAGGGCCTAATCTCCTTTACATTGTGGGTTTTACATTTCATGATGATTGGATAAACAGAAACAGCCCAAATGTACTTGGAAAGATGTCTGGTTCCATTGACGTACATTAAAAGTAAGGAATGTTTTGTTCTGACAACAGTGATTTTTATGAATATGATTTTACTGATTAAACTGATTTAAACTTCTGACACTTCTGTCAATAATTTCCCCTCGTCTTCTACTCCCAAAGCTGTTTGCAGTAACAACACTCTTTATCACTTCAATTTGAGTGGCGAGCCAAACAGTGGTCGAGTGAATAGGAGGTCATACAGTGTTTTGCAAAAGTCAGAGACCACTTATATCTTTAATATCAAGAGATAATTAAGATATAAGGTAATCTATTTGTACAAAGAAGGAGATGGTCAACGAAAAAGTTTTTGCAAAACTAGACTTAAAAAAAAATGATGAAAAGATACAGAAAAAATGGGACTCCTTATGACTGTGCAAAACAGACCACCAACACTGTTGCCATAAGATAAACAGTACATAAGGCTTTCATCTTTTAGAGAGAAGAGAAATTCAAGCTCCACTCTTATTCAGATCTGGAAAAAAGCAATTAAACAGGCTGCTGGTGTTCTCAGAACAATGAACTGACCATTCAAGTCTTCAACATCACAAAGTGTTTGGGATTACTTGAATCATGAGACGCAGAAAATACAACCACCTTCTAAGACTGAAGTTGGAGGTTTCGAAAAATATCTCTTTTATATGTATTTGTGTATATTTCTCTTTTATATATACATTTCTTTGAAAAACTGAAGCAAGTTGAGTATAAGAAAAGAAGCAATAATAAAGTCAAAGGGTGGACACACAAACACTGAACAATTTGGTATTATACAGTATGTAGTTGAGGCTTCTGCATAATTTACTGTTTTTTTTTTTGTTTTTTTTTTAAATACAGTGCTGCTTGAATGTTTGTGAACCGCTTAGCATTATTTGCATATCCACATAGGTTTAACGTAAATTGGGATCAGATCTTTGTTGAAGTAAAAACAAATGAAGAGAACCAATGAAAAAAATAATACAAAAATATACAGCTGTCAGTTTGTTTATTTATTGAACAAAGTGATCCAGCATTTTGCAATGGCAATGGCAAAAGTATGTGAACCTCTAAAATGATCATTATGGGGTGGTTGATGACGGTCAGGTGTGTGTGTTTGTGTTTTGTGACTAACTACTCTATTTAACAACATCAATCTGAGTCTTCACCATCAACGTCTGCATTTTAACACACATATTTGTTAGAGCATGCCATGTTTCAGTCAAAGAAGATCTCTGAGGACCTCAGAAAAGTATTTGCCAATGCTCATTAGGCTGGAAAGGGTTCCAAAACTATCTCTGCAGACTTTGGACTTCACCAATCCACTGTCCAGCAGATGGTGTACAAATGGAAGAAATTCAACACCATTGTTTCCCTTACCAGGAGTGGACATCAAAAAAAAATGACTCCAAGAGTAAGGCATAAAATATTCTGGGAGATCACAAAGGGCCCCAGGGTAATGTAAGAATTTCCAGGCCTCTCTTGCACTGGTTAACACTGAACAAGTATAGCATGTATAGAATAAACATTGCTGCCTGTCTAAAATTTCTTAAAAGACCATGTAGATGATCCAGAAGAGTACTGAAATGGTGTTATGTGGACAAAATGGGCAAAAATTGGATGTGTTTCGCAAAATCTGGGCATTATATTCCAGCATATTAACCTCATCCCAACTTTGAAACACCATCAGTACCATGGTTTGAGACTGTTTTGCTGCTACTGGATCAGAACAGCTTACTATCATTTGATGGAGCTATGAATTATGGATTGACGAACACCAATTAGTCTACAAAGAATGGTTGAAGCAGAAGAAATAACTGAGTCAAAGTCCAGAACGAATCCAATAGAAACGTTGTGGTAGAGTTCTGTAGGGAGGTTCACATACAAAGACATGTATTGCTATGAGTTAAATGAAGATCTGGTCATATTTAGAGTCACACTTATGTTTTATGTAAAAAGCTAAAAGGGTTCACAAAATTTTAGAGATTTTTTACTTCTTTTTCTGATGCTAAAAAATGAATGATGTACTTAGGAATGGACATTAAATAAATGAAGAGTGATCTCCAACTTTTTCAGAGTATGTATTATGTAATATTGTAAATATAACACAATATTACATATGTAAATGTGTTTGCACTGTATTTGTGACATCACAATCATGATGAATTCAAAAAGGTTGCTGTTTCAATATATATGGACTCCATGGAATGGCCTGTTTTGAACCTTGAAGTTAGTCTTATTTATTTATTTATTTATTTATTCATTTATTCATTTATCTATTTAACGTAAGCAAAATGTTAGTTTTACATGGAGTCCAATAAAATCTCTCAACCAGTCTGAAGTGCTATGGTGTGAAATAGTACATTATAACACAGCACACATAATGTACATTTCTCAAGTGTGCCGGTAGCTTTCGAGCCCCCGAACAATTAGCGTGCTTTACACGAGGGCATAAAACGGCCGTTGTGCCTTGGCTATTGGCAAGCCCTTAAGGGAGTGGAAGCCTGTCTTGAACACGCTTTGAACCGTCATGCCAAGAGCTGACCTGCCTGTCGACGAAGAAAAACTGTCATAGAGTTTAAAAAAAAGTGCTTTGGACGTTTATCTCAGCATGCCATGTACTCTCTCTCTCTCTCTCTCTCTCTCTCTCACTGTCTGTCTCTCTTTTCCTTACACATTTTACTTTCTCTGTCTATCTGTCTGTCTCACACTTCACTACCCCACTCACTTTCTCTCTAACCCCCCCCCCCTAATACTTGACACACAAGCCGAACAACCTCTCCACCACTGGAGAGTTCCATATTAGCGCCAGTGAGAGCCAATGAAATATGAATGTGTTCAGTGAGAGCTAGACATCATCAGAGTGCTGGCACTGCAGTTAAGCGTCCTGAAGTCTCCATTAAAAATAGGGTCCCTAGCGTACCACCCTGTACTACACATCAAGACTGCCACATCCATCCCTTGATTTACTGTATCTCCAGGTGCCAGCTGCACCACCGCAGAGTCGGCCTATGCTCTGCACACTCTATTATGCTAACTTTCCCTATCCAGTCTGCACTTTCGCCTGTAGTTGACAAACCCAAAAGCAGTGGTAGCACATCTGAAGCAAGAAACAACTTCTGTTGACCTCTAATGTATTACTGCAGCATAAAAGGTCAGCTTCCTGGACATGGATTAAGCCTAGTTTGGGCCAAATTGCCTTACCAATAGTGATTCACCATTGAAAATCCTTTTTCAGTCTAGGCTTATACTTAATCTGGGTCTGGGAAACCAGTTTGAAATGTTCAGATGCTAACACCACTCAAAAATAATATTTGAGTCCTGCACTGCAGTATGCTGGTAAGGATTATTAGAAAGATATATCCACCTGAAAGCAATTTATTCTTATCTTGTTAGTTCTCATCACTGGTCATATAAGTTATGCTCTGAAAGCACTGGTAGTGTCAAGAGGGTGCCGCTGTTAATTGTTGTAAAACACAAAGGAAAGGATTAGAAGTCATTTAGTTTCTTTTGGGGTGCCAGACCATTAGGGGTGCTATTTTGATGCCACTTTATTGATGCCTGTGTGTTTACATTATAAGGGTTGCACAATATATGAATATATACTAATATACTACTATATAAAAAATAGCAATACAATATATTAATATATTAACTGGTAATAAATGGCAAAATGCAATTCTTATCAGCCCATTATTGAAATTAAATCTAATAATTACAATTGACAATATTGTGCATGTGGTGAAACGTGTAGAGACGTGTAATCACTGGTGGTTTATTTCTGGGCACTGTTAGATCTGTTTACTGTTGAGGAATTTTTTACATAGAAGTGCCTGTTAAATATGTAAAATAACTATATAAAGCACTGTGAAACATTAACTTATTTAAGTAATTAAATCAAATTTTAATTTTCTGTCACATACACTAAATGGACAAAAGTATTGTGGCACACGTCTTAATCACTGAATTCAAGTGTTTCATTCAGTCCCACTTCCACAGGTGAATAAATCAAGCGCCTAGCCACGTAGTCTGCTTTTACCAACACTTGTGAAAAAATGGGTCGATCTAAAGAACTTGAGCATGGTACTGTTATGGGATGCCACCTGTCCAACAAGTCAGTTCACAAAATTTCTTCGCTCCTAGATATTTCAAGATCAACTGTGAGTGATATTGAAAACCCACAATATCTCAGCCAAGAAGTTTCAGTGCAGAGTGGGTCCTGAGTACTGAGGCGCATAGTGCATAAAAGTCACTGACACCCTGCTGATTTAATAACTGCAGAGTTTCAAACCTCCTCTGGCATTAACATCAGCACAGAAACTGGAAGCTTCATGGAAGTGGCTGAGCAGAAACTTAATCACAGTGCCAACCATTGGATGGAGTCGTGTAAATCATGCCGCCACTGGACTGGAGCAATGGAAACAAACTCTGTGGAGTGACGAATCGTGCTTCTCTATCGGATGGTCTGAAGGATGAGTCTGGAGTTTGGTGAATGCCAGGAAAACATTACCTGCCTGACTACATTGTGCCAGCTGTAAAGTTTGGTGGAAGAGGGATAATGCTATTGAGTTGTTTATCGGGGATTGTCCTAGGCACCTTAGTTCCAGTGAAGGGAAATCTTTATACTTCAGCAAATCTAGACATTTTGGACAATTTCCATCTTTGTGAGAACAGTTCTGGGAAGGCCCTTTTCTGTTCCAGCATGACTGAGCCCCAGTACACAAAGCAAGGTCAATAAAGGCATGGCTGGGTCAGTTTGGTGTGGAAGAACTTGATTGGCCCGCACAGAGCCCTGACCTCAACTTCATCAAACACCTTTGGGATAAATAAGAATGAAGATTGTGAGCCATGCCCTCTCATTCAACATCAATATCTGACCTCAAATGCTCTTCTGGATGAATGGGCAGAAATTCTTACAGCCACTCCAAAATCTTATAGAAAGTTTCCCAGAAGAGTGGAAGTGGTTATAGCTGCAAAGGAGAACCAGCTCCATATTAATGTCTATGGATTTAGAATGGGATGTCATAAAAGCTCCACTAGGTGTAATGTATAAGTGACACAAAACTTTTGCCCATATATTGTATATAGTCTGAGTGGGAAAAGGTAATATTAACCAATAATAGTGAAAGGGAACACTCAGTACCTTCTAGGCCTTCAGAGGAAGC